>NC_034203.2:9137406-9471406 GCF_002021735.2 Oncorhynchus kisutch
AAAAGTTCAATTTTGGTTTCATCTGACCAGAGCACCTTCTTCCACATGTTTGGTGTGTCTCCCAGGTGGCTTGTGGCAAACTTTAAACGACACTTTTTATGGATATCTTTAAGAAATTGCTTTCTTCTTGCCACTCTTCCATAAAGGCCAGATTTGTGCAATATACGACTGATTGTTGTCCTATGGACAGAGTCTCCCACCTCAGCTGTAGATCTCTGCAGTTCATCCAGAGTGATCATGGGCCTCTTGGCTGCATCACTGATCAGTCTTCTCCTTGTATAAGCTGAAAGTTTAGAGGGACGGCCAGGTCTTGGTAGATTTGCAGTGGTCTGATACTCCTTCCATTTCAATATTATCGCTTGCACAGTGCTCCTTGGGATGTTTAAAGCTTGGGAAATCTTTTTGTATCCAAATCTGGCTTTAAACTTCTTCACAACAGTATCTCGGACCTGCCTGGTGTGTTCCTTGTTCTTCATGATTCTCTCTGCGCTTTTAACGGACCTCTGAGACTATCACAGTGCAGGTGCATTTATACGGAGACTTGATTACACACAGGTGGATTGTATTTATCATCATTAGTCATTTAGGTCAACATTGGATCATTCAGAGATCCTCACTGAACTTCTGGAGAGAGTTTGCTGTACTGAAAGTAAAGGGGCTGAATAATTTTGCACGCCCAATTTTTCAGTTTTTGATTTGTTAAAAAAGTTTGAAATATCCAATAAATGTTGTTCCACATCATGATTGTGTCCCACTTACAGTTTTATATCTTTATGTTTGAAGCCTGAAATGTGGCAAAAGGCATCAAAGTTCAAGGGGGCCGAATACTTTCGCAAGGCACTGTAGATCTACTTGCATTCACTACCATCAGACCTTCTGACCTTTCTACCCTTTTACCTCCTCTGTGTAGGAGATTTGGCCATTCGAAGGATGTCTCCTCATATTCTCCACCACAGTTACAACATGTTACTCCTTGGCCACTCTCTTCTGCTAAACAGTCTCCATCAGAGGGATTTTCCCCACACGTCCCATTTTTCAGCTCCTTCCATCTGCAGACACTTTCTACATGTCTAAACATTTGACATTGCTTACACTGCAAAGGTCTGGATACGAAGGCTGACTGGATAGTACACATATCCTAGCTGCACTCCACATAAAAAAAAACACAAAGACAGACAATCTCTTCTCTTTCCTGCCATTAACCACATGATTCTTCCAGCGTACATCAATCACTCCAGAAATGTATTTTAACATTTCAATGTCAACTTCTTACGAAACACCAGAAATTACTCCTTTAATAGGTGACCTTGAGAGAGATCCAACAGCCCTTTTTCTGATTGTCAGAAACACACAAAATCAAAACAAGCCCACTTCTTGTGATCTTCGCCGATTTTTTATTTACCCAACGCTTTCTTCACCAGAGCTGGAACATCTAATTCAACTTGTCAATTAACATAATAATAAAACATTAAGAATCTTAACAATATTATATGGATAACCAGAATAAAAAACCCTGCAGGTTTTCAAAAGGATCTACAAAGAACCTTTGAGATTGAGCAAGGCCCACCTTGCCTAGCTGCCCGGATGTACTCCAGGTTGCGGTGGTCAGTCCAGATGAGGAAAGGGTGTTTAGCCCCCTCAAGCCAATGTCTCCACGCCTTCAAAGCCTTAACCACAGCCAACAGCTCCCGGTCCCCCACATCATAATTCTGTTCCGCCGGGCTAAGCCTCTTGGAGAAGAAAAAACAGGGGCGGAGCTTCGGTGGCGTGCTCGAGCGCTGAGAGATCCCAGCCTCTGACACGTCCACCCCCACTATGAATGCCAAAGAGGGATCCGGATGGGCCAGCATGGGAGCCGAGGTAAACAGAGCTCTTAGCTGCCCAAAAGCCCTGTCCACCTCAACCGACCACTGCAGACGTACAGGACCCCCCTTCAGCAGTGAGGTAATGGGAGCAGCCACCTGGCCAAAACCACGGATAAATCTCAGGTAGTAATTCGCAAACCCTAAGAATCGCCGCCAATGACGCATGGCTGCTATGAGGTCACTCTCCATCTCCACCCCTGATGTGGAAATGCGATACCCTAGGAAGGAGACAGCCTGCTGAAAGAACAGGCATTTCTCAGCCTTGATGTACAGGTCATGCTCCAACAGTCGTCCAAGTACCTTGCGCACCAAGGACACATGCTCGGCGCGTGTAGCTGAGTATATCAGAATGTCATCGATATACACCACTACACCCTGCCCGTGCAGGTCCCTGAAAATCTCGTCTATGAAAGATTGGAAGACTGATGGAGCATTCATCAACCCGTACGGCATGACGAGGTACTCCTAATGCCCTGAGGTGGTACTAAACGCCGTCTTCCACTCGTCTCCCTCCCGGATACGCACCAGATTGTACGCACTCCTGAGATCCAGTTTAGTGAAGAAGCGCGCACCGTGCATTGACTCAATCGCCATGGCGATAAGAGGTAGCGGGTAACTGTACCTCACCGTGATTTGATTGAGACCTCTATAGTCAATGCCCAGGCGCAGACCTCCATCCTTTTTCTTCACAAAAAGAAACTTGAGGAGGTGGGAGGACCAAATGTACCCCTGACGCAGGGATTCGGAGACATGTCTCCATAGCCACCGTCTCCACTTGTGACAGGGGATACACATGACTCCTGGGAAGTGCAGCGTCTACCAGGAGATTTGTCACACAATCCCACCGTCGATGGGGTGGTAATTGGGTCGTCTTAATTTTACAGAAGGCGAGAGCCAAATCGGCATATTCTGGGGGATGGTGCACGGTGGAGACCTGGTCTTGACTTTCCACCGTGATAGCACCAACAGAAACCCCTACACACCTCCCTGAGCACTCTCGCGACCACCCTGTGAGAGCCCTCTGTTGCCAGGAAGGTGGGGTTATGACGAGCCAACCAGGGAAGACCTAGTACCACGGGAAACGCAGGAGAGTCAATGAGAAAGAGACTGATTCTCTCCTCGTGACCCCCCCTGCGTCTCCATGGCCAGGGAGATGGTGGCCTCTCTGATTAGCCTGGACCCTAATGGTCGACTATCCAGAGCGTGAACCGGGAAAGGTCTATCCACAGGAATAATGGGGATCCCTAAACTAAGAGCTAATGCTCTGTCGATAAAATTCCCAGCTGCGCCTGAATCGACAAGCGCCTTATGCTGGGAATGCGGGGAGAACTCAGGGAAACAAACAGGTACAAACAGGTTGACAACAGAGGACTCTGGATGAGAGTGGTGCAGACTCACCTGGGGTGACGCCAGAGTGCCCTGCCTGCTGCCTCGACTCCCAGAGGGACCAACCCGGCACCGACCGGCAGTGTGTCCTCTGCGACCACAGATGGTGCACGTGAAGGCCCCTCCTCCAGCCTTCCTATGCGCAGCCCCTCCCAACTCCATGGGAACCGGAGCGGGAGTGCTGGGAGATGGAACCCAACAGAGCCCCCTCAGGACGTCCACGGATGATCAGCAGGTTATCCAACCGGATGGACAGATCCACCAGTTGGTCAAAGGTGATGGTGGCATCCCTGCAGGCCAACTCCCGTCAGACGTCCTCATGTTGGCTGCATCGATACTGGTCGATGAGGGCCCTGTCGTTCCATCCTGCTCCGGCGGCCAAGGTCCGGAACTCCAGCATGAAATCCTGTATGCTCCTCATCCCCTGCCTCAAATGGAAGAGTCGTTCCCCCGCCGCTCTACCTTCGGACGGATGGTCAAAGATGGCCCGGAAGCGGCGGGTGAACTCCTCAAAGTGGTCTAACGCCGCGTCTTCCTCTCCCCACACGGTGTTTGCCCACTCCAGAGCTCTCCCGAGAGGCATGAGACGAGGGCGGATACTCTCTCCCTTCCTGAGGGAGCTGGGTGAATGGTGGCCAGGTATAGGTCCAGTTGTAAAAGGAACCCCTGGCACTGTGCGGCCGTCCCATCATACTCCCTGGGAAGGGAGAGATGCACCCCACTGCAGCTTCTTCAAAATCGAACCCAGAAGCAGACCAGGACAAGGAGAGTAGGAAGAAGGTGAGTATTTATTTACAAGTGAATGTGAGTGGGTAGATACATCCAGGTGGCGTAGCGGGCAGCGGTGGTGAGTTGATGGGAGTAAATAGGTGGATCCAATGGGGAAGCGGAATCCTCCGATGACCAGGCGGGAATGGGGTAAATGATCCGGGTGAGTAACTGAAGACAGAACAAACGGAGGTAAGTTGAAGGCAAGCAAGACGTACAAAACAACAAAACAAATTCTATCCAACTTGAGGCTGATACTATGGCACAACATACTGTTCATGGCTAACGATCCGGCAGGGAATGGATGTCAGGTCAGAGCTTTTGAAGGGGAGAGGTGATGATCAGGACAGGTGTGCAGATTACTGATGGGATACAGGTGCGGGTGAACATCGATCTCCCAACAAGCTAATCTGCCCGGCAACCAGACAGCATATTTTGAATGACTAGACAGAAAAACCTGTACGCATACGGGTCTTCCAGGACCAGTGTTGAAAACCACTGTGTGGCGAAGAGGTATAATGTGTAGAGGTGGCTCAAATTGAAGATACGGAATGCACACTCCAGGACAGAAACACAGGCAAACACAGACTCAGGAAGCGGGGTTCATGACAAGAGCTGAGACTTCCTGTCTCTCCCAGCGGTCTGGACAACGCGATCCATCATGGCACCGAGATGATGTAGCATTGCCGCGTGTTCCTGGACGCGTTCCTGGACTCCTCTGATCGGTGTACCTGCTCCTGCTGACTCCATGGTAGGTGGAAGATTCTGTGATTTTGTGAAACAAGCGCACACATTATTGAGACAAAAAGTGCAAAACGCACAAAACAGTCACAATAATTATGTTTAACAATAAACATCTTCGTGAAATACCACAGAAAAAAACAAACCAGTCTGGCGCGTCAACAACTAACACGTAACAAAAAAGAGCCGTCTCTTTTGGCTCCCAAATGGCTCTTTAAAAAAACGGGTTTTGTATTTTTTCAAGTCAAACAGTTTGCGATAGTTTGACTATGATTGGTGTTAATACAATTCTAATTAAATTATTAAATGAAATCCTACTCTACCTTAACCACAATGTATTTAAAAATGCATTGGTTTGTTACGAAAAAGAATGCTATTAAACATTTTCATTTAAAGTATATCTTTAATGTATATTAACAAAGTGCATATGAATTTAACCATTCAAAATTAATACAATCTGAACATAAAAATAGAATATTGCACCATATCAAAGAAAAATAAATAACAATGTGCAAAACTGCAGCATCCCACTTAAAACATTAAACTGGTCCCTCTTTTCTGTCTCTTCTTTATTGACCATATTTTGTTTTTATGAGAGATTTGCATTCAGATATGCAAGCTGCCTCACTTGAGGGGCTGATGGGGTTTCTTCTCTCAGTAATTATTTGTCCCGTTTTCGAGAAGACCCTCTCAGAGGGAACGGATTTGGCCACGATGCAGAGTCTCCCTGTCATGACTTTAGTAAGCCGTGGGCCTTGTTCTTTCACCAGCTCAGAGGATCTGCAGATCTCAGAGGCGCTCCTCCAAATAGGATCGGACCTCCATTATGGCATCTGCTGAGGGATTCCTTCATGCTGTGTCCCCAGTTGCTCTCTCGTGAAACAGCATCCAAAACAGCATACATTTGTGGCACTACTGCAGGTGCTTCTGCTCCATCTGATCACTCTTCTTCCTGTTGCCCTGGTGCCTGAGCCAGCTGACGGCTGTGGCTGTCCCTCCCTGCTGCTGAGGTTAGTCTTTGAAGAGCCTCATCAATCAATCTGGCATCACTGAAGGCTAACTTCTTAAACCTGGTGTCAAGTGCAGCGGTTTCTGATAGCACATGATTATTCAATTTTGTGGACCTTTCTGTCAATTGAGGAACATAGGGTGTCCATCAACTCTGTCACATGTCCTGTGGTTACATTTGCTTCTCTCTGGCGGCTGGCTGTGATTCGCTGCAGACCCTTACACAGGAGTATCGTTTTTTGAGGCTGTCACATAGCTGAAAATAGAGAACAGTAACTGCTCATATACATATATAATACTGGATTACATAATGGTATAGTAATAACTGCTTACTGTACCTCTCTCCACTGATCTCCACAGTGACCTGCTCAAAGGGTTCCAGGACTCTGCCCACCTCCTCCCATTCCTTTTGGGTGAGAGCATCAACAGGTGCATTGACAATGTCCAGGGTAGAGATGATGGCATCCTTTGACTCAAGAAACCGTTTCAACATATAAAATGTTGAATTCCACCTTGTAGTGCAGTCTTGTTTAGGCCTCAGCTCAGGCGTCTCCATCTGGCGTTGTGTAGACTTTAGTTTTTCAGCACCTACTGTGCTCCTGTGGAAGTATTCCACAGCTGCTTTCACTTTGTCCACAGTGGGCTTCATCACCTTCAGAGCATCTCTTACAATCAGGTTGATTGTGTGGGCAAGACATGGATGATGGGTCCATTTTAAAATGTTCATGGCTTTGGTTATGTTAGCTACACAACAGACCACTTTTCCATCTACTTGCCATTCTCTGACCAGGCTCAACAGTTCCTCTGCCAGGTTCTCTGTGGTGTGTCTGTTGCTGAACTCAAAGCAGTCCAGAAGACAGCTAGACATCAAACCATCTTCAATGAAGTGACATGTAGCCGACATGTAAGAAGTGGTTACCCTTGATGTCCAGCAGTCATTGGTAAGGCAAACTGCAGTAGCTTTTTGGACTCTTTCCCTCACTGAAGCCTGTGTGCTCTCATATAGTTGTGGCATAAGTGATTTTGAAAGGGTTTTCCTGCTTGGAATTGTGTGGATTTAGACTATTGCTATAATTTCTAAAACCTCTGTCCTCCATGATCGAAAATGTCTGGAAATCGGTGTCAATCATTTTAGCCAATGCCATATCAATTTGGCCTTGTTTTATCAATGGTTCTTTATAGAACCTTATATCAATGGATCTTTATAGAACCTTAGGAAATTGTTATTTATAGCACCATAAAGGTCCCATTAGAATCCATTAATTATATAAAACATATGTTTACAAAAAACATATGCTGATTGGGTTCAAACCCTGTTCAAATATGGTATGATTAAAAGCCCTGCTCCATTAATGTGCAAACCTATCAACCTGAGTGGTAATGACAGACATCCAGGGCAGGTGCCAGAACAAATCAGTTGGACGGGTCTTTTGCGCACATTTTTTCATGGGACCTCCTGTGTGCGCCTGCTTGTTAAATGGGTGTAATAGTAGGCTAATAGTAAAGACCATAAGAAGCTTGTGAGTTTCAAGTTTGTGGAAACGTACAATTTATCCTACCATTTCTACCGATCTGCGTGCCAGTTATGATTATTTTTATATGCACATTTTCATGGAACAGTTGCATTTCAATAATAACGTTCTCTTTTCTCAAAATCAATGTAGCATGGTTAATCATACAAATCTGAAGCAGCCTCATATGGACACATTAATACACTGTGATCCATTGTATATTTCACTTGGCAACCCCGTCAGCCAACACTTCATTTGGCCGCCTTTCCATGCAGTTATCTGCTGCCAATGACTGGAAAGAATTGTAAAAATCACTGAAGCTGGAGACTTATATCTCCCTCGCTAACTTTAAGCATCAGCTGTCAGAGCAGCTTACTGTGCCTGTACACAGCCAATCTGCAAATAGCCCACCCAACTACCTCAACCCCATATTGTTATTTATCTTCTTGCTCTTTTGCACCCCAGTATCTCTACTTGCACATCATCATCTGCACATCTATCACTCCAGTGTTCATGCTAAATTGTAATTATTTCACCTCTATGGCATATTTATTGCTGTCACAGTTGTTAGAATGGAGTGATTAGAGTTCCACATCTTTATTTACAGTGAAACTTCCAACAAAACAATAAACAAACAATGAAACGTGACCTACGTTGTGCAACAAGCACATACACAAAACAATATCCCACAAATGCAGGTGGGAACAGTATGATCCTGTTTGGCCCTGTCCGGGGGTGTCCTCGGATGGGGCCACAGTGTCTCCTGACCCCTCCTGTCTCAGCCTCCAGTATTTATGCTGCAGTAGTTTATGTGTCGGGGGGCTGGGGTCAGTTTGTTATATCTGGAGTACTTCTCCTGTGCTATTCGGTGTCCTGTGTGAATCTAAGTGTGCGTTCTCTAATTCTCTCCTTCTCTCTTTCTTTCTCTCTCTAGGAGGACCTGAGCCCTAGGACCATGCCCCAGGACTACCTGACATGATGATTCCTTGCTGTCCCCAGTCCACCTGGCCATGCTGCTGCTCCAGTTTCAACTTCCACCTGACTGTGCTGCTGCTCCAGTTTCAACTGTTCTGCCTTATTATTATTCGACCATGCTGGTCATTTATGAACATTTGAACATCTTGGCCATGTTCTGTTATAATCTCCACCCGGCACAGCCAGAAGAGGACTGGCCACCCCACATAGCCTGGTTCCTCTCTAGGTTTCTTCCTAGGTTTGGCCTTTCTAGGGAGTTTTTCCTAGCCACCGTGCTTCTACACCTGCATTGCTTGCTGTTTGGGGTTTTAGGCTGGGTTTCTGTACAGCACTTTGAGATATCAGCTGATGTACGAAGGAACCCCGAGGGCTCTCTATGGTCAGGGCGTGACAATTGCCTCACCTCCCTACTCTTCTACATTTGCACACACTGTACATAGATTTTTCTATCATGTTATTGGCAGATAGCCTAGTGGTTAGAGAGGTGGAATTGTAACCAAAAGGTTGCAAGATCAAATCCCTGAGCTGACAAGGTAAAAATCTGTCATTCTGCCCCTGAACAAGGCAGTTAGCCCACTGTTCCTAGGCCTTCATTGAAAATAAGAATTACTGACTTGCCTAAGTCAGGGTAAAATAAATCAAATTCACTGCATGTTTGTTTATGTGTAACTCTGTGTTGTTTTTGTCGCACTGCTTTGCTTTATCTTGGCCAGGTCGCAGTTGTAATTGAGAACTGGCCTACCTGGTTAAATAAAGGTGAAATAATTTTTTTTTTTTAAATTGGCAGCAAAAGAAATGAGAACATAGAACTCTGAGATATAGCCTACAGCCAATGCAGCAGTAGGCCTAACTTCAATCATCAACTAAGTCAAATATACAGGCCTAAAGCCGACAAATAAAAACTATAGAAAATATCCATCTCTCTACTCCGCCAGTCTGCCTCCCTTTCTATTTGTCTTGAGCTGTGGCTAAGGAACTTGCAACATTGTATCAACTATTGCCTAATCCTGGCCCCCAGAGTTTCCTGCGCCAGTGAGCTCTGGAAAGACAGCTATTTTTATGATGTTTTCACTGTATATATGGAATCATCAAATCTGAATATTTTGCTCTTTCACACCAAGGCTTGGTGATTATCGAGGCCGAGAGTGTTGGAAAGATTGATCAAATATAGAGGAACTATCTTTCGATACAGATTTCGTTGACTAACTGTGTGAGAAGCTCAACGTATTGGTGGTGTATGTGTAGGAGTAATTATATCATTTTGGCGAAACCTCTATTTACTTTTGTCACAACCTGACCATAGAGCTTTTTATTTCTCTATTTTGGTTTGGTCGTTGTGTGATTTGGGTGGGCATTCTATGTTCTTTTTTCGATGTTTTTGTTTTGGCCGGGTATGGTTCTCAATCAGGGACAGCTGTCTATCGTTGTCTCTGACCATACTTAGGTAGCTTTTTCCCACATGTTTTTTTGTTGTGGGTAGTTCATTTCTGTTTAGTGTTTTGCACCTTACAGGACAGTTTCGGTTATTCTCTGTGTTATAGTGTTCAGTTCCAATAAAAAGCATGAACACACGCTGCGCTTTGGTCTGATGATTCCTCTTCCTCTTCTTCAGACAACGAATACCGGTTCAACTTTAAGACAATCCAGCATCCTGACCGTGCACTGTGCAAACGCCAACATTCCAATTCGCAAGAGGCTGAAACCAGAGATCTGTATATAATGGCGAGATACTCATGTCTCCACCCTAACAATGGGAGTCTTTGTCCCAAAGGAGGGAATGCAGGTGACAAGCTTAGATCTGCATAATATGCCCATAGAAACGCATTGGGTTTATTCTGGACAGATTTTGACAAGTGTGCCCTCTTGCTTCGTCACACACACACTACATGTTAATGTTTTTAAATGTATGTCAATTGTACAGTCTTTTGTCTAGTGTATTTTTCATTATGTGTCGGACGCCAGTAAGACTAGCTTTCACCATTGGTTTTGACTTATGGAGATCCTATTAATTCAAATAAATGATTATTCTCTGCTGAAACTATGTCACCGGAGAAAACAGCGCCCCTCTATATTTAGCCCATGTATCTGATGTCTGGTCAGAAATAGTATGACATGCCATACTCTTTTGTTCCACAGCATCAGAATCTACACAAACTGAGACAGAGAGGAGCTGTTTCGCTGTCTCGGATGCTTTAACTGAGATCAAATCAAATCATATTATATTTGTCACATACACATGTTTAGGAGATGTTATTGCAGGTGTAGCGAAATGCTTTTGTTTCTAGCTCCAACAGTGCAGTGATATCTAAAAATTCACATCAATACACACAACCTAAAAGTAAAAGAATGGAATTAAGGAATATATAAATATTAGGATGAGCAATGTTGGAGTGGCATAGACTAAAATACAGTAGAATAGAATACAGTATGTACATATGAGATGAGGAAAGCAAAAATATGTAAACATTATTAAAGTGACTAGTGTTCCATTATTAAAGTGGCCAGTGATATCAAGTCAATGTATATGGGGCAGCAGCCTCTAAGGTGCAGGGTTACGTAACCAGGTGGAAGCTGCCTAGTGATGGCTATTTAACAGTCTGATGACCTTGAGATAGAAGCTATTTTTCAGTCTCTTGGTCTCAGCTTTGATGCACCTGTACTGACCTTGCCTTCTGGATGATAGCAGGGTGAACAGGCAGGGGCTTGGGTGGTTGTCATCCTTGAGTATCTTTTTGGCCTTCCTGTGACATTGGGTAGGTGTCGTGGAGGGCAGGTAGTTTGCCCCCGGTTTGCCCCCGGTGATGCGATGGGCAGACCGCACCACCCTCTAGAGAGCCCTGTGGTTGTGGGCGGTGCAGTTGCCATACCAGGCAGTGATACAGCCTGACAGGATGCTCTCAATTGTGCAGCTGTAACATTTTGTGAGGGTTTTAGGTGCCAAGCCAAATTTCTTCAGCCTCCTGAGGTTTAAGAGGCACTGTTGCGCCTTCTTCACCACACTGTCTGTCTGGGTGGACCATTTCAGATTGTCAGTGATGTGTACATCGAGGAACTTGAAGCTTTCCACCTTCTTCACTGCGGTCCCATTGATGAGGATGGGGCATACTACCTCTGCTGTTTCCTGAAGTCCACGATCAGCTCCTTTGTTTTGTCGACATTGAGTGAGAGGTTATTTTCCAGGCACCACACTCCCAGGCTCTCACCACCTCTCTACAGGCTGTCTCATCATTGTTGGTAATCAGGCCTACTACTGTTGTGTCATCTGCAAACTTGATTATTGAGATGGAGGCGTGCATGGCCACACAGTCATGGGTGAACAGGGAGTACACATACACCCCACATACAACCCCCTCCTGCACTCCCTGTTCACCCATGACTGCGTGGCCATGCACACCTCCAACTTAATCATCAAGTTTGCAGACGACATAACAGTAGTAGGCTTGATTGCTAACAATGATGAGAGCCTATAGGGAGGAGGTGAGGGCACTCGGAGTGTGGTGTCAGGAAAACAACCTCTCACTCAACGTCAACAATACAAAGGAGATGAACGTGGACTTCAGGAAACAGCAGAGGGAGCACCCACCTATCCACATTGAAGGGACCTCAGTGGAGAAGGTGGAAAGTTTTAAGTTCCTCTGCATATATTTCACGGACAAACTAAAATGGTCCAACAGTTTTCAGCTGTGCTAACATATTTGCAAAAGGGTATTCTAATGATCAATTAGCCTTTTAAAATGATAAACTTGGATTAGCTAACATAACGTGCCATTGGAACACAGGAGTGATTGGCTGCTGATATTGGACCTCTGTACGCCTATGTAGATATTCCATTAGAAACCAGCTGTTTCCAGCTACAATAGTAATTTACAACATTAACAATGTTGCGGGCAGCGATCGGTTGAAGAGCATGCATTTAGTTTTACTTGTATTTAAGAGCAGTTGGAGGCCACGGAAGGAGAGTTGTATGGCATTGAAGCTCGTTTAGAGGTCAGTTAGCACAGTGTCCAAAGAAGGACCAGAAGTATACAGAATGGTATACAGTCTATGTATAGGTGGACTCAGAGAATCACCAGCAGCATCAGCGACATCATTGATGTATACAGAGAAGAGAGTCGGCCCAATAATTGAACCCTGTGGCACCCCCCATAGAGACTGCCAGAGGCCCTCCGATTTGACACACTGAACTCTATCAGAGAAGTAGTTGGTGAACCAGGCGAGGTAGTCATTTGCGAAACCAAGGCTGTTGAATCTGCCGATAAGAATGTGGTGATTGACAGAGTCGAAAGACTTGGCCAGGTCGATGAATACGGCTGCACAGTATTGTCTCTTATCGATGGCAGTTATTATATCGTTTATAACCTTGAGCGTGGCAGAGGTGCACCCATGACCAGCTCGGAAACCAGATTGCATAGCGGAGAAGGTACGGTGGGATTCGAAATGGTCGGTGATCTGTTTGTTAACTTTGCTTTCGAAGACCTTAGAAAGGCAGGGTAGCATAGATATAGGTCTGTAGCAGTTTGGGTCTAGAGTGTCTCCCCCTTTGAAGGGGGGGATGACCGAGGCAGCTTTCCAATCTTTGGGGATCTCAGACGATACGAAAGAGAGGTTGAACAGGCTGGTAATAGGGGTTGCAACAATTGTGGCAGATAGTTTTAAAAAGAGAGGGTCCAGATTGTCCAGCCCGGCTGATTTGTAGGGGTCCAGATTGTGCAGCTCTGTCAGAAGATCAGCTGTCTGGATTTGAGTGAATGAGAAATGGGGAGGCTTGGGCGAGTTGCTGTGGGGGGTGCAGGGCAGTTGTCCTGGGTAGGGGTAGCCAGGTGGAAAACATGGCTAGCCGTAGAAAAATGCTTATTGAAATTCTCAATTATCGTGGATTTATCGGTGGTGACAGTGTATCCTAGCCTCAGTGCAGTGGGCAGCTGGGAGGAAGTGCTCTTATTCTCCATGGACTTTAGTGTCCCAGAACATTTTTGAGTTTGTGCTACATGATGCACATTTCTGTTTGAAAAAGCTAGCCTTTGCTTTCCTAACTGCCTGTGTATATTGGGTCCTAACTTCCCTGAAAAGTTGCATATCATGGGGGCTATTTGATGCTAATGCAGTACGCCACAGGGCAATCAGGTCTGGAGTGAACCAAGGGCTATATCTGTTCCTGGTTCTACATTTTTTGAATGGGACACGCTTATTTAAGATGGTGAGGAAGGCACTTTTAAAGAATAACCAGGCATCCTCTACTGATGGGATGAGGTCAATATCCTTCCAGGATACCCGGGCCAGGTTGATTAGAAAGGCCTGCTCGCTGAAGTGTTTTAGGGAGTGTTTGACAGTAATGAGGGGTGGTCGTTTGACCCCAGACCTATTACGGATGCAGGCAATGAGGCAGTGATCGCTGAGATCTTGGTTGAAGACAGCAGAGGTGTATTTGGAGGGCAAGTTGGTTAGGATGATATCTATGAGGGTGCCCGTGTTTACGGATTTTGTACCTGGTAGGTTCATTGATCATTTGTGTGAGATTGAGAGCATCAAGCTTAGATTGTAGGAAGGCCGGGGTGTTAAACATCTCCCAGTCACCTTAGGTCACCTAGCAGCACGAGCTCTGAAGATAGATGGGGGGCAATCAAATTCACATATGGTGTCCAGGGCACAGCTGGGGGCAGAGGGTGGTCTATAGCAAGCGGCAACACTGAGGGACTTGTTTCTGGAAAGGTGGATTTTTAGACGCAGAAGCTCGAATTGTTTGGGCACAGACCTGGATAGTATGACAGAACTCTGCAGGCTATCTCTGCAGTAGATTGCCACTCCGCCCCCTTTGGCAGTTCTGTCTTGTCGGAAAATGTTATAGTTAGCAATGGAAATTTCAGGGGTTTTGGTGGTCTTCCTAAGCCAGGATTCAGACACGGCTAGGACATCCGGGTTGGCAGAGTGTGATAAAGCAGTGAATAAAACAAACTTGGAGAGGAGGCTTCTAATGTTAACATGCATGAAACCAAGGCTTTTACAGTTACAGAAGTCAACAAATGAGAGCGTCTGGGGAATGGGAGTGAAGCTAGGCACTGAGGGGCCTGGATTAATCTCTACATCACCAGACGAACAGAGGAGGTGTAGGATAAGGGTACGGCTAAAGGCTATACGAACTGGTCGCCTAGTACGTTTGGAACAGAGAGTAAAAGGAGCAAGTTTCTGGGCGCTATAGAATAGATTCAAGGCATAATGTACAGACAAAGGTATGGTGGGATGTGACTACAGTGGAGGTAAACCTAGGCATAGAGTGACGATGAGAGAGATATTGTCTCTAGAAACATCATTTAAACCAGGTGATGTCACCGCATGTGTGGGAGGTGGAACTGATGGGTTAGCTACGGCATATTGAGCAGGGCTAGAGGCTCTACAGTGAAATAAGACAATAATAACTAACCAGAACAGCAATGGACAAGGCATATTGCCATTAGGGAGAGGCATGCGTAGCCAAGTGATCATAGGGTCCAGTGAGTAGTTAAGCTGACTGACACGGTGATTCAGACAGCTAGCGGGCCGTGTCTAGCAAGCTGGCAGTAGGGCCTTAGAGGGACGACGCAACGGAAGAAGTCTGTTGTTGCCTCCTCGTGTGGTGCCTCCTCGTGCGGTTCTGTCGGCAGACCAGCCGTGATGGATTTGTGTAGTAAAGGGGCCCAGTCAAATAGGCAAAATAGGTATAGTGTCCCAAGACATTGGCCGATGGACCTATTCAGCTAACAGTCCGATAACTGTCCTACTAGCTAGCAGACCGCAGATAGCAGGCTAGCAGTTGGGCATTCAGGGGACATCGCGACTGAGGGGCCTGTTGGAAAAAGAACCCTCGGGCAGATTACGTCGGTAGTCCAGTCGTGCTGGATTAGCAGGGCTTCGTGTAGTAAACGGGGTCCAGGCCAATTGGCAAAATTGGTATTGTAGCCCAAGGAGTGGCTGATGGACCTCTTCAGCTAGCCGGTAGATGGTCCTAGCGTGGGCTAGCTCCAGGCTAATTGATGCATGCTTCGGGACAGAGACAGGAGTAGCCACTTTGATTGCAGCTAGCTAGCTGTGATGATTCAGTTGAAAAGGTTCAGAGCTTGCGGTAGTAATCCGGGGATATGGAGAGAAAATAAATTCGGTATGCTCTGGTTTGAATCGCGTTGAGCAAACTTCCGAGCTAGAGGTTAGCTGATGACCACTAGCAGTGGTTAGCTGACTATTAGCTAGTAACTAGTTAGCTGGCTAGCTTCTGTTGGGGGATTCCGGTTCGAAAGTAAAGAAAAATACTTCAGAAAATAGCAGACACATACCACATTGGGTGAGGCAGGTTGCAGGAGAGTTTTTTTGAAGTTGAGGTTTAGAAAAATATAAAAAAACATATATACACAGGACACGACAAGACGAGGACAAAGACGTCTGACTGCTACGCCTTCTTGGATGTGATATGTGCAATCCTAGACCCATACAACACTGCACACATTATCACATTTCTGGACACCCTCCACAACAGACTAATCCCTAATTACCAGGGTCTTGAGCAGCCCAGGTACGTTATCATCTGGGACAATGTTAGTTTCCACCAGGCTGCGTTGGTCCGCAATTGGTTCACAGGTCACCTACTTTTCATCGCATTCAATCTCCCCCATACTCTCCGTTCTTGAATCCTATTGAATTATTCTTCTCTGAATGGCGTTGGATGGTGTATGATTGCCAGCCCCACCAACGCATACCCCCTTCCACAGGCAATGGAAGAGGCTTGTGGAGACATCGATCAGGTGGCGCTACAAAGTATTAATTTAAGGGGGCTGAATAATTTTGCACGCCCAAATTTTCAGTTTTTGATTTGTTAAAAAAGTTTGAAATATCCAATAAATGTCGTTCCACTTCATGATTGTGTCCCACTTGTTGTTGATTCTTCACAAAAAAATACAGTTTTATATCTTTATGTTTGAAGCCTGAAATGTGGCAAAAGGTCGCAAAGTTCAAGGGGGCCAAATACTTTCGCAAGGCACTGTAATTCCGAGATGGATGACCGTTTAAAAAAATGATTCCCAGTTGGAGTGAGTTTCTTTTTTCCAGAGTTCCCTGCTGTCTTGAACAAACCATCAGTTACGGCTTCGCAGATGAACCAGAAAGGATTGTCTGTAGCCCCACCCTTTGAACTTTCCCAACAGCGGAGTGCCGGACTGTTGTTGTTTTGTGCAAACATTGGCTGGCTAAGTAGCTAGCATTTAGAATGATGTATTTGGAGTAAACTTGAGTTAACTATAGGACTAAGCATGTATTAATTGAAGAGTCACCTGAAGCTTGAGATAAATGGGAGATGCAATAGAGGAATGCGGGCTGAGGCAGAGGGCTCGTAATGATGTCAACTGGCTAGCTACTATTCTGAACAGTGAGTGGTGAGCTTTCTGCCACACAGAGGTGCTGAGGCAATACCCATGTACCATACATTATGAAGGAGAAATCCATTGGCTACACAACTCGGGCTGGTTCCCAGAGTAGCTAGCCCTCTACAAGATCATCACCAGACTCCATCTTCATCTCTTCATCAACCATCTCCCTGACCACCTTCCTCTGGTCAAGCCGCCATAAACTGTCCCTCTCCATCTTTGGAGGATGCATGCACTCAAAGACTTGACCTTGTGACCTAACCTTGATCTTGCTTGTTTTTTTTATGTGCTTTTGATGAGATTGTTATGAAAAGCGCCTTAGAAATGTAATAAATTATTATTATTTTACATGAAATTGTTTATTTAGTGTAGTAGAGCAAAGAACTCTGACGAAGGCCAAGAGGCCAACATGTAAGCTTCAATAAAAAAGTGATACTAGCAAGAGCAGTGTGTGGGTTTCTTTTTTTCTTTCAACTTATCTAATTGTTACCTGTTAAGGGATTTTTTATGAATAATGACTCAATTATGTATACATTTGAATCAGAAATATGACTAAACAGAATACTACTATGTTACTGTATGGATGTATGAATCTTATTAGAATCATAATGCTGAATATAATGTGTGTAGTTTCCGTCCAGAATTAGAAGAACTGTCTGTTCCTTGTTAGAAATTAATGGAGCTATCGTCAGACTGGCTGGGATACTGTGTTCCTTACAGGACATCATGTCTCTACACAGGGAGAGGAGAGACCTTGGGCTAGTAGTAGATTATTTAACAGGTGGTGGACAATGTGGGAAGGCTTGTGAACTATACTGCCGAGTGGAGGAAGGACAGAATAAAACATATGTCATTTTTAGTATATAACCTGTTGTAAATTGTACCATGATCAGTACTCTCGAGAATAAACGCTATTGATTGATTTTGAGACTGGTCTCTGTCCATTTTATGCAAATAAGTATCTTACAAATTCTTAGAAATGGGCAGAGTGTTTTATTTTAATTGGTTGATGAACATATAAGAATCAAATTCTTTTAACATTACCATGCACCTGCAACAAGTTAGCTCAAATGTGCCAGTGCATTCTTTTATGTTGATATGTTGAACGTAAAACACATCAACTGTCACAGGTGTCGTAAGAAGTGGACCAACGTGCAGCGTGGTGAGCGTACATTTTCCTTTTAATTAAAATGTCGCCAACAAAACAACAAACGAAGAAACAACCGTGAAGCTCACAGGGCTATAGTGCAACTAACAAAAGACAACTACCCACAAAACAACGGGGAAAGAAGGCTGCCTACGATAGACAGCTGTCCCTGATTGAGAACCATACTCGGCTAAAACATAGAAGCACAAACCTAGAAAATAAAACATAGAATGCCCACCAAAATCACACCCTGACCAAACCAAAATAGAGACATTGTCTGTAGCCCCACCCAGTGAACTTTCCCAACAGCGGAGTGCCGGACTGTTGTTGTTTTGTGCAAACATTAGCTGGCTAAGTAGCTAGCATTTAGAATGATGTATTTGGAGTAAACTTTAGTTAACTATAGGACTAAGCATGTATTAATTGAAGAGTCACCTGAAGCTTGAGATAAATGGGATATGCAATAGCGGAATGAGGGCTGAGGCAGAGGGCTCGTAATGATGTCAACTGGCTAGCTACTATTCTGAACAGTGAGTGGTGAGCTTTCTGCCACACAGAGGTTCTGAGGCAATACCCATGTACCATACATTATGAAGGAGAAATCCATTGGCTACACAACTCGGGCTGGTTCCCAGAGTAGCTGGCCCTCTACAAGATCATCACCAGACTCCATCTTCCTCTCTTCATCAACCATCCCCCTGACCACCTTCCTCTGGTCAAGCCGCCATAAACTGTCCTTCTCCATCTTTGGAGGATGCATGCTCTCAAAGACTTGACCTTGTGACCTAACCTTGATCTTGCTTTTTTTTGTGTGCTTTTGATGAGATTGTTATGAAAAGCACTATAGAAATGTAATAAATTATTATTATTTGACATGAAATTGTTTATTTAGTGTAGTAGAGCAAAGAACTCTGACAAAGGCCAAGAGGCCAACATGTAAGCTTCAATAAAAAAGTGATACTAGCAAGAGCAGTGTGTGGGTTTCTTTTTTTCTTTCAACTTATCTAATTGTTACCTGTTAAGGGATTTTTATGAATAATGACTAAATTATGTATACATTTCAATCAGAACTATGACTAAACAGAATACTACTATGTTACTGTATGGATGTATGAATCTTATTATAATCATAATGCTGAATGTAATGTGTGTAGTTTTCGTCCAGAATAAGAAGGACTGTCTGTTCCTTATTAGAAATTAATGGAGCAATCGTCAGACTGGCTGGAATGCTGTGTTCCTTACAGGACATCCTGTCTTTACACAGGGAGAGGAGAGACCTTAGGCTAGTAGTAGATTATTTAACAGGTGGTGGACAATGTGGGAAGGCTTGTGAACTATACTGCCATTGTATCGGAGTGGAGGAAGGACAGAATAAAACCTATGACCTCATTTTTAGTATATAACCTGTTGTAAATTGTACCATGATCAGTACTCTCGAGAATAAATGCTATTGATTGATTTTGAGACTGGTCTCTGTCCATTTTATGCAAATAAGTATCTTACAAATTCTTAGAAATGGGCAGAGTGTTTTATTTGAATTGGTTGATGAACATATAGGAATCAAATTCCTTTAACATTACCATGCACCTGCAACAAGTTTAGCTCAAATGTGCCAGTGCATTCTTTTATGTTGATATGTTGAAAGTAAAACACATCAACTGTCACAGGCGTCATAAGAAGTGGACCAAAGTGCAGCGTTGTGAGCGTACATTTTCCTTTAAATTAAAATGTTCACAGGGCTATAGTGCGACTAACAAAAGTCAACTACCCACAAAACAACAGGGAAAGAAGGCTGCCTACGATAGACAGCTGTCCCTGCTTGAGAACCATACTCGGCTAAAACATAGAAGCACAAACCTAAAAAAAAACATAGAATGCCCACCCAAATCGCACCCTGACCAAACCGAAATAGAGACATAAAAGGCTCTCTCAGGTCAGGGCGTGACATCAACAGTAGATGGTGCCAGGACAACAACCTCTCACTCAACGTGATCAAGACAAAAGGAGATGATTGTGGACTACAGGAAAAGGAGGACCGAGCACGCCCCCATTCTCATTGACGGGGCTGTAGTGGAGCAGGTTAAGAGCTTCAAGTTCCTTGGTGTCCACATCACCAACAAACTAACATGGTCCAAGCACACCAAGACAGTCGTGAAGAGGGCACGGAAAATCGTATTCCCCCTCAGGAGACAGAAAAGATTTGGCATGGGTCCTCAGATCCTCAAAAGTTTCTACAGCTGCACCATCGAGAGCATCCTGACTGATGCATCACTACCTGGCATCACAACTGCTTGGCCTCCGACCGCAAGGCACTACAGAGGGTAGTGCGTCAAGTGTTATGATGAACCATCAAGTGTTATGATGAAACTGGCTCTCATGAGGACCACCACAGGAAAGGAAGATCCAGAGTTACCTCTGCTGCAGAGGATAAGTTCATTGGAGTTACCAGCCTCAGAAATTGCAGCCCAAATAAATGGCTGTAATGGGAGAAACCTGAGGATGGATCAACAACATTGTAGTGACTCCATAATAATGACCAAATGAAGAATAAAAATATACAGATAAAAAAACATTTCAAAATAACTGTATGCAAAAAGGCACTAAAGTAATACTGCAAAAAACATGGAAAATGAATACTTTTTGGCCTAAATGCAAAGCCATATATTTTTGGGAAATCACTGAGTAGCTGCCTCCTTATTTTTCAAGCATGGTTGTGGCTGCATCGTGGTACAGTAAGGAAAAGGGAGTTTTTCAGAATGAAAAGAAACGGGAGCTACGCACAAATACAATCCTCGAGGAAAACCTGCTTCAGTATGCTTTACACCAAATACTATTAGAGGAATTCACCTTCCAGCAGGACAATAACCCCAGGTACAAAGTCTTTTTCTTTTTCTTTTTTTACCCCTTTTTCTCCCCAATTTCGTGGTATCCAATTGTTGTAGTAGCTACTGTCTTGTCTCATCGCTACAACTCCCGTACGGGCTCGGGAGAGACGAAGGTTGAAAGTCATGCGTCCTCCGATACACAACCCAGCCAGCTGTACTGCTTCTTAAGCGCGCATCCAACCTGGAAGCCAGCCTTACCAATGTGTCAGAGGCTACACCGTGCACCTGGCAACCTTGGTTAGCACGCACTGGTTTAAAAAAAGTGCAGTACAAAAAGTAGTTTGAGGGTGGGGGTGCTGTGATTTTTTTCTCCACTGCGGGGTCCACTAATACAGGACTAGTAAATGCCCAGTGCACTACTTTGGTGAAAAACCAAAGTGTATTTGTATTTGTGTGTTTACCAGCATTTGCAACTTGATTCTGATAATTATCTGTACAAATCAGTTAATCTGATAATACTTGTGGAATTTAATAATACTTGCTTGATATATGTTTTCCATTTTCTTGAAATACTTTGCAAATGCAACTTATTTCTATGTGTAAACGGAAATGGTCTATTGCTTCCTTTGACATTTTAGTAGATGTTCTTATCCAGAGCAACTGACAGTAGTGATTACATCACATTTTCATACTTTTTCGTACTGGTCCACCTTAGGAATCAAACCCATAACCCTATTTCGTGGGTGATTGTTCCTGTCTCTGTTGCACCAGATAGGGCTGTTTCGGTTTTTCACGTTTCTTGGTTTGTATATTGTTCATCTTTCATTAAAGATGTATAAAGATAACCACGCTGCATTTTGGTCCTCCTCTCTTTCACCAGAAGAAAACCGTAACATCATCACCACATGATGTCACAATGTACTAAATTACTGTACTGTGCATTGTTTTTCTTAATGGTGATGGAAAGTCTACAGGTACCAAACCTAGATGACCAGAATTTGTACGATACAGTAATGTGCAATTACATTAAGTGGTTTGTATGTTATTTGACCAAGAAAAATATTGAATTTGTGGATGTTTTGTGTCTGTGCACATAACTTTGCACCTTTTTATGTACAGTGCATTCGGAAAGTATTCGGACCTGTAACGGCTGTCGTGGGTTGAAGAAGGTGAGGACCAAGGTGCAGCGTGGTACATGTTCATCTTTTATTATGAATTGAACACTGAATGGAAAAACAACAAGAGAATGACACAAACAGTCCTGTCTGGTACTGACTACAAAAACAGAAAACAACTACCCACAAACACAGGTGGGAACAGGCTACCTAAGTATGGTTCTCAATCAGAGACAACCATTAACAGCTGCCTCTGATTGGGAAGCATACCAGGCCAAACTCATAGAAATACAACACACAGAACAAAACATAGAATGAAAAACATAGAATGCCCACCCCAAATCACGCCCTGACCAAACCAAAATAGAGACATAAAAAAAGGAACTAAGGTCAGGACGTGACAGGACCCCTTCACTTTTCCACATTTTGTTACGTTACAGCCTTATTCTAAAATTGATTAAATTGTTCTTTCCCCCTCTCAATCTGCACACACAATACCACATAATTACAAAGCAAAAACAGGTTTTATAAATGTTTGCAAATGTATAAAAATATATATACACATATATTAAATGCACATAAGTATTCAGACCCTTTATTCAGTACTTTGTTGAAGTATCTTTGGCAGCGATTACAGCCTTGAGTCTTCTTGGGTATTACGCTACAAGCTTGGCACACCTGTATTTGGGGAGTTTCTCCCATTCTTCTCTGCAGATCTGCTCAAGCTCTGTCAGGTTGGATGAAGAGCATCGCTGCACAGCTATTTTCAGGTCTCTCCAGAGATGTTTGATCTGGTTCAAGTCTGGGATCTGGCTGGGCCACTCAAGGACAATCAGAGACTTGTCCCGAACCCACTCCTGCGTTGTCTTGGCTGTGTGCTTAGGGTCGTTGTCCTGTTGGAAGGTGATCCTTCGCCCCAGTCTACGGTCCTGAGCACTCTGGAGCAGGTTTTCATCAAGGATCTCTCTGTACTTTGCTCCGTTCATCTTTCCTTCGATCCTGACTAGTCTCACAGTCCCTGCCGCTAAAAAACACCCCCACAGCATGATGCTGCCACCACCATGCTTCACTGTAGGGACGGTGCCAGGTTTCCTCCAGACATGACGCTTGGTATTCAGGCCAGAGAATCTTGCCTTCGACCTCATGGCTTGGTTTTTGCTCTAGCATGCACTGTTAACTGTGGGACCTTATGTAGACAGATGTGTGTCTTTCCAAATCATGTCCAATCAATTGAATTTACCACAGGTGGACTCCAATCAAGTTGTATAAACATCAAGGACGATCAATGGAAACAGGATGCACCTGAGCTCAATTTTGAGTTTCATAGCAAATGGTCTGAATACTTATGTAAATAAGGTATTTCTGTTTTTTATTTTTAATACATTTTTCAAAAGAAATGTCTAAACTGTTTTTGCTTTGTCATTATGGGGCATTGTGTGTAGATTGATGAGGACATTTATTTATTTAATACATTTTAGAATAGGGCTGTAACATAACAAAATGTGGAAAAGGGGAAGGGGTCTGAATACTTTCCGAATACACTGCATCTAATTAATCAGCTGTTGCCTAATTTTTAGGACATAAGTATTGGTATTCGAACAAAGCCAGTGTAAGAATTTGCTGTTTCAGTATAAAAAGGACAAGCCACTTGTGAAGACAAGCCACATGTGAAGGGTCACTTTCACATGGGCTGCAAAGTAGCCATGTAATATATGAGTTCCATCCCTGTATGGCTGGGACTCAAACACTAGTCAAAGGACACTTGAAACTAGCATGCCAACCACTGGAAGAGCACAGTGAGTGTAGCAGAATGAAGCAAATCAGCGCAAAATTGTAAGAGATCCTTTAAAATATAGATCAATTCATGATAGACAGGAGGAGACACTACTTCAAGTCTCTTTTACTCATGTCTCTCTAATATATCACGCAATTTATACCATTTATTAAATGTTCACCCACGACTGCGTGGCCATGCTCGGCCTCCAACTCAATCATCAAGTTTGCAGACGACACAGCAGTAGTGGGCTTGATCACCAACAACGACGAGACAGCCTATAGGCAGGAGGTGAGGGCACTCGGAGTGTGGTGTCAGGAAAACAACATCTCACTCAATGTCAACAAAACAAAAGGAGATGATCGTGGACTTCAGGAAACAACAGAGGGAACACTCCCCTATCCACATCAACAGAACAGCAGTGGAGAAGGTGGAATGTTATAATTCCTTGGTGTACACATCACAGACAAACTGAAAAGGTCCACCCACACAGACAGTGTGGTGAAGAAGGCGCAACAGCGCTGATTCAACCTCAGGAGGCTGAAGAAATTTGGCTTGGCCCCTAAGACCCTCACAAACGTTTACAGATGTACAATTGAGAGCATCCTGTCAGGATGTATCACAACTGCACCGTCCAAAACGACAGGGCTCTCCAGAGGGTGGTGCGGTCTGCACAACGCATCACCGGGGGCAAACTACATGCCCTCCAGGACACTTACTGCACCCGTTGTCACAGGAAGGCCAAAAAGATCATCAAGGACAACAACCACCTGAGCCACTGCCTGTTCACCGCACTACCGTCCAGAAGGCGAGGTCAGTACAGGTGCATCAAAGCTGGGACCCGAGAGATTGAAAAACAGCTTCTATCTCAAGGCCATCAGACTGTTAAACAGCCGTCACTAACACAGAGAGGCTGCTGCCTACATACAGACTTGAAATCATTGGCCACTTTAATAAATAGATCACTAGTCACTTTAATAATGCCACTTTAATAACGTTTACATATCTTGCGTTACTCATCTCATATGTATATACTGTATTTTATACCATCTATTGCATCTTGCCTATGCCGCTCGGTCATCGCTCATCCATATATTTAAATGTATATATTCTTATTCCATCCCTTTACTTAGATATGTGTGTATTAGGTAGGTGTGGTGGAATGGTTAGATATTACTGCACTGTCTAAGTAAAAGCACAGGCCTTTCGCTACACTCACAATAACATCTGATAACCATGTGTATGTGACCAATAAAATGTGAAAAATAAGCGAGAAAAAAAAAAAGTTAACATTTACAAATTATCCAATGTATTATGATCATTTTCGTGTGAAAAAAAAAGTGGAGGTGCTAAAACAATTTTGCACTCCCTGTTTTAATTTGCACCATGGCTCATGCGGCCAAGTGGACACAAGGCTGTTTGGATCATCTCAGTCACAGGAATAGCTTTGCAGACGTTTCTGATTAATAAGCAATGCCATGCTGGTGGGTGGTAACATCCAAATAAAGCCCAGGCTTGAAAAGAAACGCAGGCTGAAAATAATTTGTATGTCATACTGTTTCATCAGGAAAAGACACCGCATTCACACGGTTTTGCACGAAGTGGCAGCCCAAATATATCATACTTTGGACTAAAACGATGACATATTGACTTAAATCGTTAAAATCCTTAAATGCTCTGGCCATCGTCTCTCAGCTCGAAGAAAATTGATTTCCACTGGTGTGGGCTTTTAAATAAATAAATCAATGTAGGCTGCAGGTTGTGCACTGTACATAGCCTAGAGCCCTCTAAAGAGGAATGGGTGGTGTTTGGCAAGAAGGATGGAAGGCTCCCAGCTGTCGTTGTGCCAATTGACCCCACATGTCCTTAGCCAAGTCTAGCGTGGGGGAGGGCATACATGTCGAGAACATCCTGTTTCTTGATGTCGCATTCAGACCAACCCGTGACCCAAATACCATAACGCTCCGAACATACCTGCACGTGGGTTCAGTGCTGTGGCAGTAAATAACATTACAAAGTTAAAGATTGCCCCTCACAGAGGGCCATATTAACATGGGAAGCGCAGTGCAGCTGAGTGCAACAGCACATCATCAATCAAGATGTAGATCTCAAGTTGATCCTACATACAGAACCCATCGGCTTTTACAACAAAAATTCATGAACTGCTGAGCGGCACTTTGTTAGTATCAGGGAAAGGCTGCTTGCTACTGCTTGACTTAGGGCTCTATTCAATCAGATCCGCTTTAGCTGACATCAGCGTAGTGGTGTCAGAGGTGGAACTGGGTCATCCTATGAGTTATTGACCAGCTATTTAAAAATAAAAAAAACATCGTTTTTTTTGTAACCACAACTTAGCCAGATAGTTATTAATAACCCCTTAACAATGTATATTAACATAAATGACAGCTTAATATATTTTTATATTTTTACTACATAAAGAAAATGTGTTGCCTTTTTGTCAATGGTGTTACCTATATTTTAATGAGAATTCAGGCTTTCCAGAATGTAATTTGACAATTTCATTGACATATATAATCAAAGATAGAAAGGGATCATTCATGATAATATTAAGAAATGGTTTAGTAATAATTTTCTTTAAACAAAACACGTTTCGTAATAATGGCCAGAATGACGTGAGAATGGAATGGCATCAAAACACCTGGAAACCACTTGATGCATTCCACTTATCCCGCTCCAGTCATTACCATGAGCCCGTTCTCCCCCACTAAGGTGCAACCAACCTCCTGTGATTAAAACCAGTAGGAACAGTAACACTAGTTACTGTAACACCAGTAACAAATCGGCAGAAAGTAGCTCAAAACACACTTCTTAAATTGTAAATAAATCACTTAATCATGTGATCAATTATTTTTATCAAATTTCCTTTTCCCCTTACAATAAACTGTGTAATATCAATGACACATATTAAGGCTTTGCATGAAATTACAAAATGAATCATCAAATTGCTAACATTTGAAGAGAGCGCAGACTCGCCATGTGTCACGCCCTGACCTTAGTATTCTTTATTATTTTGGTTAGGTCAGGGTGTGACATGGGTGATGTATGTGTTTTTGGTCCTGTCTAGGGGTTTTGTATGTCTATGGGTGTTCACTAGTCTAGGTGTTATGTATGTCCATTGTTGCCTAGATTGGTCCTCAATTAGAGGCAGCTGTTTATCGTTGTCTTTGATTGGGAACCATATTTAGGCAGCCATATTCCTTGGGTATTTCGTGGGTTATTGTCTATGGTTAGTTGCTTGTGTCTGCACTTGTTTATATATAGCGTCACGTTTGTTGTTTTGTAAAGTTTAAGTGTTCTTCGTTTCATTAAAAAGAAGAATGTATTCACATCACGCTGAGCCTTGGTCTCCTCCATTCAATGAACGTGACACCATGTGCTTTTCAAAACAGCCCTGCTTCCAATGAACCTTTGACCCAGTAAGAAGTTGGTATTTATAATGGGGTAATTCAGTGACATTAAATTGAGGGACAACTATTCCCTGTACATTACTATAATATTTAGTTGCTATTTTAGTGAAATAATCCACTAAATAACTATAATGTATTCCTTTGTATTATGACATTTAAAATGGGAGAAAAATATATAAAACTCAAAATAACTAAACCACGACTCCTGACCCAATCATACAAGCTATGTTCATGGTGTTCTACAATATATATAAAATTGTTTGCAATTGAACTGTCTTACATATCTTTTATAAACAAAAAAAAATCATTCAATTAAAACAAAAACATGTTAAGTGTTTTTCCTTGTGGTTAAGGCAGAGAACTGGAAAGCCATAATTTTCATAGAATGACCCAACTGCGTTAAAGCTGTCAAATCCACAAGCAGCTCCTGGCAATGATTAGGCCATACCTGAAGTGGACATTGCCATTAGCTGCATGGAGTCTCATTAACAGAAATCCCATGCAGCCTTGTTTACAAGTTCGAACACTGGAATGTGAGATGTAATCTACACCAGGCTCAATCATTATTTAGTTTAATGACTTTTCAATTTCAGCGTAATTATTTATATAGCCCGCACTTTCTCATGCTGAACGTCTAACTGGAGTGGCCTGGTTGTGGCTTCCTGACATGGCCAGCTCTAGCCTTTTGAGGGCCCCCTGGAGGTCAGGGCCCCTGGACACCTGCCCTGCATGCCTGGTTGGTATTCAGCCATGATTACTACAAGTTTAGATAACTGGCTACACTAACTTACTGATCTAAAGATTGTTAGCTGACATGGCTAATTGAGTGACTGATAAAACAATAGCAAATCTGCTGATGCACAACCACATTTTGAAGTTTAACATTATTTTTTTACCTTATTTTAACTAGGCAAGTCAGTTACGAACACATTCTTATTTACAATAACGGCCAACGTTGGGTCAACTGTGCGCCACCCTATGTGACTACAAATCACGGCCGGATGTGATACAGCCTGGTTACAGCGAGTAATACAGCCAGAATTTACACCTTGTGTATTCTACTATTCTAACTCTCAACAGTAAATTGAGACCCAGACTGAAAAAAATTATTAAGTCGTGTATGCTTGGACCCAGTTTGTGTTGCTTATGCATGGAGCCGGCCCTACTTCTTAACAATAATCGCAAAAATCAGCTGCCCCCAGATTTGACAGCTCCGGTTAACTCTTGAGCTGATTGAATCTAGATCATATAGTTAGGTTAAATTATGGAAAACATAATGAAACCCAAATTGGGTTGGTCAACAGTCTACTTCAAAGTCTGAAATACATTGTGGGCGTGGAAGACTTGGCTACACTTAACCCCAATTGTACAACAACCCCCCACAAGAGCAAGAACCTTCTGAGTTACGATATTGATAGCATAAAGACATTTTTTGTCAAATAAATATATTAATTTACCCCCTGAGGATAAAAAAAGTTACCTGTAAGTAGCCTATCCCAACGTGTCAAATAAATGTAATAGCGTGCTCTTGCCTGAACAGTGCAGCTGCCTGAGCCTATAACATTATTATCATTGTTATTACACCCGGATTCACAGCTTATTCCAAGCATTGGAGGTGGAGATGTTGGGAAAACATTTTCTCTGGATTTATCTCATTTCGGTTTCTTTTACGTTATTTTTCACTGAAGAGCTGAAGAGGGATGGACATAAACAACATGAAAATGATTCAGGTGAAGCACTTTAGCATGTTTTCTGTTTCGATTAAGCTGGGTTGTTTGCGCGTGTTGCTGAGTGAAACGATGTAACGTTACTTGAGTGCCTAGACTAGCTAGCCTACTCCGGGCAAGTAGTCCTACCTTTTGCACTAAAATGGCACATTTGTCATTTATTTAACCGTTATTTTATCAGGGAGTCATACTGAGACAAGGTCTCTTTTACAGATGCGCCCTGAATTACATACATTACAGAAAATACATACGATATAAATGAAACATGCTAGCAGAAAGAACAACATGGTCATAAAAAACGAACACATTAATCAGTAATAAGGTCCTCAATCAGCCTTCTGAATTGCCCTAGGCACCAAAACATCAAATTCATGAACATTTTGAAGATTGTTCCACAAATAAGGTTCAATAAAGGTAAATCAGCTTAAAGTTAACTCAGTTTAAAGACCAAATTCATTTTCAGAGTTAGCCATCCTTGAAACATCTGAAATGCCTTGAGTCAATAAGTTTTCAACCCCTTTGTTATGTCAAGCCTGAATAAGTTCAGAAGTAAAATGGTGCTTAACAAGTCACATAATAAGTTGCATGGACTCACTCTGTGTGCAATAATATCATTTAACATCATTTTTTTATGAGTATGTCATCTCTGTACCCCACATATACAGATCATTTTAAGGTCACTCAGTCGAGCAGTCAATTTCAAACACAGATTCAACCACAAAGACCGGAGAGGTTTTCCAATGCCTTGGCAAAGAAGGGAACCTATTGGTAGATTGTAATAAAACATCTTTTTTTAAAGCAGACATTGAATATCCCTTTGAGCATGGTGAAGTTATAAATTACACTTTGGATGGTGTAGTCAATACACCCAGTCACTACAAAGATACAGGCGTCCTTCCTAACTCACTTGCCGGAGTTGAAGGAAACCGCTTAGGGATTTCACCATGAGGCCAATGGTAAACGCAGTTACTGAATTTAATGGCTGTGATAGGATAAAACTGAGGATGAATCAACAACATTGTAGTTACTCCACAATACTAACATAATTGACAGAGTGGGGAAAAAAACATGCATCCTGTTTGCAACAAGGCACTAAAGCAATACCGCAAAGAATTTGGCAAAGCAATTAACCTTTTGTCCTGAATACAAAGTGTTATATTTGGGGCAAATCCAATACAACATTACTGAGTACCACTCTGCATATTTTCAAGCATAGTGGTGGCTGCATCATGTTATGTGTATGCATGTAATTGTTAAGGACTTTTTTTTTTTTTTATAATAAAAAATAAACAAAAATGGAGCACAGGCAAAATCCTGGAGGAAAACCTGGTTCAGTCTGCTTTCCACCAGACACTGGGAGATGAATTCACCTGTCAGCAGGACAATAACCTAAGACACAAGGCCAAATATACACTGGAGTTGCTTACCAAGACGACAGTGAATGTTCCTGAGTGGCCGAGTTACAGTTTTGACTTAAATCTGCTTGAAAATCTATGGCAAGACTTGAAAATGGTTGTCTAGCAGCAACCAATTTGACAGAGCTTGAAAAATGTTGGAAAGAATAATGGGACCAAGTCCATTTTATGGCAAGAATAGCTCAAATAAGCAAAGAGAAATGACAGTCCATCATTACTTTTAAGACATGCATGAAGGTCAGGATCTGGAAAATGTTGAAGTTTGAAATGTTCTTTAAGTGCAGTCGCTAAAACCATCAAGCGCTATGATGAAACTGGCTCTCATGAGGACCGCCACAGGAAAGGAAGACCCAGATTTACCTCTGCTACAGAGGATACGTTCATTAGAGTTACCATCCTCGGAAATTGCAGCCCAAATAATTGCTTCACAGAGTTCAAGTAACAAAGAAACTAAAGAAACCACTACTAAAGGACACCAATAATAAGAAGATACTTTTTGGGCCACCATGTCTTTGTGAGACGCAAAGTATGTGAAAGGATGATCTCTGCATGTGTGGTTCCTACCATGAAGCATGGAGGAGGAGGTGTGGGGGTGCTTTGCTGGTGACACTGTCTGTGATTTATTTAAGATTCAAGGCACACTTAACCAGCATGGCTACCACAGCATTCTGCAGCGATAAGCCATCCCATCTGGGACTATCATTTGTTTTTCAACGGGACAATGACCCAAAACACACATCCAAGCTGTGCAAGGGATATTTGAACAAGAAGGAGAGTGATGGAGTGCTGCTTCAGATGACCTGGCCTCCACAATCACCCGACCTCAACCCAATTGAGATGGATTGGGATGAGTTGGACCACAGAGTGAAGGAAAAGCAGCCAACAAGTGCTCAGAATATGTGGGAACACCTTCAAGACTGTTTGAAAAACATTCCTCATGAAGCTGGTTGAGAGAAAAATCAAGAAAAACCCTTGAATAAGTAAGTGTGTCCAAACATTTGACTGGTACTGTAAATTAGATATTTCTGGAGTTCATTTTCAATACATTTGCCAAAATGTTTAAAAACATGTTTTCACTTTGTCATTATGGGGTATTGTGTGTAAATGGGTGAGAACCCCCCCCCCCCCCCCCAATGTAATCAATTGAATTCAGGCTGAAAATGTGGAATAAGTCAAGGGGTATGAACACTTTCTGAGGGCAGTGTATATACAAAAGTATGTGGACTCCCTTCAAATGAGTGGATTAGTCTATTTCAGCCACACCCGTTGCTGACAGGTGTATAACATCTCCATAGGCAAACATTGGCAGTAGAATGGCCTTAATGAAGAGCTCAGTGACTTTCAACGTGGCACCATCATAGGATGGCACCTTTCCAAAAATTCAGTTTGTCACATTTCTGCCCTTCTTGAGCTGGCCCGGTCAACTGTAAGTGCTGTTACTGTGAAGTGGAAACGTTTAGGAGTAACAACGGCTCAGTCGCGAATTGGTAGGCCAAAGAAGCTCACAGAATGGGACCGCCAAGTTCTGAAGCGTGTAGTGTGTAAAACCAGTATGTCCTTGGTTGCAACACTCACTACCAAGTTCCAAACTGCCTCTGGAAGCAACGTCAGCACAAGATCTGTTAATCGAGAGCTTGTAAACTCGCCATCAATCGGAAGCTTCATGAAATGGCCTTCCATGGCCGAGCAGCCGCACACAAAACCTAAGATCACTATTCGCAATGCCAAGCGTCAGCCGGAGTGGTGGACTATGGAGCAGTGGAAACGCGTTCTCTGCAATGATTAATCACGCTTCACCATCTGGCAGACCAATGGACGAATCTAAGTTTGGTGGATGCCAGGAGAACGCTCACTGCCTGAATGCATAGTGCAACTGTAAAGTTTGGTGGAGGAGGAATAATGGTCTGGGGCTGTTTTTCATGGATACGGCTCCTTAACAGACAGCTAACCCACTGTTCCTAGGCCGTCATTGAAAATAAGAATTTGTTCTTAACTGACTTGCCTGGTTAAATAAAGGTAAAATAAATTAAAATTTAAAATTTAAAAAATGCGAGCTGTGGCAAGAAGGTTTGCTGTGTCTGTCAGCGTAGTGTCCAGAGCATGGAGGCGCTACCAGGAGACAGTGTATCAGGAGACGTGGAGGAGGCCGTATGAGGGCAACAACCCAGCAGCAGGACCGCTACCTCCGCCTTTGTGCAAGGAGGAGCAGGAGGAGCACTGCCAGAGCCCTGCAAAATTACCTCCATCAGGCCACAAATGTGCATGTGTCTGCTCAAATGGTCAGAAACAGACTCCATGAGGGTGGTATGAGGGCCCGACGTCCACAGGTGGGGGTTGTGCTTACAGCCCAACACCGTGCAGGACATTTGGCATTTGCCAGAGAACACTGAATTCGCCACTGGCGCCCTGTGCTCTTCACAGATGAAAGCAGGTTCACACTGAGCACATGTGACAGACGTGACAAGAGTCTGGAGATGCCGTGGTGAACGTTCTGCTGCCTGCAACATCCTCCAGCATGACCGGTTTGGTGGTGGGTCAGTCATGGTGTGGGGTGGCATTTCTTTGGGGGGCCGCACAGCCCTCCATGTGCTCATCAGAGGTAGCCTGACTGCCATTAGGTACCGAGATGAGATCCTCAGACCCCTTGTGAGACCATATGCTGGTGCGGTTGGCCCTGGGTTCCTCCTAATGCAAGACAATGCTAGACCTCATGTGACTGAAGTGTGTCAGCAGTTCCTGCAAGAGGAAGGCATTGATGCTATGGACTGGCCCACCCGTTCCCCAGACCTGAATCCAATTGTCTCGCTCCATCCACCAGACTGTCCAGGAGTTGGCGGATGCTTTAGTCCAGGTCTGGGAAGAGATCCCTCAGGAGACCATCCCCCACCTCATCAGGAGCATGCATGCCCATGCCCTGAAGGCGTTGTAGGGAGGTCATACAGGCACGTGGAGGCCACACACACTACTGAGCCTCATTTTGACTTGTTTTAAGGACATTATATCAAAGTTGGATCAGCCTGTAGTGTGGTTTTCCACTTTAATTTTGAGTGTGACTCCAAATCCAGACCTCCATGGGTTGATAAATTTGATTTCCATTGATAATTGTGATTTTGTTGTCAGCACATTCAACTATGTAAAGAAAAAAGTATTTAATAAGAATATTTCATTCATTCAGATCTAGGATGTGCTATTTTAGTGTTCCCTTAAATTTTTTTGAGCAGTGTGTGTGTATATATATATATATATATATATACATACACAGAGTGTCTAAGGATAGTATTCCACATTTTGTAATGTTACAGCCTTATTCTAAAATTGATTAAATAAATAAAATCCTCAGCAATCTACACACAATTAATTCCCCATAATGACAGTGACGTTTTATTTGTTATATTTGCAAATTTATTTAAAAAAATCAAAAATACCTTAGAAATACCTCATTTACATAAATATTCAGACCCTTTGCTATGAGACTTGAAATTGAGCTCAGATGCATCCTGTTTCCATTCATCATCCTTGATAGGTTTCTACAACTTGATTGGACATGATTTGGAAAGGCACACCCCTGTTCTATATAAGGTACCACAGTTGCATGTCAGAGAAAAAACAAGCCATGAGGTCAAAGGAACTGTCCGTAGAGCTCCGAGACAGGGTACCAAAAAAATGTATGCGTCATTGAAAGTCCCCAAGAACACAGTGGCCTCCATCATTCTTACATGGAAGAAGTTTGGAACCACCAAAACTCTTGCTAGAGCTGGCCCCCAGCCAAACAGGGGAGAAAGGCCTTGGTCAGGGTTGACCAAGAACCCAATGGTCACTCTGACAGAGCTCTAGAGTTCCTCTGTGGAGATGGTTGTCCTTCTGGAAGGTTCTCCCATCTCTACAGCACTCCACCAATCAGGCCTTTATGGTAGAGTGGCCAAACAGAAGCCACTTCTCAGTCATTTTTATGGTATTTATTTAAGCAGGTAAGTTGAATCAGAACACATTCTCATTTACAGCAACAACCTGGGGAGTAGTTACAGGGGAGAGGAGATGAATTAGCCAATTGTAAACTGGGGATGATTAGGTGACCATGATGATATGAGGGCCACATTGGGAATTTTAGCCAGGACACCAGGATTAACACCCCTACACAGGGCAATGTCCCCAATCACTGCCCTGGGGCATTGGGATCTTTTTTTAGACAAGAGGAAAGGGTGCCTCCTACTGGCCCTCCAACACCCCTTCCAGCAGCATCTGGTCTCCCATCCAGGGACTGACCAGAACCAATCCTGCTTAGCTTCAGAAGCAAGCCAGCAGTGGGATGCAGAGTATTATGCTGCTGGCAAAAAAAAGGAACATGACAGCCCGCTTGGAGTTTGCCAAAAGGCACCTAAAGAAACAAAAATTGATGATGATAGAGACATACCGCAGCAATCGCAGCAAAAGGTGGCGCTACAAAGTATTAACTTAAGGGGGCTGAATAATTTTTCACGCCCAATTTGTTAAAAATGTTTGAAATATCCAATAAATGTCGTTCCACTTCATGATTGTGTCCCACTTGTTGTTGATTCTTCACAGAAAAATACAGTTTTATATCTTTATGTTTGAAGCCTGAAATGTGGCAAAAGGTCGCAAAGTTCAAGGGGGCCGAATACTTTCGCAAGGCACTGTAAATGTGATATGTTATATTTGTATTTTTAATACATTTGCTAAAATTTCTACAAACCTGTTTTTGCTTTGTCATTATGGGGTATTGTGTGTAGATTGGTGAAAAAACAAACAAATTTATATATATTAGAATAAGGCTGTAATGTAACAAAATGTAGAAAAAGTTTAGGGGTCTGAATACTTTCCGAAGACACTGTATATTTTTTATATATAATTATTGACAGATTGCTAGGGCGATGGTTTATGTGGTACATTTTGCATTTGTTTAAAGGAAGTATATGGCGAACAATTTCCATTATTTCATTATTGTGAATAAAAAAACATCAGCTGGCGCACACCCAGAAAAATCATTTTATGTGGAGGTGCTGACTAATAGCGAATAAACTATACAAATAAAGAGAGTCGCACACTCTATATATGAAAATAATATTGATGAGATTAAATTAGTAGTGATGAGCGATTAGTGCTTTTTGAGGTTGGTTTGATTTCATTTCGATTAATAAATTATCAAAGTAATCGGTTTCAAATATTGTTTCAAACAATAAATGCACCGTGCATTTTGTGGGTTGAATGCTGTAACAACACAGAATAAAACAATTAATACAAGTTCCGTGATGGTAGTGATTGACCATTTATTAACCATAATTTATTCACATGACTTTAATAAAATATTTCAGTTGTTGTGTATATTACATTTGTTTTATTTGATGACTTTATTATTTCATTCGTCATCATCTCATCTCTATAGAGCTGCTGCCTATGCTCTCTGACAAATCTCTATTTTGTAGTTCTTCACAGTAAATAAGACCATGCTTTTATGGCTGCTGAATACCAACTATCGATCATTTAGATCATGTATTTTCATGTAGAGACACCTCACATGTCAACTGCTCTCGAATCTCTGTCCCTCTTGCACATTCTCCTCTTGAACAGTTATCTCTCTTTTATGTAGCAAACATAAAAGAAACACAGACCAGACAAGTAGGCGTACAAGGGATTATGGTCATTGTAGTTAATTACCACATTTCCTGCAGCATATTGGCCCGTTGAAACTACATCACACAGTTCGGGCTTGATCTGATTTATCTCTAGAGAAACTGCCACTGCGCACCTCAGCTCACAGAAAAAACCTAAGGAAATAGAATAATTGAACCTACAACTCTCAATTAGTCGCCAAAATTGCAGTTAATGCTCAGCACTATTATATAGACATGCGATTTTTACAATCCACTTATCATCATTATAAAATGTCACCCGACCATGCATGCAATTCCCACCATGTAGACTAATAAAATTGTAATTGCTGTGCATAACATATGGAATGGAATCAGTAGAGGCTGGTGGGAGGAGCTATAGGAGGACGGGCTCATTGTCATAGCTGGAATTATGGAAACCACATATTTGACTATTGACATATTGATTCCATTCCAGCCATTACAATGAGCCTGTGCTCCTATAGCTCCTCCCACCATCCGCCACTGAATGGGATACCTTTGTATAGCCTACCTTTATTACTAAAACTGTAATGAAAATCAAATTATTGTCATTCATGTCCCATACATAGCCTACTTCTAAATTTCTCCCATTTTCCTTTGTGACCACAAACAGCTTCTAGGACTGGACAAAATACAATACTGCTTTCAACGTTCACGTTCAATATCACATTTACATTTCAAGTTCAATATGGCTTGTAAAGGTCTTCTTCTTCTTTGGTATTATGTCGGTCTGCAAACAAATGTCATAGGTGCATGCCGCCACCTTCTGCATTGGCTCTGTGTCAGCCTACTATTTTGTAGTTTGAATTCATTACACTTTGTGATAAACTAACCCAACACCAATTAAAACCTCATCACTATTCCACTACTTTAGCCCTTTCTGATCCTGCACCAGACCAGCAGCCTGGGAGGACGGGACGCTATCGTTCTCTGCAGCTACCAACACAACATCCATCCTCATTATGTTCCATTCCTGCGGTACAGTTGACAACCATGGTCATAAATGCCAACAAAACAACCTTACAGAAGTGCATGTTTTTCCTATCACTCTCTATTGACCTTGGCCTAGTCACAGGATCCTTCACGCTGGACCCATCTTCCTCTACTACTATCTTCTACCTAGCAACCTCAACCTGCTTTTCTCTGACCGGACACTTGTGATCTGCAGCACCATCGGTACCCCTACAGTATAAACATACAACTTTTCCCACTGATACTACACATTCCCTTGTCTCATGTCCTCCTAAACACTTCTCACATCTAGGAATCTCCCTCTTACACACTGCTGCCACATGACCATAAGCTTGATAAATGAAACACCGTAATGGGTTCGGGACAAAAGCTCTCACGGGATAACTGACACATCCTAACTTGAGTTTATCTAGTAAAAACTCTGCATCCAAACTCAGTAGTACAGAGAGTTTCTTCTCTGATTCACCACACTCTCCACTGGGTCTGCATCGCACCAAACGCCGGGCGTCACAGACACCGGGAATCTTCAATTTCCTCCTCAACACTTAATGCCATGCCAGTTATTACTCCTTTCAATGACGCCCTACTCCGGGGTGGGGAGCGACCTTTGGTCGCCAGAAACGCAAAAAGTGACACGATTCCACTTCGAGTCACTTTCACTGACTCAACATTCCCCAACCTCTTCTCCACCCAACCTGAAACCACATATGGATCAGCCATGTTCCTTTTTCCTTCTGCAGCACTCCATATTAATCTTAATATGGCCCACTCTCTTCTTTTTTTTTCCTGCTTGCCTTCTTACCGACCTCAATGGGTTCCCTTGACTCCATCTTCAAGTCCCACAACCATTCGGGCGTACCCGCCATCTTGGGACTCCGCCGAGACAGCCCTCACTTTTAAAGGTCAGTGATGTTCAAGGAAGGGGAAACAAGGAAAGTAAGTAATTGAAGACCACAGTCCACAGTGTCTCATGAGAGAAGGTGACATCATGTCAGTGGATAGAAGGAATTGCGAACCTGAGCTCTTAACGAAAACACCAGATTCATTCATACCTCTTTAATTAAAGACTTTAATTAAACGCCCACACCAGTAAAAATCCACTTTTCTATCTGAAAGACGGTGGCCAGTGCTTACCCATGATGTTGCACAACGATGTAAGGAAATAAGTCATTGTTTTAGTCAATGTATGGTATATTTGGTCTTGAAGTGACAAAACCGAAATGCCCGCTTCGTCAAAATAAGTGTCAATGATGTGTAAATTCTTCTTAGCCTACGTTGCGTTTCAGGGCTGGGTTTTGTTTGAATGGTACCATCCACCAGCATGGCATTGTTAATTAATCAGAAACACCTGAAAATTTCACGAGTCGGGACTGAGCTGAGCAATATAATAGATTTGCCCTTCATTACGCACACCTGTCACCATTATTACGAGCAGCTGCTCAAAAATGGACTCACCTGAACTCCATTACTTTGTTGATTTACCCCCTCTATATCGGTCTGCTCCTCCGTTTGTTCCCTATGTCAGCATTTTTCCCCTGTCCGTTATTTATTAAATGTTCACTCCCTGTACTTGCTTCTCGTCTCTAGCGTCTGTCCTATCAGAATGCTGACACCACTAAAGGAAGCATCAGGGAGGTGCCTCAGCTAGCTTGTCAGGCTTCCACGCCTTAGCTGGCTCGAGAGGTCTTCTTGCCTCGGTTGGCTCGGCAGGCGCCCACCCCATGTCATGCTTCAGCCGACCCATCAGGCTCCCACGCCTCAGACGGTTCGTCTGGCTCCCACGCCTCAGACGGTTCGTCTGGCTCCCACGCCTCAGCGGGCTCGTCAGGCTCCCATGCCTCTGCCGGCTCGTCTGGCTTCTACGCCTCAGCCAGATTGTCCAGCGGCCATGCCTCGGCCGGCCCATCCGGCTCGCCCCGGTGGGATGCCGGGTGGCTCCCATAGAGGGGGAGTACTGTCACGTCTGCTCCCGCTCCCCCTCTCTGGCGCTTGAGGGCGCCAGGCTGTCCTTCATTACACACATCTGTCATCATCATTACACGCAGCGGCGCAATATTGAACTCCATTTCTTTTTGATCACCCCCTCTATAGCTGTCTGCACCTCAGTTTGATCCCTGTGTCAGTGTTGATGTCGTTATTTTTCCCCTGTCCAGACACTGTTCCTGTTCTGCTTCATGACCGTTGTTGTTGTCCATGTCCATTTTTGTTGTCCATGTCCGTTGTTGTTGTCCATGTCCGTTGTTGTCCGTTGAATCTCTTTTTGCCCCCGTAAAAGGAGATTCCAAAAACTTTTTGATCTATTTTGTGCTGTTTTTACATCAAGTTTTGGTGTTTCGTGTGAAATGCGTTCAGGGTGTTATTACAAATCATTTGTAGCTTGCATCGTGAGCAAAGTCATTGTAGCCTATCATTTCACTTCCCCTAGCTGTGAGAAACATGCTATCCATATTACCGGAACTTCATCTTATTCTTTCTATTTCTATGGCGGATTCGCGGCTGCAATTTATGGAAGATGATAAAACTTTGTTTGAAGATAACAATAGTTGGCAAAGTCAATGATACTGGTTTCTCCTATCCGTCTGTGGCGAAGTTTTCCCTACATGCTTATGAGATATCCAGCTTCAGAACCAGCCATAGGCTAGCTGACTAATCTTTTGAATAAGGTGTAGCAACAACAGATAACATTAGTTGGCTAGATAACGTTAGCATACTAGCTAGCTACACTGACAGCAGTCAGTGGCCTACTTGTTGTTATTTCTACCCTCCACAATCCCACCTCCAATTCGTGAATATGTACAGGGAGCACCATAATTAATTGGACAGTGACCATTTTTTTGTTATTTTGGTTCTGTACTCTAGCACTTTGAGTTTGAAATGATACAATGACAATGAGGGTGAAGTGCAGACTGTCAGCTTTAATTTGAGGGTATTTTGATACATTTTGGATTAACTGTTTTGAAATGCCCACCTTTTGTACATGGTCCCCCCATTTTAAGGTACTACAAGTATTTGTTGAATTGGATTCACAGATGTGGGTCATTAGACAGGTGTATTAATTTGTGTCGTTAGTGAATGCAGGAGAGCTGTTGATGAATAGTATTGATTTTAGACTTTGCTATTGCCTTTGGAGGTTGTTGTTGGGGTGTGACAACATGAGGAAGACAGATGTGTCAATGCAAATTAAGCTGGCCGTCATAAGGCTCAGAAATGAATATCAATCAATCAGGAACATTGCAAAAACCCTGGGCATGCCCAAGTCAAAAGTTTGGTTCATCATTAACAAGAAAAAAACAACTGGTGAACTCAATTATGTCAAAAGACCCGGTAGACTGAGGAAGAACACTGTAGTGGATGACCGGAGAATAGTCTCTATGGTGAAGAAAACCCCCCTGACAACAGCCCAACAAATCAAAAACACTCTCCTGGATGCAGGTGTAGATGTGTCAAAGTCAACCATACGTAGAAGACTACACCAGCAGGACTACAGAGGGTACACTACAAGATGCAAACCACTGATAAGCCTGAAGAACAGAAAGGCCAGATTACAGTTAGCTAAAAAAGCACCTAAAAGAGCCCCAAGAGTTCTGGAAAAAGTATTGTGGATAGATGAGACAAAGATTAACATGTACCCGAGTGATGGAAAGAGGAACGTGTGGAGGAAAAAAAGACATGCCCATGATCCAAAGCATACCACCTCATCCGTGAAACATGGTGGAAGGGGGTGTTATGGCTTGGGCCTGTAATGGCTGCCAGTGGAACAGGCTCACTTGTCTTCATCGATGATGTGACTACAGACAGAAGTAGAACAATAAATTCTGGAGTCTACAGAAATATTTTATCTGCTCAGATAAAACCAAAAGCCTCAAAACTCATTGGACGGCACTTCATCATGCAACAAGACAATGACCCTAAACATACTGCTAGAACAACGAAGGGGTTTTTGATGGCCAAAAAGTGGAAATCACCAGATCTGAATCTAATTGAACATGCATTTTACATGCTGAAGAAGAGACTGAAGGCATAAGTCCCCGAAACAAGCAGGAATTGAAGATGGCTGCAGTACAGGCCTGGCAGAGCATCACCAGGGAAGATACCAGCTGGTGATGTCGATGCATCGCAGACTTCAAGCAGTCATTGCATGCAAGGGATATGCAACCAAATATTTTAACAATGATTACTTTATTCTACATTATGTCAAACTGTCCAATGTTTTTTGATGCCCGAAAATGGGGGGGACTATGTATTAAAGTTTCTAGAATTTATAAACGGTTCATCCGATATGTATGAAAATACCCTCAAATTAAAGCTAACTGTCTGCACTTCACCCTTGTCATTGTATCCTTTCAAATTAAAAGTGCTATAGTACAGAACCAAAATAATGGGCACTGTCCAATTAATTATGGTGCTCACTGTATAAGCAGCCTGCGTCCTTCTTCTTTGGTGGAACCTAAAGGACCATTTCTGCTATAGAACAGGAATTATGTTGAAATAGGGGCCGCATTGCCCTCTGGTGGGGGCCTTTAAGCCATCATCATATGAGTTATTGCATCTGAGTGTGTTTAAAAGAGATTAAATCTCTAAAAACAGTCAATGCTTTGGAAGCCTTCTGGGGACAAAGTCTCCATTGAGTTTATGAATCAGGGTTGGTTTACTTTGGCAAGATATGTGCACACAATTATTTGAATAATTTGTCATTAACATTAACGTCCAGATGGCCATTTAGTTCTCTCTGTGCTTTGGGATTTTGGGCTCATGATAGGAGGAAATATTAAGATGCAATGATGTATGATAGGGCTGTACTGTTTCGTATCATAAAGCATAGTAAATTGTGTTCGTCTACATACAACATTCTGGCAGTCATAAATAACAAATACCATTCATCCCAAGGATTGGACTGAAAAGTTCAACTTTTTCATCTAGCCTCCACCACCCGATGCTGTGTATGTACTGCATCAGATGAGCTCTTTATGATGGAACTATTGTGGCATTACGACATTTAGAGTAAAAGGTTGTATTCTTTAAAGGGATAGTTCACATGAATTACAAATATACTTCATAATATGGATTCATGCAGGCTCGGACTGGGACCACCAGCCAATTTTGGGGGGGATGTGTGAGGAAAAAACACCAGGAAATGTTGCACACTTTTATTAATGGGCTGTTCTACTGAACAACTTGCACAGACGTTCTCAGGACCTTTTCAAATGTCCAAAATCACCTGGTCTAATGCATGCTTGTTTCATATTTCCAACTATAGTTTGGAGCCAAGGGAAACCCAGGAGACTGTTTGCCAGGAGAAAGATTTCACCCCGCCAGGGACAACACTGTGTTGCAGTAAGTTGTACATTTTGTATTTTAAAAATGTAAACCTTTGTTTAACTAGGCAAGTCAGTTACAAACAAATTCTTATTTACAATGATGGCCTAGGAGCAGTGGGTTAACTATCTTGTTCAGGGGCAGAACAACACATTTTTACATTGTCAGCTCGGGGATTCAATCTAGCGACCTTTCGGTTACTGTCCCAACGCTCTAACCACTAGTCTACCTGCTGACCCTAAATCTCTACCCCCTTTAAAACTATAGCAGAAACAATGTACTAAATCATGGTTAAAGAGGTTGTGAGGACAAACTGTGTGGCTCAGTTGGTATAGCATGGCACTTGCAACGCCAGGGTTGTGGGTTTGATTCCCATGCGGGACCAGTATGAACATACTACTGTAAACTTCTTTAGATAAGCCTCTGGTAACTGCCAAGGACCGGAACTTTTTAAGTAGAATAATTACTGTAGGAAGAAATTAACCCGAAATTGATCCATCTCAAATGTAATTGTCTGAATATAAACATGAGTTACTTCCCTTAGTCATTAACTAACTTCGCAATCATCTATGGGAGTTTTTCCTTATGAGTGTCAGACAAGAGGATACTGTGATAGCTGAAATCGTAATAGTGATTTAGCTGTAACTATAATTGTGTAAATTATAGTATTGTAAGGTTGACGGTACAAATATGGATCCATCGACACTGCAACTTAGACTCAAGGTTTAATCAGTGTGTTATAACAATCTTTCAGGGGACAAATCAAATAAACAGTCAAATCATATGAGCAGAGAGCGAGGCACAAGAGGCGTGGCTTCAATTCCCACTGCTGGCACCAAATGTAAGGCAGACTAAAGAATAGATCCGTGGACACTGTGATGTCAATATTACACTCACGGGGACAAATCAAATGAAAGAGCGAAACACCTGGCACGAACTCTAAACTGAACAACTCCCAGCAAACCCTATTCTTTATACTAGAGCCAGAGCATTCGCTATCAAAAACAAAAGTCTCACAATACAGGTCCCCCAGTAATAAGGCCTCATTTACTGATATGGGGTGTTCAAACATATTTTCCCCTGTGGGCGATGTTTCAGAAACACAAGCCTGAGCCTGCAGCTCCTGCCCAGCGTTGTGGTCGTCTGATGGAGAGCTGTCTCTATCATACCCCCTGCTGTGACCCCTGCGCCTCTTGCCGCTGTCGCCTCTTCAACACCGTCTGCCACTGCTTGAGACTGGGCCTACACTGTCCCAAGAAGACCTAGACACACACACACACACACAACCATTCACCACAAATATATACACGCACGCACACACACACACACACACACACACACACACACACACAAACTACCACTGAACTGTCCCCAAGAAGACCCCCTGCTCTTTCCATGTCATAGACTGACCAGGCGAATCCAGGTGAAAGGTATGATCCATTGTTGATGTAATTTGTTAAATCCACTTTAATCAGTGTAGATGAAGGTTAAAGAAGGACTTTTAAGCCCCGAGACAGTTGAGACATGGATTGTGTATGAGTGCCATTCAGAGGGTGAATGGGCAAGACAAAATATTTGTGCCTTTGAACGGGGTATGATAGTAGTTGCCAGGCGCACCGGTTTGAGTGTGTCAAGAACTGCAATGCTGCTGGGTTTTTTCACTTTCAACAGTTTCCCATGTGTATCAAGAATGGTCCACCATGCAAAGGACATCCAGCCAACTTGACACAACTGTGGGAAGCATTGGAGTCAACATGCATCCCTGTGGAACACTTGCTACAACTTGTGGAATCCATGCCCCGACTAATTGAGGCTGTTCTGAGGGCAAAAAAGGGAGTGCAACTCAATATTAGGAAGGTGTTCCTAATGTTTTGTACACTCAGTGTATCTCTCTCATAGAGGCTGGAAGAGATCACACAGAGTGACTTACTTCACAGATATTCATGCAAAATTCATTTCGTCCTCATGAATGACAGATTACATATTGTAAGGCCCACAATAATTTCCACGTGTGTATCTAGACGTTGTATGAATTCATTGTGGACGTGAAACAGTATCTGTTTCATGTCCTTTCCGACATAACTATATTCATTCTGCGTTTGTATAACTATGCACCTCTGCTAGATTCTGGGTCATGTTGATCCAATGCTAACCACAAAAAAAGAAAACATAAACTTGTGACAAACATCCTCTCCATATTTTTTTCCTCTTGAATGTTTGTTAGGCTCACTCATCCTCTTTGTATTGCTATTCTCACCAGTTATCCCTGCTGGCAAAAACATTGCTCTCTGCTCAATAATAGCTTTTGCCGCTGTGGTCACATACATTTCTAAATGACTAGCAAACTCCCCCGGTGGATTAAGGTGGATAAGAGGTAGTGAGAGCTTGGGGCGAGGAAAAATAACAGTTAAGAATGCAGACAATGAGTAGTAATAATGGAGAACAACCCACAGAAATGTGTTCCAAGTGAACATAACAACAACCCCAAGCACACCTCGAAAAGCACCCTGGAATGGTTCAAGAAGAAACGCTGGACTGTCACGGAGTGGCCAGCAAAGACACCAGATCGGATTCACATCCATAACATATGGCGAGAGCTGACAACAGCAGTTGGTGGAGGGCACCCTGTTGCAACTGATAACGTAATAACTGCCAATACTGTAATAGTGGCTAATTATGTAATAACTGCCAATAATGTAATAGTTGCTGATAATGTAATAACGGCCAATGACGTAATAGTGGCTAATAATGTAATAACTGCCAATAATGTAATAGTTGCTAATAATGTAATACCTGCCAATAATGTAATAGTTGCTAATAATGTAATAACTGCCAATAATGTAATAGTGGCTAATAATGTAATAACTGCCAATAATGTAATAGTGGCGAATAATGTAATAACTGCCAATAATGTAATAGTTGCTAATAATGTAATAACTGCCAATAATGTAATAGTGGCTAATAATGTAATAACTGCCAATAATGTAATAGTGGCGAATAATGTAATAACTGCCAATAATGTAATAGTTGCTAATAATGTAATAACTGCCAATAATGTAATAGTGGATAATAATACATTGCCTATAATTAAATAAGTATGCTGAAAGTATTACGTGATGAAGTTTCTGCACATAACGTAATAATCGAATTATTATGACATTATGCGTTACATTATAAAGTGGTAAAAAAAACTGCAATAGTGTAATAACTTAAAACAATAATGTAATAACTAAAATCACTCTTTCTTTAATGGCATGCCTACTAAGTGTCACACACTTGAGGAACACTTCGTTTTTTTGACAAGTGATAGACAACAATAGGGATAAAAACAAAATGAAATGTAAAAAAACTGCAGGTGTGGTTGGAAGCCCACGGGCTTATATGAAAACCACACTTCAGGTTGTTTGCATTTGCATCTAGACTTGCAAGGGGGTGATACTATTGCACTTAAGTATTCACGCCCCTGAGTCAATACATGTTAGAATCACCACATTTCTTGCATTAAACTCTGTAACTGTTTTAAAGGCACCATTGGCCTCATGGTGAAACCCATGAGCGGTTTCCTTCCTCTGTGTTTAGAAGGAGGCCTGTATCTTTGTAGTGACTGGGTGTATTGATACACCATCCACGTTGTAATTAATAACTTAATTACAACTATGTACTCAAAGTAATATTCAATATCTACTTTTTTGTTTGTTTACAATCTACCAATTGGTGCCCTTCTTTGCGAGGCAATGGAAAACCTCTCTAGTCTTTGTGGTTGAATCTGTGTTTGACATTCACTGCTCGACTGAGAGACCTTACAGATAATTGAATGTGTGGGGTACAGAGATGAGTCCATACAACTTATTATGTGACTTGTTAAGCACATTTTTACTCCTAAACGTATTTTGGCATGCTATATCATTACCACATCTTACAGTACTTATACGCGGAATGAGACAGAGCTCGGTTTGTTGTTTTGGAAAGTTAGTTGTTTTGGAATGTTTTGAATGTCTATTGAAAACATTTGGTTACTAGCTACTTTTTGAGTTTGGATCCCGTGACGTGGTTGGGATCAGTTGCTGGGACCACTACTATCTGTCCAGGTCTGAGGAGCTGTTTGGCATAGCAGCTAGCCTCTCTGTCATTATTGATTGTTAACAATATTTTTCTCCACCTCTCCCACACTAACTTAACAAAATTCAAACTTGTAATGCTTTTCTTTCATTATTTTTTATGCTTGAGTACAATGGCTCACTGTTTGTTGTTGGCACTTCCTGCCTAAGATTACCCACTTTGCGAATTAAGTAATCATTAAAATAATGGCAACATCAAATGTTTTTTTCATGAATAAGCCATCTGAGTTGATGAAAGATGGAGATTTCATTTAAAGTACTCCGTTTTTTTCTATCATTCTTTATATCATGGATCTTGGCTTCATAATACAGTTTATTCAAATGTTTGTTTCTCATTTCTCAATTTGCAGTAAGTCAGCCAGTAAGATTTGCAGCCAGACTTATTAGTCACCCCTTTTGCCTAGTCTCTTTCAACCATCCCGTTTTTCAATTCCTTATCAATCAATCCTTAACAGTTCTAACAGTCCGTTTCTTAAAAGGTGCATGTTTATCAATATTTGGAAGAAGCTATTTCTTAAATGTATAACGTGCAGCGTCTGGATGCTCCTCATTAATCACATCAGACCAACAAATATTTTTAACATCATCCACATAAGAGTCACCAGCAAAATCTTTTGTATGATCTCTTATACACGATTTTAGGACCAGCTTTTGGAACTTTGTCTTTCCTGGATATAGCCACTATATTGTGATCACTGCATCCAATGTGTACGGATACAGCTTTAGAACAAAGTTCTACAGTATTAGTAAAAATGTGATCAATACATGTGGATGATTTTGTTCCTGTATTGTTTGTAAACACCCTGGTAAATTGATTAATAACCTGAACCAGATTACAGGCACTGGTTACAGTAAGAAGCTTCTCCTTGAGTGGACAGCTTAATGAAAACCAGTCAATATCCAGGTCCCCAAGAAAGTAGACCTCTCTGTTTACTTCACGTACACTATAAAAAAATAAAATCATTGCAAGTTTGATTAGTGTGGGAGAGGTGGATAAAAAATATTGTTATCAATCAATAATAACAAACTTGGCATTGACAACTTAGATGGAAAGCTACTGAGGAGGGTAGCTGACTCTATAGCCACTCCTATCTGTCATATCTTTAATCTGAGCCTAGAGGAAAGTTTTTGTCCTCAGGCCTGGAGGGAAGCCAAAGTCATTCCGCTACCCAAGAGTGGTAAAGCGGCCTTTACTGGTTCTAACTGCAGACCTATCAGCTTGCTGCCAGCTCTTAGCAAACTTTTGGAAAAATGTATTACAAATTAACAACAGACTTTCAGCATGCTTATAGAGAAGGGCACTGAACATGTACCGCACTGACACAAATGACTAATGATTGGTTTGAAAGCAATTGATAATAAGAAGATTGTGGGAGCTGTACTGTTAGATTTCAGTGCAGCCTTTGATATTATTGACCATTACCTGTTGTTGAGAAAACATATGTGTTATGGCTTTTCAACCTCTGCCATATTGTGGATTCAGAGCTATCTATCTAATATAACTCAATTTTTTTTAAATGGAAGCCTCTCTAATGTCAAACATGTAAAGTGTGGTGTACTGCAAGGCAGCTCTCTTGGCCCTCTTTTCTATTTTTTTTAACCAATTAACTGCCACTGGCATTAAACAAAGCATGTGTGTCCATGTATGCTGATGATTCAACCATATATGCATCAGCAACCACAGCTAAGTCACTGAAACCCTTAACAAAGAGTTGCAGTCTGTTTTGGAATGGGTGTCCAGTAACAAACTGGTACTGATCATCTCTAAAACCAAGAGCAATGTATTTGGTACAAATAATTCCCTAAATTCTAGACCTCAGCTGAATCTGCTAATGAATGGTGTGGCTGTTGAACAAGTTGAGGAGACTAAATTACTTGGTGTTACCCTAGATAGATGCAATGGTTGTAAAGATGGAGAGAGGTCTGTCTGTAATAAAGAGATGCTCTGCTTTTTTGACACCACACTTCACAAGTCCATTGTAATTAGAGGGATAATATTAATACTATGCATTTCAGTCTCTCTTGGCTAAGAGTTGAGGAAAGACTGACTGCATCACTTCTTGTTTTTGTAAGAAACATTGTTGGAAATTCCAAATTGTTTACATAGTCAACTTGCTCACAGCACTGACACACATACTTACACCACCAGACATGCCACCGGGGTATTTTTCACAGTCTCCAGGACCAGAACAAATTCAAGGAAACCTACAGTATTATACAGAGCCATGACTGCAGTGCATGGAGCTCCATTTCATTTTATAAAGCACAAGTGAACAGCAGACCTGGTTTCAAAAAAACAAATAAAGCAACACCTCACGGTACAACATCATACTCACATGTATGTGTAACTGATAGATGCACAAGCACACACACTACATGTTAATGTTTTTACGTGTATGTAAATTGTGAAGTATTTTGTCTGTAATGTCTTTGTCCTTATGTGTCGGACCCCAGTAAGACTAGCTGTCAACATTGGCATCGGCTATTGGGGATCCTAATAAATCAAATCAAATAACAAAGTGGTTGAATACTTGACTCAAGACATTTCAGCTTTACATTTTTTATTCATTTGTAAAAAATAAAACAAAAGTTAAATAAAAAACAATTCCACTGACATTATGGGGTATTATGTGTTGATCAGTGACAAAACATCTCTATTTATCCATTTTAAATTCAGGCTGTAACACAACAAAATGTGGGGGGAAATTAAAGCTGTGTGAATACCTTCTGAAGACACTGTCGAATGGTACCACAAATATTAAGAGACAAGCTAACAGCAGAGCTACTGAGGCTAGAGTCCTTAGACAAAGTAGAAGAGCCTACTGAATGGGTCCACTCACAAGTAGTAGTTGAGCTAAACAAGCATGTGAAAAGGGAAGCGTTTCAGCTGCCTACCAGGGGGAGATATTCAGGGACATAGCAGGGGCTAAATTCTTCTCAAGCTAGATCCCTCCTCAGGGTTTTGGCAGATCAATCTAGACAAGGAGAGTACTTTGTACTTTCAACACTCCTTTTCCTAGGTACTTATTTAAAAGGCTCCCGTTTGGTCTCACTTCAGCACCAGAAGGCGTTCATAGGACAGTCCAACAGTGTGAGTGTGCACAAATATGGGGTCAGACCCTTGAATACACAACACAAGGTTGAAAGCAGCATTTGATCTAGCCAGAGCTAATGGGCTAAAGCTAAACGCGGACAAATGTGAATTCAGAATTAACCTTGGGTGAAAACTAACATGTGAAGGTGTTCAGATAGACCCGAGCAAGTGACAGGCATCAAGAACATACCCCCGTCTACTGACAAAGAGGGTGTACAAAGGTTCTTCAGTATGGTTAACTATGTGGGCAAATGTGTATCTAATCAGGCAACTCACACACTGATGAGAAGACTACTGTGTAAAACTGTCGAGCGGTGTTGGAACAGTAACCACCAGAAAGAGTTTGAGGAGCTCAAGGCATTAATCATAACGGCTCCAATACTGAGGGTTCGACAGTGTGATGAAAAGCGCAAAGCCAAAAGCTCAGCAGATGCCTCTAAAGCAGGTTGAGGGGAAGTGTTGTTACAGCAGTATGGCACTAGATGGTGCCCAGTCGCATATGCCTCAAGGGCTCTGCTCATGTGAGAAATTCCATTTGTTTATCTATGGTAAGACAGAGTGGGGCTGAAACAGATCATAAACCTTTGGTTACTATTGCAAAGAAGGGTCTAGCATACACACCAAGGGTACAGAGACTCTGGAACTTCTGAAACATGACAGGCCACAGGCCAGGGAAGGAATTGTTAGTAGCAGACACATTGTCCAGAGGTTTTGACAGCTCAGAACCAACCCAGATATACGAGCAGGACCAGACCATACATGTAAACCTTATCAGAAAGAGTTGCTCAGTCTCAGATGAAATGTGGACAGTTATTTCACGTGCTACTGCAGCCATAACATGCGAGTGGTCTCTACAAGCTATACCACACCCTTGATGTCAATACAGGGATGAGCTATCTGTACTTGATGGAATTCTGTTTAAGGGTTAAAACAATTGTGATACCAAGTGTTAAAAATACACTTAATATGCTGATTAAAATGCACAAGGGCCATCTAGGCATGGAAAAGTCAAAACGTGTTATTCGGGCCCAAGGTGAATGATGATATAGAGCAGACAATCGGAGTCTGTGAAACACGCCAGAAACACAGGTCAAAACAGAGCAAAGAGCCAATGTGGCTTGAGGAAAACAACGTGTTGAAACCATGGGGCAAAGATCTCTTTGCGCTTGACGGCAAGAACTATGTTCTACTGATGGACTATTACTCTCATTACCCAGAGAGCTTTGCTGAAGGACACTACTGCTAGTCAGGTGATAACCCACATCAGGTCATTCTTTGCTCGCCATGGAGTTGTGGACGTAGTCCGTACGGACTCCTCACAGTTCAGCTGTTCAGCTTTCAGTGATTTTGCTAAACTGTACGGGTTCAAGCATGTCACAGCCAGCCCACTGTACCCACAGTGCAATGGGTTAGTCGAGAAAGGTGCCAAAACAATAAAACTACTGCTTAAGAAAGCTCTCGACTCGAGGACAGATCCGAATCTAGCTTTGTTAAACTACAGGGCTACTCCACTAAAACATGGTCTGTCTCATGCAGAGGTGTTGTTCAACAGGAAACTCAAAACTAGGATGCCAGCACCCCTAGAAACAGAGAAGGATGACAAGGTCATTCTTAACAAACAGAGATACATGGATACGTGTAGCCTTGATGTAGGCTACATGTATCCATGCCCATCATGAGATACATGACGAGAGAGATAAGAACCTTTGTGAATACCGGTGAACCTGTCACGTTTCTTCAAAATTGAACCCAGAAGCAGACCAGGACAAGGAGAGTAGGAAGAAGGTGAGTATTTATTTACAAGTGAATGTGAATGGGTAGATATATCCAGGTGGCGTAGCGGGCAGCGGTGGGGAGTTGATGGGAGTAAATAGGTGAATCCAATGGGGAAGCGGAATTCCCCGACGACCAGGCGGGAATGGGGTAAATGATCCGGGTGAGTAACTGAAGACAGAACAAACGGAGGTAAGTTGAAGGCAAGCAAGACGTACAAAACAACAAAACAAATTCTATCCAACTTGAGGCTGATACTATGGCACAACATACTGTTCATGGCTAACGATCCGGCAGGGAATGGTTGTCAGGTCCGGGCTTATGAAGAGGAGAGATGATGATCAGGACCAGGTGTGCAGATAGCTGATGGGATACAGGTGCGGGTAATCAGAACTCCCAACTGGCTACATTGCCCGGCAACCAGACAGGGTGCGTTCCAGGTCGCCGGAAAAAACACTCCAGGACAGAACACTGGCAAATATCAGACTCAGGAAACGGGATTCGTGACAGAACCTCGTATTTAATAGTGATTTTCCTCTAAACAATTGCTTGTTTTCTGTTTCATATGTTCAAAACCCAAGCCCTCCGCAGGCTACCCTTTACCCTAGGCCTACTATAAGGACGGCTGGTACAACAGCAATGCGTTGTCTTTTTTTTTATCCTGACAATTTTATGATATCATTACATTTTCCATGTATTTCTTTCTGTTGTTGTTTTTAAAAAACGGATTGGTTTTAATACAATTAAACGAAAACCAGCAAACTTATTCGAATTATTCACCGTCCTGGTTTTATGGCGAGAACGTCCGTGGCGTGCCAACAATTCAACTTCTAGAAAAGTGTGTTTATGTGTTTATAAAACGTCGTAATCGGCAGCAGTTTAACAGAGTGGACATTCCCCCTTTCCCTTCATATTGGATCTTTATCCAGCTCCTGTGAAAAGTTAGGATGAGTGAACAACCCTCCATAGTCTACATTGTCTTTTCTGTATTTGTCACGCCCTGACCTTAGAGATCCTTTTCATGTCTCTATTTTGGTTTGGTCAGGGCGTGAGTTGGGGTGGGCATTCTATGTTTTGTGTTTCTATGATTTTCTATTTCTATGTTTTGGCCGGGTATGGTTCTCAATCAGGGACAGCTGTCTATCGTTGTCTCTGATTGGGAACCATACTTAGGTACCCTTTTTTGCCCACCTGTGTTTGTGGGAGGTTAACGTTGTTTGATGGCACATAGCCTTAAGAATCACGTTTTGTCGGTGTCATTTTGAATAAAAAAAATGTAGGCTCACCACGCTGCACCTTGGTCCAGTTCTTTTGATGGCCGTGACAGTATTATACGCCCACGGGGAGCAATTATGGTGCCTGGAGCCTAACTCTTTTGAGACATAGCCTGTTTAAAACAATTTGTTGTTTCGTTTTTATTAGAATTTGATTGGAATTATACGTCTTTTTTAGGCCTCATCAATAGCCTAGTGAATTTAATCTTTCTTATTGACTACGTTTGGCATGTCCAAACTGCAATTTACAGCAGGCCCCTATATCAGTGTGAATGCTATAGCCTATGTTTAAACATTTCTTTCTTTCCATACTTAAGCAATGCAACTAAAACATTTTTGCAGTCGACATTGTTCAACATATTTTGCAAAAAATGGGGGCAAGCTATTTAAGATCGATGTCCACGCCCCTGCAAAAATCTAATGAGCACAAAAATATCCCTACCAAAATCTGTCAGTTTAAGATAGAGATATCTGTTTATTTGCATTGGATGCTGCCTGTGTCGCACTTCCACATCTGCGGTGAAAGGTGACGGAGCTAGAGCGCTGTTTGTCAGACCATACGACATCCCGAAAATCGGTCTTCTCACAAAGTCATCTGTAGAGTCCGAACGTTTTGAACTATAAACCATTATGACCCCTCTATGGAAAGATGAGACTCTCGCGAATGTGATGTTCTCCATTTTGCCCTACGACACCCACAAGCATCTTGGGACTCGTCTGAAGTCGGTACAGCCGACCTGCCAACCTCTGTCTGTAGTGTCCGAATGGTTTGGGCTGGACACTAATTTGACTCCTCTGTGCAAAGGTGAGACTCTCACGAACACGTACATCTTTTGCTCTAGGATGCCCACAGGCCTCACAAGACTCATCTGAAGGGCCCCCAGTACCAGTTGAAAAAATGTATGGAAGTATATAAGGAGACTGTAGAGTGCCAAAAATAAGATTGAAAAAAAAAAAATCCTCATCTTTCTTATATCTGCAAATTGAAGGACAGATACTTCAGAACAAACTACCTCTAGATTATTTATTTTGGGACTGTTGTTACATATAGTGAATCTGTTATTCAGTGCATTTGTATGGGCTAACAGCAGTAATGCCAAATCAAATGTTTCATCAAATAATGTTTTGATATATTTTATACTTCAAGGGGTCTTAAAATGCTAAATCAAATAGCTAAATGATCCTTGGTATGACCTTCTTAAAACACCCATAATTATGGCTGTGAAAATAGCAACAATATTTCTGACACGGCCCTAACCTATAGAGCTACCGCCAGCACTTAGATGTACCATTTGCTTTACGTTTGTTAAAATAGAGCCCCAAGTTTAACAAAAGTAAACCTTGAATTTGGAGGTTTTAAATATCACCGTGGTAGCCAAGTTGATCTATTTTAAGAAATGCCATTGGTTGGTGGATATAAAGTCGGGGTAAGATATTTGATAGGCTGATAAGAAATATGTTACAGGAAATAAACACTGCCCCCTTGTCAGGTTAGCATAGAGCTAAATGTGCCAGGTTATGTAATGGGAGCAGCTGACATGTAGCGTATTATCACCTGTAACAATGCTGACAATTTCAATTGGCTGATGCGCATTTTGAGATGGAGAAAAACTTTTTCTAGCTTTCGCAAGTATAGACCCAAGATGTTCCCCTATTGTTTATGAAATTTCCATCAGACCTTCACACACACACACACACACCTTACTTCTGTGGAAAATAAGCAAAGTGCTGTCTAATAGGCATGAGACGCACACAGTCACACATGATTAAGTCTCTCAGTTGAGCACCTGATTCCCCTTTTTGTTCGAGCTGGTCTGACGTACGTTTTGGGTACACTTTCATTCTATTAGTCCCACATCCCTCTCCGAGGCTTCATTCACACTGTGATATATACATTCACCAAGGGGACAGGCTCCACACCATAACTCTAATTCCCCACCCCCATTTACGTTGACGTTAAGATTTATTTACTCAAGACTTGTGTCAAATGGTGTCATCTGCTCTCTCAGGACGAATGCTAACTGGAGAACCCTGTGGATCTGTGTGTGTGGCTGGCATTTTGGCCCAAAAAATGTTTGCCATTGAAAATGAAGTCCATGCATGTTTTATGGGAGAGGTTTATGAATCTAGAGAAGATGAATAATGTTCTCCTTTTTGCTGTTGTTTAGCTTTGCGGTCAGAGGCCATTGTATGAGTGCTAATCGGCTGTCTGGTGGTGAAAACAGTTCCCCTTGATCGACCCCAGAGTTCACACGGGCCATCGGATTTATTTTTTTACTTCAGCACTGTGGCTGTTTTGTTGTTGTTCAGTTTTCTGGTATTGCAAACCACACGCATCCTTAGTTTTAGGCAAACAATATATTACTAAGGGGAGGGGTGTCCCTTTCTGTCCAATGAGGTAGTTTATGTGCAAGATTTCTGTCCCCTTTGGGCAACAATTCTCAGAAGCAACATTTCTATAAAGCATCTTTAAAAACGTCACTCTTATCTCTTGCTCACATTTCTCTGCAGTTAAAGTTAACCTGCATGAACATTTGCAAATAAACAACTTAATTTTTTACGATAGAAAAACAGATTCTCCGGATTACAGTTAGTCCAAGGATTTGAGTCAGGGAGAAAACCCAGATGCTGGATATAGGACTTATGTAAATAGTCAAAAGCCATGGAAATTCATACAAGTGTCACATAGGAAGGGAAGGATTGTATGAGCATTAGTCATTGACAGAAAATAGGGAAGTTGGAAGAGAGACAAAGGCAAAGCTGCGGGTAGAACAACAAGAGAGGGCTTATTAACTAACTTGTCATTTTGGAGAATGTCACTGTATCCAGAGCTTAGCTTCAATGTGGACCATGGTTACTTGGAGGGGCTGGTACGAGGACTGAAGGCCGGGATACTGACTCGGTCCGACTATCACAACCTGGCCCAATGTGACACACTAGAGGGTAAGCTGAGGTTTTTGTATCGTGGAATGTTTTGTTTAACAATTACGGTCTATAACCCACTGTGTAATTTGCAGTATTTGCCTTTACGTATAGTTTGCAATTACACAGATATGCATATATTGAGTAAGTCAGTGCAATGCGATTTGTTCACATTTGTTTGCTTGAATTCCAGCCTAAACTGTGGCTGAAATGTGTGTGCGCGTGGATGCGTGTGTACATGGGAGCAAGTGTGTGTGCACTCCTCGTTAGTCGTCATCATCCTCACCAAACAATGGAAGCAAATTATGGGCAGTTTGACCGGGGTCAATTATAGTCTTTAAAATAGAGCGATAATGACCCATAACTTTAAAGGTTAACTTCCAGGCAACAACTGGGACTGACTGAAATTACAGATTTGGACAAGCAAAAGTCAATGTGACTTATGAAAGACATAAAACATAATTTCACAGTTTTACAAACAAATAGAAATGCATACTTTTTTTATGTGTCTCGAAAATATTTTGAATTCTGTCTTTGTCGTTGACGAAACGTGTTATCGTCCTGCAATATTCACTTTTGGGTTTGTTATCATTCACCAACATTCACTATTGAATTTGCTCTAAAATAGTGAACTGGACCAAAATAGTATTTTCAACATTTTCAATGCTCTAATTAATATTGCTACACCTAGGGGTACTCAGATTGTTATTGGAGTTGCCAGCACCATCATGGAATCAATGGTTCAATCTCCTGTCCACGTATGACCTGTGTCTTTTAACAACATCTCAATGTAGACATGAAGCTGCACCTGCAGAGTACAGACTACGGCAGCCTCCTGACCGCTGGGAACGAGGACCTGACCGTGTCTCTCATTGACCACAGACTGAAAGAGAACATTCTGACTGAGTTCCGCTGCCTACGCTCTCACTCCCTACCGCCCCTCTCCACCTTCCTCGACTACATCACGTAGGAGTGTTCTAATAAATCACTTCTGTCTGGCTATCTGTCTGTCCATCTCTGTAGGCCTGCCTGGCTGTCTGCCCGAGTCTATACACCTTCCTTGACTAAGCACCTTCCTTGTTTGCCAGTAATCTATACACCTTCCTTGACTAAGTACCTTCCTTGTATGCCAGTAATCTTACAGCTCCAAATGTATTACACATTTTTACGAATCTGAGATATGCGAAACACAAATACTAGAGGGTTAACTTTTTCACTTGTTCTATACTTTATCTCACCAAGTTCATTTCCCCCCTTTTCCTCCTCTCCTTCCTCTTTTTGCAATCTATTTGGCCGTCAATGAATATTTTCCAGTGAACCATTGAAAAACTGAACAAAAACATAAAGTGTTGGGATGTTGGATGGAATTACAAAAGGAGGAAAATTAATCATTTGAAAAGAAATGGAACTAGGTCCACATTCTCTCCCCTGTCTGTCCTTATCTCCTCCCTGTTGCAGCTACAGTTACATGATTGACAACGTGGTGATGTTGATCACTGGTGTCCTGAAGCAGAGGGACGTGGCAGAGCTTCTGCCACGGTGCCACCCACTGGGAATGTTTGACCAAATGGCAGCGGTTGGCATCGCCCGCACACCTGCTGAGCTCTACTGTGCCATCCTGGTGGACACACCTCTGGGTAATCACTACAGTGGGCATATTCTGTGGGCATCTGTGCCAGTGGGACTGACTAATAAATATCAGATTGACTATCTATAATGTAAATATCTATGAAAACCTTTGAATATCTAGTGTAATATGAATATGAAATCCAAAACATGCTTCATGAATATTATGTTGACAAAATACATCAAGCTTTTTGCTTGTTTTTTGGAATCTTTATCGTTAGGCTTCCTTATTAATAAGCTATAAGTCATTTATTGACCAGAATGTCCACTCACCTAGTTTTCTAGAGCTTACCGCAAGCAGTGCATTAAAAGGCATCATGCTTGCACTATTCAGAAGCGAGTAGGCTTCCCCTGAAGAGGGTACGTAATAACTCAGAGGATGGCTTAACATTGCCTCCTGCTGCTCACTAGTATCAACTCTGTGGCTGCAACTTCTCCTATTGCTATGAAGGTTTATGGACGTGTCAGTGTTCTGGGTCTGGGTTTATTACACTCTCATCTATACACACTCAGAAACAAAAGGGTTCTTCGGCTGTCCCCATAGGAGAACCCTTTTGGGTTCTATGTCAAACCCTCTGTGGAAAGGGTTTTACATGGAACACAAAAGGGTTCTACCTAGTCACAAAAAAAGGGTTCTACAAAGGGTTCTCCTATGTGGACAGCCGGAGAACCATTTCAGGTTCTAGATGGCGCCTTTTTTTTCTTCTAAGAGTGTATATGTGCTACTTTGTCTTTTCAGCTCTGTTCTTCCAGGATGCTGTGTCTGAGGCCAACCTGGACGAGATGGGGGCTGAGATCATGAGAAACAAACTGTACAAGGTGATGTGGCATCAAATCAATTGAATGTAAAAACATCTCTGCATTTCCTCACATTTTGAGCACCACCATACACAGGCATGGATTGAATCTGGTCTCCAAAATGTCATGTAAATCAAATCAAATGTTATTTGTTACATGTGCCGAATACAACAATACCTTACAGTGGAATGCTTACTTAACCAACAATGCAGTTTTAAGAAAAACAAATAGAAATAACAAATAATTAAGGAGCAACAATAAAATAACAGTAGCGAGGCTATATACAGGGGGTTCTGGTACAGAGTACATTTAATCGAGACTTAAATGGTACTGTTGACTGACACAATACAACTGTGATACAATGCTGGAAGAGTGTAGAATGAACACAACTTTCATCTTAGGTAAGATAGTCATTGCGGCTTCCTTTAGCCATTTTGGTCCAGGGAGATCACAAGGCCATTGACCTGTTGAGCAGCTGCTTCTAGGAGGGACCTCATATCATCTGTTGGTTTCAGACAGGTTGAAATGTGACCATCATGCTTGCAGTAGGTTCGATACCCTTGTTGCTGGGAGGTCCATTGGTCATCTTTCATGGTACTATTGTCCAAGGAGGTCAGAGGGTTGTCTACCAGTGGAGCAGGGAGCAAGGAGGTCCAAATGTCTTCCACTGGCTGGGATTCCATGTTCCAGAGTTTGGTTGTCCTGTCAAGATGGTTGGTCTACCAGGGGAGCTTGTTGTTTGAGGGAGGTCTGGATGACACCCACAACTGGAGCTGTGTCCTCGAACAAGGCCGGGATCCCATCTGCCAGCAGAACAATTTTCCTCCAAGGGGATCAAAACAACAGGAATCTGTAGATGTTCTTGGGCCAGAGTCTGAGTAGCTGGCTGGTCTGGAGTCTGAGTCTTGTTGCCCTGTGGAGATGATTGGTCCAGAGTCTGCTTTTCCTCTACCAGGGTAGATGGTTGCTGGCTGTCTTAGCCAGGCTGTCCTAGCTAACTGTAATGAGAGAGCTCAGTATTCCAATGTATTTGTGTTGATGTCATAATCAGTGGGTCATGGCATCAGGGTCCCAATTCTGTCTTTGACTTCTAAAGTCATAACATCACAGTGAAAGTGTCTGTGAGATCTGAGAAAGCCATAACTATCAATACATAAAAATAAAAATAAAATAAACAAACGTAAAAGAATAGAATAGACAAACTTTGTTGGGGTGGATCTAAAATAAACAAATGTGGCAAAAGACAAAATACTCACACTAATAGACAGAAATGTTTCACAGAATCTTAACCTTTATACAGGGCTAGGAATGAGTCTGTTCCCTCTAAAAACATGCTGCCAAACAAACTATTTAATAAGGTCCTGTTGTCACATCATAACATTTTCTATTCAAAAACCTACAGTAACCTAGTAGAGAAATCTGTGTGTGTGTGTGTGTGTGTGTGTGTGTGTGTGTATATGCTGCATGTGTTTATACAACAAAATCAAAGTTGAAGCAAAGACCTTTTTTTAAGCATACACTCAACTAAATAACAGGGGTCACACACTAGCTTCGCCAGTAAATCAAGGATTGTTTAAATCACAGTGTTAAAAAAATCATTGAGTTAAATTGACTCTACTGCGAGTTATCTTGACCCTCAAGAGAGTAATACACACCCTGGAGTTAATGTTGATAACTGGAGTTCACTGAGGCGGAATACTTTTAACCAGAGACATGGAGTTAAATCTATGGAGTCATCCACAGATGTGGGAGGGGACTCCGTGTTTACATTTCCCAGCATGCTTTGTTGCAGGTTGATTTTTAGAATAGTTTGTTTCAATATCTGTGTTTTCACATTGATTGTAAGTGGTTGGATTTATAACAACCGTTAGTGGGAAAGTTGTTTCAATTAACACAGTGTAGGTCAGTGGTCACCAACCTTTTCTAAGTCAAGATCACTTTCGCAGTCAAAAAGCAAGCAGAGATCTGCTGTACAGATTTTTTATACATTTTTTTACCGTTAACCTCACAGAAACCTTTTTATAGGAATGAGGTTTGGGCTGTAGGCCTAATACATATCACAGCATATTGGCTATATGATTGGCCTGCCAATATTGTTAATCAGACCATATTATATTTCAAAACACGAGCTTTGATAACAAAATAGATCAGTTGGTTCAGCACTTGTGAGGCACAGTGGAGCATGAATTGAAATCATTTGCCTTTTTATTTTACTGGACTGATGGTACCTGCATCTGATGGTCGGCGAGGTCAAATCAGATCAGTGATCACTCTGTCACTTCTTGGTTGCAAAAATGATACACTGTTCGCTCAATTTCAGTTTGTGATAAAACAAGCACTGAATAGTGTAAGGAATCATTGTACCATCTAAATCGATGTGAAATGGGGTGGCAGTGTAGCCTACTGGTTAGAGCATTGGACTAGTAAACGAAAGGTTGCAAGTTCAAATCCCCGAGCTGACAAGGTACAAAATCTGTCGTTCTGCCCTTGAACAGGCAGTTAACCCACTGTTCCTAGGCCATCATTGAAAATAAGAATAATAAGAATTTGTTCTTTAACTGACTTGCCTAGTAAAATAAAGGTAAAAAAAATAAAAAATAAAATACTGTGTCTTTTTAATAACAAAGTGATGCTGGTGGGCCAAAAGTAAAAGGCTAGTCTTTGCTATGTTACGGGGAAGTGTTTGCTGTTGCAATTCACCTAGCTTCCACATAGGGGAGAAACTCTAGGTGTAGTACCTTTAACTCATTACCAGAGTAAACACAAAATAGGGGTGGGACCATATAATCCCCAAAATAGTGTTACATTTGACTCCATGGGGGTTAAATTAACTCTTGCGATTTTACTGTGTAGATCCTAAACACTGATTTGATTTATAGTCACTGCTAAAATGGTGATTGCTCTTCAGCTTATTTTCCTGACGGTGATCATGTTTATCGTTTACATCATCCTTTAGAAGAGTGAATAAAAGAAACAGAAACGTTTGTTTCTAGGGTTTAGATCTGAAAGTGGCTTTTCATTTTAAACAGGCTTATTTGGAGGCATTCTACAAATTCTGTCAGGAGAGTGGAGGAGCCACAAAGAACATCATGTGTCCTATCCTGGAGGTATTCTAAACCATTCGTTCCTCTTACCCGAGACATCACCAGTTACAGTTTGAATGAGTCGTTTTATGGTGTGTGTGTGTGTGTTTTGAGAGTGTATATGTACTGTAAACTTATACTGCTTGTGTTTGCCCTCTCTATTTGTCTGCGGTCGATTTGTTTAACCTTTACATGTGACCCTTTATATTTTCTCTCTCTCTCTGTCTGTGTTTTATATGTGTGTGTGTGTGTGTGTGTTTGCCAGTGAGCTTCGATGTGTTACCCCCTCTGTGGGGATTTGTGGTTTACTTCCTGTGTGTATGTTGCAGTTTGAGGCCGACCGGCGTGCGTTCATCATCACAGTGAACTCGTTCGGGACAGACCTGAGTGGGGTGGGGAGGAGCGCCCTGTACCCCTCCTGTGGGAGACTGTACCCCGAGGGGCTCCGTCTCTTGGCCAGGGCAGAGGACTACGAGCAGGTCAAAGCTGTGGCCGACTACTACCCTGTGAGTTTCAAAGCAATGGAAGAATGTCAATAAAATGACAATGGCAACCCAAACTAGGCATTACATATAGGACAACTCTAGGCAGTCCCTCCGTGTTTCAGGGTTCTTCTGTTCGGTGCATAATGAACGCAACCCCCATCAGTTGGACTACTACTGTATAATTAAAGTACGATTTATAATGCAGGGTTTAACTTAACTTGAGAATTACACCATTTCTGCTTTCATGGACTTCTGAATATTAGTTTTATTTCTATACTCTCTGTGCTGCTGCGTTTTGTATGACTACACCCTGTTTATGCAGTGAATCAGACCACTACAGCATGGTTTAAGCTGACTACAGTCTGATACTGTTGTATTAGATACATCATGTCTTATTATAGTTATTATGTCTTATTAGTTGATATGATTTTGATATCCTCCAGGACTATAAACTCATATTTGATGAACCTGAGGCAGGATCCTCCAGAACCCTGGAGGACAGATTCTTTGAGCGGGAGGTAAGATTCATCTCATGCAATACATTCAGACTGAGGATGTGGTCTATATGCACATTCTACACTACCGTTCAAAAGTTTGGGGTCACTTAGAAATGGCCTTGTTTTTTAAAGAAAAGCCCATTTTGTCCATTAAAATAACATCAAATTGATCAGAAAGACAGCATCGACATTGTTAATGTTGTAAATGACTATTGTAGCTGGAAACGGCTGATATTTTTATGGAATATCTACATAGACGTACAGAGGCCTCATTATAGCAAGAGGACAAGTACATTAGAGTGTCTAGTTTGAGAAACAGACACCTCACAAGTCCTCAACTGGCAGCTTCATTAAATGGTACTCGCAAAACACCAGTCTCAACGTCAACAGTGAAGAGGCGACTCCGGGATGCTGGCCTTCTAGACAGAGTTGCAAAGAAAAAGCCATATCTCAGACTGGTCCGTAAAAAGAAAAGATTAAGATGGGAAAAGAACAGACACAGGAAGATTGGAAAAAAGTGTTATGGACAGATTAATCTAAGTTTGAGGTGTTCAGATCACAAAGAAGAACATTTGTGAGATGCAGAAAAAATGAAAAGATGCTGGAGGAGTGCTTGACGCCATCTGTCAAGCATGGTGGAGGCAATGTGATGGTCTGGGGATGCTTTGGTGGAGGTAAAGTGGGAGATTTGTACAGGGTAAAAGGGATCTTGAAGAAGGAAGGCTATCACTCCATTTTGCAACGCCATGCCATACTCTATGGACGGCACTTAATTGGAGCCAATTTCCTCCTACAACAGAACAATGACCCAAAGCACAGCTCCAAACTATTCAAGAACTATTTAGGGAAGAGGCAGTCAGCTGGTATTCTGTCTATAATAGAGTGGCCAGCAGTCACTGGATCTCAACCCTATTGATTGTGGGAGCAGCTTGACCGTATGGTACGTAAGAAGTGCCCATCAAGCCAATCCAACTTGTGGGAGGTGCTTCAGGAAGCATGGGGTGAAATCTCTTCAGATTACCCCCCAACAAATTGACCACTAGAATGCCAAAGGTCTGCAAGGCTGTAATTGCTGCAAATGTAGGATTCTTTGACGAAAGCAAAGTTTGAAGGACACAATTATTATTTCAATTAAAAATCATTATTTATTACCTTGTCAACGTCTTGACTATACTTCCTATTCATTTTGCAACTCATTTCACGGAAAACAAGGACATCTCTTAAGTGACCCCAAACTGTTGAAAGGTAGTGTACATTCGACATGATTCTCTCTCTCAGGTGAAGCTGAACACGCTGGCCTTCCTGGAGCAGTTCCATTTGGGCGTGTTCTACTCCTACCTCAAGCTGAAGGAGCAGGAGGCTCGCAACATCGTCTGGATCGCAGAGTGTGTCACACAGAGACAAAAGTCGAAGATCGACAACTACATCCCCATCTTCTAAAGGACGAACACACTCTCTGTTGGAGCGGTTACACACCTTTTTTTTGTAGTAGTAGTAATATTAGCAACGGTTGTCAAAATTGATAACAGGTTCAACAAATCCCGTTTGATAAATGTAACAGCAGCGTAAGTACTTTTTTTTTATATAAACAAAAAGCTTCAAATATTGACTGTATTATAGCACTTGAACAATTGTAGAACAATCTATGGAATCCAGACATTTTGGTGGGACTTTAGGTGTACAATTGCATGTCAAATATATAAAAAATAAAAATTCTCAAATCCAATTAAATTGTACTTGTCACGTACACAGCTTACGGCAGGTATAAAAGGTGCAGTGAAATCCTTTTGTCCTAACTCCCTCAACAATGCAGTACGTTAGTCAATATCAATAATAACAACAAAAATAGTCAAAAGTAACAAGTGATAGAAGTAAATGTCTCTGAGGCCCCTCTTTGTGGCACCTGACCACACGACTGAACAGTGGTCCAGCTGCGACAAAACTAGGGCCCGTAGGACCTGTCTTGTTGACGGTGCTGTTAAGAACGGAGAGCAGTGCTTTATTATGGACCTAATTATTATAATTTGCCATTCCTTCTGCCTCATCCCTCTCAACCATACCATTTTTCAATTGCTAGTCAATCCACAGGGATTTAACGGTTTTTACAGTCCTTTTCTTAATGGGTGCGTGCTTATTGGTAGCTGGAATAAGTCATTTCAAAATAAATATCTGTGAAGTGCAATATCGCCTCATTACACACCACAGACCAGCAAGTATTCTTTACACAATCAACATAGGAATCACTACAAAACATATTTTATGACCTCTTAAATCAAATCCAATTTTATTTGTCACATACACATGGTTAGCAGATGATAATGCGAGTGTAGCGAAATGCTTGTTCCGACAGTGCAATAATATCTAACAAGTAATCTAACTCCAACAAGTACCTAATACACACAAATCTAAAGGGGTGAATGAGAATATGTACATATAAGTATATGGATGAGCGATGGCCGAGCGGCATAGGCAAGGTGCAATAGATGGTATAAAATACAGTATGTACATGTGATATGAGTAATGTAAGATATGTAAACATTAAAGTGGCATTATTTAGAGTGGCATTGTATAAAGTGACCATTTAAAAAAGTGGCCAATGATTGGGTCTCAATGTAGGCAGCAGCTTCTCTGAGTTAGTGATTGCTGTTTAGTAGTCTGATGGCCTTGTCAGTCTCTCAGTCCCAGCTTTGATGCTGTACTGACCTCACCTTCTGGATGGTAGCGGTGTGACCAGGCAGTGGCTCGGGTGGTTGATGTCCTTGATGATCTTTTTGGTCTTCCTTGACATGGAGGGCAGGTAGTTTGCACCCGGTGATGTGTTGTGCAGACCGCACCACCCTCTGGAGAGCCTTGCGGTTGAGAGCGGTGCTTTTGCCGTACCAGGCTGGATACAGCCTGACAGGATGCTCTCGATTGTGCATCTGTAAAAGTTTGTAAGGGTTTTGGGTGACAAGCAACATTTCTTCAGCCGAAGAGGATCTGTTGCGCCTTCTTCACCACGCTGTCTGTGTGGGGGGACCATTTCAGTTTGTCTGTGATGTGTATGCTGAGGAACTTACCGAAGGGAGGGCTTTGTATGCATCACAGAAGTTAGAGTAGCAGTGGTAGAGGTTTATTGCCCATGTGTGTAGCGCAATCAATATGCTGATAGAATTTAGGTAGCCTTGTTCTCAAATTTGCTTTGTTCAAATCCCCAGCTACAATACATGCAGACTCAGGATATATGGTTCCCAGTTCGCATATAGTCCAGTTAAGTTCCTTGATAGCCGTCTTGGTGTCTGCTTGAAGGGGAATGTACACAGCTGTGACTATAACTGACAATAATTATTTTGGTAGGTAAAATGACCGGCATTTGATTGTAAGCAATTCTAGGTCGGGTGAGCAGAAGGACTTGAGTTCCTGTATGTTGTTATGATTACACCATGAGTCGTTAATCATGAAGCATACACCCCCATCTATTGCAATCTTCCAAGAGAGGTGTTTATCGCTGTCGGCACGATGCATGGAGAAGCCCGGTGGCTGAACTGATTCCGACAACATATCCCAAGAGAGCCATGTTTCCGGTGAAACAGAGAATGTTACAATCTCTGATGTCTCACTGGAAGGCAACCCTTGCTCGAATTTCGTCTACTTTGTTGTCAAGAGACTGGACATTGGCTAGTAGTATACTCGGGAGCGGTGGGCGATGTGCACGTCTAAGGAGCCTGACCTGGTGGCCGCTTCGTCTGCCCCTTCTGTTGCGCCATTGTTTTGGGTCAACTACTGGAATTAGATCCATTGTCCTGGGTGGTGGTCCGAACAGAGGATCTGCTTCGGGAAAGTCGTATTCCTGGTCGTAATGTTGGTAAATTGACGTTGCTCTTATATCCAATAGTTCTTCCCGGCTGTATGTAATAAGACTTAAGATTTCCTGGGGTAACAATGTAAGAAATAATACTGCATAGTTTTCTAAGAGTCGACCATCTCTGTTGGTGCCATCTTAGGCCCAACCTTTGGACCTTTGGTTTTCCTAGATGTGTCACGGATCCCTCTGGAACTGTGTCATTACGCACACCTGTTCCCCATTCCCACTGATTGTAATTGTTTAAATGTGCCCTTTGGTTTCCATTGGGTGGTCAATTATTGTTCCAATGTCCGTTGGTGGTGTGATTACCAGGGCTGTGCTATTTTGGCTTTCGTGTCGCTTGTATTGCGCAGATGATTACGGGTCTCGTCCCGTGTGGTATCGTTGTGTGTGTGTATTTACTCGAGGTACTCCTGTATTTATTCGAGGTACTCCTCCCTCTTTTGTTTGGGTTTCAACCCTGTGTTTGTTTAGTCTTCATCCCCATGCCTTTACATGGCACGCTGTAATTTGGGTCAATAAAAAACCCTATTACGTATTCCTGCGCCTGTCTCCCGATCCCTTCATACCAAGACACTACATCCAATGGATTTGGATAGTGCTTTTAATGGGTCACGTTCAAATGGCGACACATTGTAATTCTGCTGTAGGAAGGTGGACTAATTGTTAAACTTCCCCACAAAAAAATATTCTGCCCTCTGTTTTATGAATGCTATTCTACATATTTGTCCCTTGGTAGTAGTTTGTGATTCCATTGCCCGACCTATGTTAATTATCTTAATACAATATACTGGGGGATATGGGTGCTGTTTCTGTGTTCCCAAAGGGCACAGCTGTAGGGACAGGTCAATGGCACTCGTGTGTATTCCTACCAGGCAGATTTTGAACCCAGAACTGAAATTCAGACAAAGCGCTCCTGTAATGGGTGTTAAGGGGCTGTCTGTTTTGTCACTTTTGACATCCTTTGATATGGTTCAAGCAAGCGTCTCCGATTACATACACTCAGTTCTTCTTGGAGTAGCAAGAACTATGATGTCGTTGTGGGTTAATAGTAAGTACCACGAAATGTCTGGGTACATAGAGAATGTGTCATTCAATATCCTTATCTGCCTTCATCTGGCCCAGAATGTGAGGAATAGGGTCTTATTGTGGGCCCATTAAGCTTTTGTTTTTGAAGCATACAACAGTAACTTGGTTAATATGATTAAAAGCACTCCGCACTCCGGACATGCCCATGAAAATGTGTAAATCATTTTGGTTGGAGAAGGCACTACCACTTTACAGGAAATAAATTATGGAAAATGTGATGTTTGACTGTAAAGACACCTTTGAGGCTCTGGTGAAACACAAACGCACTGTAAAACATGTTGAAAGATCTGAGGGTGTGAGTGCTTTAGGAAGACCACTCATCAAAACAGTAGAGGAAGCCGATTTCCTAGCGCTGCAATAATGTGATTCTAAAGAAACTAAAAGACACTCTCTCACAGTCATACGCCGAGATGATGAGAAAAGTACTTTCGCTGTAAATAGGTTAATTGTAACAGATGTAGGAACTGGTTCCAATTTAGTTTTTAAACTAAATCAGCAGTCCCAAACCCAGATCATTTCTAACCTGTGGGGGAAATCCTGGGACATATTACAACCATTCCCAGCTTCTGAAATAAAAACAAAAGTGTTTGTTTTTATCTGTGCGAAAGTTACATGTTGACTATATTGTTCGATTTCTCAACCACTGAGGTAATCACATGATTGAGATTTAGGACAACCGTACAACAACGTCCATGACGTATGACCCAAACGTGAAGCAGAGCTCGAAATTAGACTTGGCTTTTTTTCATTTCTCTTTACCATTCTTCCAGAATCTTCCCAAAGGAAATTTTCAGACGTTCCAAACTGTGCATGAACCGTCTGTTTACTTTTTCAACATGGCTCTAGAACCTAGGTCATTCACAAAGCTGTTAACAGAGACAGAAATTTACATTGTAATAGATAAAATAACTCCTTGTGTGCATTGCGGCCTAATTAGCTCAATTGATTGCTTCCTATGTTTTTTTTTTTTACTCATCGTCTTTAGAAGGTCGTATCTCAGCCTCAGAACGTCATAGAGATGAAGCAAAGATATCCCCGTGTGCATAAGAATCTTTATCGTCTTTCTCTAGCCTAACGCATTGTAGCGTTAAGCATCATTAACATGCTTTATATTATCAGGAGCCAATTTGTCCTCTTCAAAATCTTAAACTAACAAGGGGTATGCTTTTTGCCCTTTTATTTAAGGGGAATTGCATACCCTCCACAAGCCCCTTCCATTTGAGCCATGGTAGTAACACATTTTCTGAAGTAATAACACAATCCTGTAGTAGAATTAGTAACACACTTTTGTAGTAACTTAATACTTTTAAGGTTTATATCTTTGGACATGTACTATTTGGTGCAAACATTGAAGTGCAAATTTAGATTATTAAAAACCTGTCACATTTAAGTGTAATTGACCTGTTTGCAACCAACTTTTAATAATTCACAGATGACGATACAACATTCTGGTTTAGAGATACATTTACATTTACCATAAAACATGTAATATCCAACAGATTAAGGTTAAAAGGGACAATCTCTGGTGCTATTTTTTGTTGTTATAAATTAATGATTAATGAAAAATATAACTTATAAATGTCTCATGAGCTTAGTTCAACTGTCGTACACCATCAGAACCCAAAATATAAGCTTGTTTTACTCCAATGTTTTGTAAACATTGTCCTTTCATCCATATAGCTCTGTCTATGAATTTGAGAGTAGTTATATTTCTCCAGCCCATCCCTCAGCTTTTTACAGAAAAATAGACTGTCACGTCCTGACCTTAGTTCCTTTTTTATGTCTCTATTTTAGTCAGGGAGTTGGGGTGGGCATTCTATGTTTTTCATTCTATGTTTTGTATTTCTGCTTTTGCCCTGGTATGGTTCCCAAACAGAGGCAGCTGTCAATCGTTGTCTCTGATTGAGAACCATACTTAGGTAGCCTGTGTCCCCACTATGATTTGTGGGTAGTTGTTTTCTGTTGTGTGTCTGCACCAGTCAGAACTGTTTCGGTCATTCTCTTTGTTATTGCTGTGTTCATTAAATAAATATGGACACATACCACGCTGCACCTTGGTCCTCTCCTTCCAACAGCCGTTACATAGACGGGTAGAACACTTTGTTATTGTTTCAACTGATGATTGGCCCTTTAAGGAACAATGTTTAATACTCCTTAGGATTGTCCACTTTATTCACACATTGACGAAGGTTTCATAAATGTTACTATCTAAACAAAAATGACTGTACATATTAATTATCGAAGGTACACAAAAACATCAGCAGTTTTACAAGGCAAAATAACATGGTAAAAAAAAAAAATCCAAAACACAATTGCTTAAAGGATGTTCAATTGGGGTGTCCAATCAAAAACATCTTTTGACCAATGGGTAAAATGATGTTATTGTGTACCAATGGTCCAAACCCCATGTCTCTATCATAATCCATTCAAAGTTATTGGAGTTTTTACTCTTGTAGGATGGCCAGAATTAGTGTGCCTAAATCAATGGTGGCCAGAGGGAAAAAAGTGGTCAAAAATCTGGAAAATTGCTTTGCGTTAGCTAGGCTGGATTCTGTGAAAGAATTAAGGCTACTGGCTACCTGAAAGGCTCACATTCACGTTAAACTTGTCATCTCTCTTCTGAAATCCGCAGGACATAAACCACTATAGAGGTGGCAGGTAGCCTAGCAGTTAAGAGTGCTTTGACAGTAAACCAGAGAGCGCTGGGACAGTAACCCAGAGAGCGCTGGTTAGAAACTCTGAGTCGACTCTGTGAAAAATGTGCGCTTGAGCAAGGCACTAAACTTTAACTGCTCCTGTAGGTCACTCTGGTTAAGAGAGTCTGTTAAATAACTGAGATGGATATCTATTTTTGTTCTTTAAAAAAAGATACACTTATTTTTGTGAGAATTTGTATCTCGGTGAAATGTCAATCAAGCACTGAGCGTGTGCCAGGCTTTTATTTTCAAAGCCTTTTATATTTACTTTAGCTCGTGTCATGCTCATTTATTTTTTTGTGACGTCGCGTAGACAACTTTGAAGACGACGCCCACAAAATGTTAAATCCTCAAAAGATGTTAAGAGAAACGTGCATCGCTATGTCAGATGTATTAGGTTAAAAAATCTGACTTTTGGGATATAATGATATGTTAGAGAAAGAATCCACTGAACGATTCAGAACATGAATAATCATATTTGTCTTGGTAAAATGCATTTTTATGACATAAAGAAGTTAAATTTCATCACAAGTGCATTTTCACCCACTCTGGACACCCTACAAAAAGCAACAAACATAACTGCAGTACTGTTAAAGATGGACGCCGCAGTGGCGTCTGCCCCACTGCCGTTGTCATTATTTTGTTGCCTAAGTGGAGGTGTGGAGCCTCACACATATTCTGGTGTTCTATCGCGCGTGAAATGATTCCTAAACTCAATCGTAACATTATGGAAGTGCCTCATACTCGAACTGAAAAAAAGAGAAAAGAAACACAAGCTAAGAATAACATTTCGCAATATGAGGTTATTATGTATGTTATGTATTGTCATAAGACCGTGGTTGCCAGGTTACTCCAATCCCTCATCACTGCAACTCTATGGAGTTAGCTGTACGTCATACTTACTGCATTGGACAGGGAGCTCTAAGGGGACAGAGTTTCTCTGGCAGAGGTATACAAAAGCAGCAGCTAGCTTACAGGATGCGCCGGAGTGGCCCGAGACAGAGCCACAATGGCTTCTCTCACACACTGATAAGAACTGGCCTGGGTCCACCTGAGAGAGAGAGCGAGAGAGAGAGAGCAGATGAGCTCCTGCATTTTTCAGCATGTTTTGAAATATATATAAACTTGGATTCTTCGGCAGGGTCATATACAGGATGTTACCCTATACAACGTAACCGTCACTCCAAATCAAAACTGCAAACCTACAGCCTGAATTGGACGGAATTACCTGGAAGCATTCCTACTATGAAGGATTATTATTCCCAATCTATACAGCAAATGTTCTGGCAAACAAACAGAAACCTGAAAACACCAACCTGGAACTGAGTAAGTAATGTTCAATCTGAAGATATTTTTTTTTCATTTTTAAAAGCCAAGACAAATACATTACAATGACATGTTTTACTTTATAAGGACTGAATGCTACGTTAAGGCTACCAAGCATGCTAGGACAAAGAGATACAACTTCAATTAGCACTGACCTTATGTCTGAGGACCAACTAGGTTCACCCAGCGTGCCCCAGGCCTTCTGTCTGAGGACCAACTAGGGTCACCCAGCCACATAATAATACACACAGGCACAAACAACCTGAGAGCACAGCAGGAAAGGGTGGCCACAGCACTGAAGGGAGTGATTAAAAAAGATGATTCTACTTTCCCCAACGCACAAGTGGTTATCTACACCTTGCTACCACGAAAAGACTTCCACCCTGCTACCAAACAGCGGGTAAACAAGTATTTCCCGTGACTGTGCCTCAAAACCAAATACCTGGCCCACCACTCCACCCTGGACTTGAACAGCCTTTACGACCAGGTCCACCTCTACAGGGCAGCAGTGCCCACCTTTGCCCGGACCCTGTCTGATTAAAGTGTGTGTGTAAAGCTGTCCTCACCACTCTGAAGCAGGAGCCCAGTGGAGAGTCACGGGCAGAGAAGAGAAAGTCACAGCTCAGAGTATTGGCAGTCGTCTTAGAACAGGGCTCTGCTATCTGTGGTACACTGCCACACTCAGGACTGATCTGTCAGCACAAACACATGGGAATGAGAATGAAAAGCACATTCATACATTTTATTATTTATGTAGGCTGCTATAACTGTAAAGCCATAATGTGTCAAATGTGTCTTGTCCTACCTGCCAGCTGTGCATAAAGTCAGCCATGTTGTCAGCCTGTGAGCCATCAGGAAGAGGGAAGTCATTTCCTGCTTCATTGTCATTGGTCCCTAGGACACCAGTGGACACACCTGCATAGACAATCAAAGACAATGAACGACATGGAGACAGTGGAGGAGTCACTAATTACTTCTGCTTGAACTAAATACTACTACCATACACCGGAATAAATATGACATGGGATTCTCAGTAAACCAAAACAGTCATTATTGTTATCAAAAGGTGTTACGTTCCCCAGTTTCTGTGTTGTAGTTTGCGTATTTGTGAGTGTGTGTTTCAGGAAATGGCTTCCTGAAATTTTCCCCAAGCAGCTGATTGGTCGGCCCCCATTGATGATTGGAGAGCTGACCCTGTGTTAGTTGTTGCTGAGAGAGCTGATTGTTGAAGTTCTGCGTTAGTTTGTTGCTCAGAGCTTCTTTAATGTCCTGAGTTAGTTTTTCTCTGTTTTTGTTGAGAAAAAGGTTGTAATATTCTGTTTCGTTTGTTCCCAGGGAGGAAGGGGAAGGCACCTAGGGAGTGCTTAGGCAAGAGGCCCACGGGCATACATATACCCGTAGTATATAGTCTATGCACACTAGGTAAGACCTGGGAGGACCAACCCCTGTATTTTGGTTAATGCATCAGGTGGTGCTAGTTTAGGTAAGTAGTGGATAGGCAGGTAAGGTAGGAGAGGGTAGGTTAGGTAAGTAGTGGGTAGGCAGGTAAGGTAGGAGAGGGGGCTTTGACATTTACTTTCTTTGCTTTGGTTCTGTTCAGCCCCTTTTCCCCAACATTACCGTGTGACGGAATAAATTCCTAGCAAACGGTCAATTCTCTGCCTTCTGTCATCCTTACTCGCACCTACAGTCCCATACCTCTTTCACTCCACAGGGAGTTGAGTTGTAGCAGGGTGTTGCGCTCCCTCTTCCTAGAGGCGTTACGTAACAAAAGGTTAATGGTGCACAAATGTCTTCTTTTGAATTTGAATCACGGTCATACCATGTAGCCAGCCATCCAGAGTCAGGCTGCACAGGTCGAGCGATGGGTCACATGACACCCGCGCTCCATTCTGATTGGACACCTCGACAACATTCCCCTCTTTCCTGATGACCAGTCCATTATCACTGTAGGATGTCTGTGTGACATGACAATTGAATTTCACCTGCAATAATAGAAAAATAATACATGTTTTATCAAATCATCCTTTCAAAAATGTCATTATTTGAAATACTGTATAGAGAACAGTGTAAAAACAGTTTATTTTAAAGTCCTGTACCTCTCCATTGTGGTGTATGGCAACAGTGCTGTTATTCATCCGCACCAACAGAGTGTGCTGTGAGCTGGAGTCTGAACCTAGCAGCACAGTGAAGGAGTCATCCTGAGTGATATCGTGGGCTAGGATGACAGGACACGGGCCTGGCAGCTCATATAGGTGGCCGTCGAACGACACCACAAACTGGTTGGCCACCAACAGAGCTTCATCTGGTGGAAGGAGGGAGGGACGGAGAGAGGGATCAGCCAATATCACAAAGGATGGATGAGACCAATGATGCATTTTAGAGGTATTAAAACAGCGGCCCAATAAATACACAAATTCTCAATGAATCTTTCCTCAATCCCTCGCGTCCTGTCTCCTCACCTCCTTCTCAACGCTATTGGAGGAGAAGGTCCAAGGTTGGCAAGAAGATGAGAAGAGAGAATGCATGGGAACATACATTGAGAAAGAGCCCACGGCTCCAATCCCTATTTCAAAATGGCGGCCTAGCTCACGGCAGAAGGGGCTGTCCGTGATCTTCCATTTCAGGCGGTAGAGCTCGGCGGTGGGCCTGAGGGAGGTGAGGGCCTGCAAGGGCCTGAGGAGCCACTCCTCCAGAAGGACCTCTACCACCCCGAACTTCTCCATCCTGGACCAAGGGGCCCGCGCCAGGGGCAGGGGTATAGTTACGGACACAGAGCAGTCACTAGGGGAGTAGAATAGAATGAAAGAGATACTTTCTGTGTCTTCTGCCTGTCTCAACAGAAACATGCAACAGTCATGTTCCGTGTAGCTCAAGTACATGATAAACCCAGTCCAGGAAATGTTTACGGGTATTCTTTAATTGAATACAAAAATAATACGGTTAAACAAACAGAAATAGAAGCTCGGGTAGAGTTCATACCTTGTGGAGAGTTTGTACACAGAGGCCAATCGTCTTCTGACCCCCGCCAAGGCTACTGCCAACCTCAACTCTGCCCAGTGGCCAGTCTGATGGCTCACCTGGTACAAATATGCAAGCGTAAATTGCCAGAAATACACTCCTTCGTTACTCCTACAACCACACAATTTTCTCCAAAATGGCTGCCATACCAATCGATTATTCCCCTTATCTAGTATGGTGTCTCTCTCCACCATAAACTCACCACATCCAGGATAGTGCTGAGGGTAGTGAGGGTGAACTGGGCTACTGGTCTAAGATGAGAGTTCTCCAGTAGGGGGGGTAGGAGCTCCACCAGTCTGTCAGTCCACATGGACACAGCCTCCCTCCATACAGAGTCTACCTTCTGGCCTGTCACATCATGGTACGCACCGGCTATAGTGGACAGTGGTCCTGGGAATGGAGATAATGGAGGTGGCAAAGTTAGAAGGTGTAGGTATGTACTGTACACTCTTATGCACACACACACACACAGACACAAACACTCATTCACTCACTCACTCAGAGACACTGAACCTCCATAAACAAGTGAGTGACATTACCAGACTGATAACATAAACCCTAGTGGTTAGGTAAAGATACGTTTATGACAGGGTTAGACTCCTAACAGTAGGTCAAAGGTCACTCACTCCTGAGCTCATGCTGTCCAAGCTGAGAGGCGTGCTGTAGTAGGAGGAGGAGGCGTGGCAGACTGTGAGTCAGAGCGTGGCGTAGTCGGCTGGCCCTCCAAGAGCCCCACGCTCCTCCCTCTCTCTGCCCCAGCAGGGCCTCTGTTCTCTGGGTAAAACGTAAGGCTGCGCCGCTCAGCTCCTGAAGCAATTCAATGTCCTTAGACTAGTAGCAGGAGGATTACAGGGCATAATTGTCAGAAAGCTGTTAAGAAACATTTGTGGATTAATCTATGGAGTATTAACATTTGATTTTGACAGATGCTCTTTTCCTGAGCTACTTAATAATACCATTAGGGCATTCAAGTAAGGGACTGTGCATTTAAGTATTCAAGTAAGTCATATACCACGGAGGTAAATGAATTTCCAAAGCAAACCTGCTGCCCGAATTCTGTCAGGAGGTGCTGTAACGTCTGCACTCTCTCCAAGATCTTCCTTCTCATCTGAGAGCCCAAATGGTGGACCTGAGCCTGGAGATGGCATTGAAATAGTGGGATAATCAAGAAACTGGTTTCAGGAAGTCTGACGGGATGTCTCGTGTTTTCATGAGACAGATCAACGGTCGCTTTCTATTGGGTGTAAATATCTTACCTCCACTGCCAATAGGCTCTCTGCACATCCCCTGGCCCGTAACCACAGGCTCTGATTGGCTGTGCCCACGTAGACGGACGTGAGTGACTCAAGCAGAGTCCCGTCCTCTCGTCTCAGTACTTCAAGGGTTAGGCCTAACTTCCGTCGGCCCTCCAGACACAGTGCCACTGTGAGGTCCTGATCTGGTCCTATACCTGCACGCACACACACACACACACACACACACACACACACACACACACACACACACACACACACACACAAGACACGTTTATGAACACCAAAGTCAAGTAAAATCTTAGATCATGACATGATCTACTGAGATGAAAGCTATGCAACGGGCAAGCCCTATATTACCAGCCACAACTTATTTTGTCCTCAATCTTCAAGCCTACTGTATATACCGTTTCCATATCCAGCTGTGGCATGTAGACAGCGTCCCTCTAGCGCCCCCCTCAGCCACACCTGCTCACTGCGGTCGAGTCTGACCTGGATCTGCAGCCCAGGACCCAGCAGGGAGGAGAGGGCACTGCCCCCTACCTTCACACTCCAGTTACCCACCTTAGACTACAGCACAGACAGGCAGATAGACAGACAGACACACACACACACAGGCAAAAAGGTAAACACTTTACACGGTGCAGACGGCTATAACCTCCAATGGTATGACCTTGCCCCATGCCCTTGCTATAGTACAGTCATGCATATTACCATATAATAAACATACAATGCCCATAATGTACATATATTGCAATAATGGCAGTGCTCACCTCAGTTACCAGTGATATGTTGGTGCTGTGTGCGGTAGAGGAGTTGGTGAGAGCCAGGGTGAGGCTGCAGTGTGGCTGTCCCGCCAGAGAGAGACGGGTCTTGGTGTACAGCAGCTCTGTCCCTATGTTCACTCTGTGGTACCCAGACCAGCCAAGAGACTGACATATAGATAGACACACACACACACAGACACACACACACACACAAAAAGCTGACTGATTGTACTAAGTGCTTACTCTGTCTCTGTATAACAGTACAATAATGAAGTTAGGTCGACGATGACCTAACACGATGACATACTCACCAGGTGCGGGGGACAGAGGCCCACCTGTATGTGGTGCTCCATCCTGTCTCTGAGGTTGGTGTGGAACTGGGCCAGCAGGGTGTGTGAGGGACAGGGGGCGGGAGACACGTTCTCTGCTCCAGCCTCCAGCTGGAGGGTGTGTAGTCCTGTGGCACTCCACTGGCGGAAACACACAACACACACTCTATAGACTACACCATTAACCCTTTCAATGGAACATGAGGCATCGATGATTTGCGTCCCAGATAACCATGTGATCCAGATTAGCAATTTCTCGGGCACTGATCACCTGATAAAAATAAATGGCGTGCCTTTATTTTAACCGGGGAAGTGACGGAGAACACATGATCTTTTACAATAATGACCTGAATTCAGTACCTGGTAGTTCATGCTTTGCCTGAGGCTCTTGTCGCCCCACTTCAGCTCAGCATTCTGGGAGTAGGAGTTCCCTTCCTTGGCCATTGAGACACATCCCTCAACAGCCACCAGGGAAGGGACCACTTCCTGTAGGTCACACACGCGCACACACTCCAGGTGAGCTCCAGAGGAAAGGATCGAAAAAGGAGACACATCTTGGGTGTAGCATTAAGATCCTCTTAAGTCGATTGTTGTTCGTCCACTGCCTACCAATCTTAGCGTTTTGGGAAATGCATCCCTGTTTCACCTTTATTATCCCGCGGGAACCGTCAACAATAGATGGGTACTAGAGTGGGAATTTGTACCCACGGACTTAAGTAGGACATGATATTGTATGTCTATGGTTGTACCTGCGCGGGAGAGAAGCGGGCACAGGCCTGCCCCCTGCTGAAGCTGTCCAGCCACTGTTGGCTGAGGGTGAGGGAAACATTCACAGGAGAGCCACTGTCCCAGGAGACATGGGTCTGAGCTCGCAAAGAGAGAGACACACACACGCGCGTCATAAATCAATTAAATTGATGCGTGTGTGTGGTGTGTGCACGTGTGTATCTTGCCGGTACCTGATGGTTGCTTCTTTGCTCCATGGCCGAGGCACGTGAGATCGTGTGGAGGTAGAGTTGGGAGAGTGTTAGGGTGAATGGCTGTCTCAGCTCCAATGTTGTCTCACTACTCTCCCCCTGACCCCTCCACAAGGAGAGAGCTCGAACCTGAACAAACACAGACACCATCAGGTCCACAGTAGCACATTCCAGAAAGACAAAACAAAAGTACTACAATCATCCTACACAGGCACTTAGGATGTGATTGTCTCCTTCGGGCATCCTCTCTGGGGATTAAGGTTGCAGAATTCCCAAAGCTTTCCAAAAATGCCCTGTTATTTCAAGAGTCCCAGTCGGAGGGTTCTCCTGCAGCTTGAAAAAAACCCTACTGGGGATCAAACAGTATACTCATTCACTCATTCGCTCACTCACTCATTCGTCCAGTCATTTATTCATTCATTCACACATCGATTCATTCCAACGATCCCAATACATGGTTGACTCTCAGCTCATAGCTCGGTAGTGCAACCAGTCTCACCTCCTCCTGTCTTCCATGTCTGTTCCAGCCCAGCACAACACTGTCCAGTCTACCGTGGAGGGAACGCTCTAACGCCACATCCAGACTGCACCCGTGACGCACAGACGCAATCTGAACTGAGGACAAGGAAACAGTGCAGATATGTTTTCTAAGTTCTTATAAGTATATAGGAGCCTAGATGATGTCTTATAATGAGGCATGATGTTATTATTTATATGTACATTCCAACAGACTCAAAATGTCTGGTATTTAGTCAAGTATTGTTATAACATGGTTATAAGGCATTATAAGCTGGTTATACATGTCTGGGAAACTGGCCCATAGTGTGTAGTACCTTTGAGTGTGCGGTCTCCCTGCTGCAGTCCTGGAGGGGCAGAGTAGAGGCCTGCCATGTTGAACTCCTGACTGCCCCACACGGCCCAATGCTGCAGCTGGTGGCTCCAGTTCCTTGCCTCGTACGACATCCTCACTGCAATGTTCCTGGGCAGGGGCTTCAGCTAACAACACAACCAATCGCATGGTCAAAAACGTATCAATTGAGGAATTAAACTGAAATCCCGAATCCAATTTCGTCTAAGGTTCCAATTACACGGAGGTAAATTTGAATTTCAGTTTAACCTCCTGAATTGACTGAATTGAAATAAAAACTGACCTCGACCCTGGTAATACGTACATTGCAAAGTATTAGTACGACAGCTGTGATGGTGGCACGGTAGGAACGCTTATTCAGAATGCATAACTGTATCATTTTGAAATATTTCACTGTGTAATTACATTGTTTGCGGATCTGAAGGAACTAGATATCTGAAGGAACCTAGTCTTCCAAAAGACTTTAAAAAAAAAGCTTACACCTATATAGCACCTAAAAACACCGAATATGTTTGTTTTTGGACTTGGCCAATGTGTTTAGTGGCCAATGTGTTTAGTGAGTGAACTCATAACTAAGAGACCGCTAGTAGAGTGAATGATTGCCTACCTGTGGGTAGGTTTGGTTAAGCTCCAGGGCTTGACGGTAGCCGCCCTCAGTGACAGCCAGCTCCCCCAGAGCCCACAGCTTCCTCTTGCCCGACTGCAGCTCCACCATCCCCCTGACACTGGAGCCTGACTGATTCAACTGAACACAGAAACAGGGTAACTCTGTTAGACTAAGCCACATTTGTCAAACACAAGGCCCCGCGGGCCTTCCATGCCGCCCGCGACACGCTATGCTACAAGTCCCAGCAGGAACGGCCAACGTGCTGCGCACCAAAGGCAGCGCCTTGCCACACACACACACCCCTCCTCCCAGACCAACCCACCCACGAGCCAGCGTGTGCTGTATCATATTGTTACTAAACATTTGCAGCATCCCAAGTGTTTTGGACAGTGGAATCCAGATTACTTGGGACTTTTCTACCCTAAACCCTTACCCTAACCCCCCTATTCCCCCTAGTAAGTGGTTCCTTCCAAAGTGCACTGAGGAGCAAAGATACACGACATTACCAAGAGTATGTGGACACCTGCTTGTCGTACATCTCATTCCAAAATCATGGGCATTAATATGGAGTTGGTCCCCCCTTTGCTGCTATAACAGCCTCTCTTCTGGGAAGGCTTTCCACTAGATGCTGGAACATTGTTGTGGGGACTTGCTTCCATTCAGCCACAAGAGCATTAGTGAGGTCGGGTACTGATTTGCGATTAGGCCTTGGTCACAGTCGACGTTCCAATTCATACCAAAGGTGTTCGATGGGGTTGAGGTCAGGGCTCTGTGCAGGCCAGTCAAGTTCTTCCACACTGATCTCGACAAACCATTTCTGTATGGACTTCACTTTATGCACAGAGGCATTTTTATACTGAAACAGGAAAGGGCCTTCCCCAAACTGTTGCTACAAAGTTGAAAGCACAGAATTGTCTTGATTGTCATTGTATGCTGTAGCGTTAAGATTTCCCTTCGCTGGAAGGGGCCTAGCCCGAACCATGAAAAACAGACCCAGACCATTATTTATCATCCACCAAACTTTACAGTTAACACTATGCATTGGGGCAGGTAGCGTTCTCCTGGCATCCGCCAAACCCAGATTTGTCTGTCAGACTGCCAGATGGTGAAGCGTGATTCCTTACTCCAGAGAATGCGTTTCCACTGCTCCAGAGTCAAATGGCAGAGAGCTTTACACTACTCCAGCCGAAGCTTGGCATTGCGCATAGTGATCTTAGGCTTGTGTGTGGCTGCTTGGCCATGGAAATCCATTTCATTAAGCTCCCAACGAACAGTTCTTGTGCTGACATTGTTTCCAGAGGCAGTTTGGATCTCGGTGGGGAGTGTTGCAAGCGAAGACAGATTAGCGCACTCAGCACTCAGCGGTCCCGTTCTGTGAGCTTGTGTGGCCTACCACTTCGTGGCTGAGCCATTGTTGCTCCTAGACATTTCCACTTCACAATAACAGCACTTACAGTTGACCTGGGCAGCTCTAGCAGGGCAGAAATATGAATCAACTGACTTGTTGGAAAGGTGGCATCCTATGAGGCTGCAATGTTGAAAGTCACTAAGCTCTTCAGTAATGCCATTCTACTGTTAATGTTTGTCTATGGAGATGGCATGGCTGAGTGCTCGATTTTATGTCAGCGACGGGTGTGCCTGAAATAGCCGAATCCACTAATTTGAAGGGGTGTCCACATACTTTTGTATACATAGTGTTTGCTAAGCAGGACGCTAGATACTGTAGTGCGTGCAGAAAATATCAGAGAGTAGGTATCGAGTGACACACACAGCACTTGATTCAATTGTATCTGCTGGTGATGAGCAGGACTCGCAGGAGGTACAGTATTTTGATCGAGCTATGTAGCCTATTGATTCCTTGATGATGAATAAATACAATGAAAATGTTTTGTTGTTTCTCTGTAATACTAGCCACCTAGCAATTTTATGAACTTGGCTTTATCTCGCCGGCTTTATTAGGTTCCCAATATCGCAACCTCATAACCAACTACCAAGCCAAGTTAAGACAGGAGACACCACGTAGAATATGTTGAACCATTTATTAAAGAATTAATCATGCAAGTCTGGGCAATATAGGCTCTGCTCCTTCGGGGTAGCTCACTGCCCAAGCAAAGCGTCAATACATAAAATGACCTACAAGCAGTGAGTACGGTAAGCTATACAAATCCCCCAGCAGGAAAACAGAACCAGGTGGAGTCTTGGCTGGTAGTGGGAGCAAAAGAAGCAAACGCAGTAGCAACAAGCAGCAGCAGGATGTGTGAGCAGAACCGGCCAGCTTCAATGGACCGCCAAATATGGTAGGTGAGATTCCTACTAGCATCTAATTGGTGCAATCTCAGCTAATGAGTCTGATCTGACTTTGCTTTATGTAGAGTAGTTCGTCTAACTATCTCAGCTTGCCTGCCAGCAAGGTTACTAGACTTTAGAAAATACAAAAATGGCTTTAATTCTTGGGTTATGATACTATATACCATTGTGGCAGTTGTACTAAATGCCTAAGGCATAAAAGTTCTTAAAGAATAATGTGCATCGTTATTTAAAATGACAATTTAACAGGTCAAGAGGTATGCTTAGATAACCTATGCAGAAAATAGACCGATTTTTTACATAAAATTAGGCACAATGATTATGAGTCTAGATTGCGGCAAAAAGCTGTTTCAGGTGTTTGAAAAATGAAAAATTATCCCAACCAGCCCCCTCTGACAAGTATGGATAAGTGCATACTTGGAGTGTGTCTCAAAGTGGGCGTGTCGAAAGAAGTGGGTTGATCAACAGCGATGGGTCTAACATCAGCGCTCCGTTATTGGTTGGACAGTTTTGATTGAGTGGTTTGTTTTTTGTTTCTTGCTATGCAACTACCATACCACGAGAGTTAGTTTGCACTTCTGTTTTCAAGCCAGAGGATGAGTCAGTCGTATTTCATTGTTATAAATAATTGTACGTTTTCACAAAACTAAACAGACAAAAAAAATGTTTTAATTAAAAGTAATGATGCTTGTATGCGTGTGCTTACGGTGACTGTCACCCTGATATTGGATACACTAGGTAGCTCATTTCCACCCCGTTGCGGAACATCAGTCATTGGCAAGCGGGAGCGAAGGACACTGTGCCTCGGTGTTGTCTGTTCATGCCCTCCCCATTGAGTGGACTGTATCTAGGTAACATCTAGATGGTTATCAATGTTATTTATTTCCTGTGTAGACTGCTATTCTACTTGAAATAAAATAATGGGTGGGGGGAATACATTGTATCTACCAACGGCGACACCGTGATAAAGCTGCCCAGTAGGAAGAACCTCTAAGCAACACCAGTGCTCTCGTTGCCATGTTAGCTAATGTTACCAACGGCAAGTCCGTGATAAAGTTGCCCAGTGGGAAACACCTCAGGTCGGCAGGCACCTCCATAGAACAGCAGTGCTCTGGATGCCATGTTAGATAATGTTACCGCCAGCGACACCGTGATACACCTGCCCAGTGGGAAGGAGCTCAGGTCTGCACGAGTCATTCACACCGTGTGGTTTATCGACTTGTCGTGCAGCCCAGTCAGTCACGCAAAACGGTCTTCAGTGGCAACAAATCTGCCCAATTAGCTGATTCGCTTTTCGTACACACACTTGTGTTGATCCTCCCACTATTTTCGCCACGCCAACTTCCACACTCAAAATATACGCAGTTTCCCATGACGGATTTTACAGCCTGATGCATCGGTGTATTCAACATAAATCGCGCTGCTCACAGGGGGTTTGACTGTACAAGCGGTACTCTCCTAGCTATGCTAGCACCCTAATGTGGGTCCTAACAAGCTGTCTGCAACACTTGTCCAGCCTGGTGTAGCTGTGGCTCTCCGGCAGACATTTGCCAAAGCAGGCTTGAAAGAGCAAAGAAATACATGTGAATACTGTACGTTTTTAACGTTGTTCTACTGTATATAGATTATTTCAACCCTTATTTCTGTGTTTGTACACATCAAATCACCGTTTTTTCCCTCCAAATATAATTATTAATTAATAAAGTAGACTGCCTAGTACAACCAGTATGTGGAATCATTCCAGTCTTGCTCTGTTGTAAGAGCATCCATCGCCCTGCTGATGCCTGGGCTGGGGTCAAAGGGCCATCCATTCAGAGTAGGCACTCACACAGGTATAGAAAGACAACACATCAAGTAACAATAGCCTGCCAACAGGTGTCATTTGAGCAACTGCTAAACAAATGGGTTGGATTGCTTAGGATAAGCATTTGAACTGGACCTCTATACAAATTGCTCTGTCCAGATGATCATACAAATGGATCGTACAAGGGGGTCAGGTCATAGGCAAACAGTCATTTCTGGGACTTCAAGTGTAGCATCCAACATATGTGCTTTTCATCTTAAAAAACAAAAGAAGAAGATTAGGTCTACAACAGCATCCTACCATCAACAACACTCAATGAGGATTATTGCCAAATACTATTAAGAATTTTACATTGACATTTTAGTCATTTATCAGACATTCTTAACAATGATAAAAATGGCAAAATCTTACCATTCCATTTCCTGATGCGCCAGCAGGATATCTCAATGGACAAGTGTCTTCCTTGAGTAAAGGATTTCTGCTGAGGACCCCTTAACTCTAAACTTTAAATCATTAAAGCGGTCGCTGGTGAAATCAACATGACATGGTTTCTGATGAAGAGGTCTCATCCTTGCAAACAAATGTCAACCATCTACAATGTGCAGCGGGGAGTCGAGACACACTCCGAAAGAACCAACTCTTTTACAGTTTCCTCTTTGATCAAATCCTTATTTCTGAGCGTATGCCTTACAGAAATGTTTCGATTTTAGCTGGAGTTGCACCACAGAACTGTCTAAATGCAATCTCTCTCTAGCTAGCATGACGGCGGTGAAAATGGCAGCAGCAGGTGTGAGAATTAAAGAACACACACACACACACACACACAGTACCACACACCTGAGATCTGGCGTTGAGTTGAGTGGGCAGATAGAGCAGCAACTGTGGGATATTCTGGACCACCTTCACCATCAGCTCCTTACTAGACACGAGCACAAACATCAACCAAGCGCATGTTGCTTTGTGTTTGTGTGTCCGTGTGTGTGTGTGTCATCATACCTGTCTGGTAGATGATGGCCCTGAATAATGAGGGCCACAGAGGAGCTGAGCTCAGGGTTCACAGCTACAGAGCACCTGAGCTGAGAGTCAGTCAGTCTTCCCCAGGCCTCCACCTACACACACACACACACACACACACGTCAGTCTACCTTACCAGTACGTCTGTTAAGGAAGCATTTTGTGTGTGTGTGTGTGTCAGCCAGCCTACCTGTAGAATAGGACTGGTCTGACCCTGTAAGCTGTGTTGTATTGTGGCTCTGGCCTCCCTGGACCCTCCATAGGTTCTCCAGCCCCTCACATCCCCAACAACACGCACCCGTCTCCCCTTACAGTGCAGGTCCACAGACACACTCCTCATGGGCCCTATGGAGGGGAATGAATTAGGGCACTAAGGAGAAGTAGGCTAGTGGAGAAAAGGCATAACTGTGTGCATACTGAACTTCAAGGAGATTCCAGACATGTCACAGATTGGTTAAGACAGAACGTTATACATAGGACACATTTGACCGATAGCGCACGTTACAAATAGGGCCACTTTCTGTCATTCCGTGACGTTAGCTGGGTTAGTGTGCTAACCTGTGAATTGGGCGGTCAGGGCGGTGTCCAGACTATATGGCAAGTCTGTACGCGGTGATGAGGGAGGGGTCAGAGAGAGCAGCATGGCTAGATGTCCATCGGCTAAACTGATGTTCAGGCCAGAGCCCAGCAGCCTGTGACCATCCACGGAGAGGTGAGCCCTGGACCTCAGCTGAGACAGCACCCTGTGTGTGGAGCATAGGGCCTGGGAGAGAGGGAGGAGGAGGAGGAGGAGGAGGAGAGGAAAAGGGCAGAGGGAAGGGGAGGAAAGACGGTGGGGTGGGGAGCAAGAGAAAGCGGGTTGGATTACACCAAGGACAGATCATCAGACCAAGGGTCCTTGTCTTCTTTCCTTCATCTGCACTTGTTTTCAGGGCCAAGATTCCCGAAAATCATTCAGCATGAAGTTCATTGTTTGTTTTCGGGAAACTCACCCCTCATCAGTAAAGCAGAAGATAATTGAAATGTACTGCAGGAACACCCACACAGCCAAACTCACTCAATTCACTGAAGATATCGCCAAAGATATTCAGACTGGGCATATTTCTTTACCTCTGACGTCTGTGGAAAACCTCTCTCTTGAAGCCAAAGCCAACTGTGCCACAGGTTGCCTCTCAGTTCAGTAGCCAATGGACTGTCCTTCAGCTGAAGCCCCAGTCCTGCTAGCTGAGCTCCAAATTGGGACTGAATGGTCAGGTTCCTCACCTGCCCAGAACCAAGCTCTAGCTGGAGGCACAGCAAAGGCATCATACTGAATACTTATCTCATAAGATACAGTAGAAAAACAGATCGCTATATAAGCCAAGGAATCTACACCTCTAAATCCGCTTTTCACATTATCATGCCAACCTGAACCGTACTGTGCTGGCTTGGATATTGTTTTTTTTTCCACATTGTCCTTTCCAGCCTGGTTCCAGCAACTATGGTCAACCCAGTACAGCTCGACTCAGGTTGGTTTGGCTTGGATCAGCAGTCTGACGTCTCTAACCTGCATACTGTTGTTCTCTGGCAGTCCCCAGTCCTTCAGAAGTTCCATAGTGTGATTGACAATGCCCTTCACCCTCACCATCCCTTGACTCCTCTCTACGGTCATCTCCTCAATGAACTAAAAATAAAAGTGTTTATCATAAATACGGACATATACACATACCAAAGACACGTGAAATTGGATAAAATGAATATGGTGGATAATCATGATATTGCATTCACTATTACATTCATGATGACTGCAAAGAAGGACACATCTTAGGGTACATCTCAATAGTGTAAAATTGCTTATTTTGCATTCTTTCCCTGATGCACGCTGTGGTATAAAAAAAAGAAGATGCAATGTGTTTACAGACCAGTGCAGATTAAGGAGAGGAGTCTAGGAAAGGAAGCAACTTTAGACTATTGGGATGCACCCCGCTCACCCCCTAGTATACAACAGGGCAGTTTTCTCCGTAGAGATACAATATCATACTTAGGGCCCTGCGTTATGCGCAGTGATGTGCCATGCCTGGATTTGAACCTTTATTTCAAGCTTTTTCATTTAACTGTTCCCTTTTGGTCCAGTACCATCCTCAGACAATTTCTATATTTTTTTTGTGAAATTCACATTTTTGGATAAGGCTTCAAATACAGGATAAAATATTGATATGTCACATGATTGCGCAAAGCACAGGGCCCTAAATAAGTGTTATATTTAATTCTGTGGTTTCCTCTCTAAACAGCTGCTGTTAATCAGGTTACCTGTTGGCCTCCCACGATGCAGTGGAGGAGCCAGTGGTAAGAGCCGTTGCCATGGCTCTCTGAGCGGGTCGTCATGGCAGAATTGGCGGGGAGACCCACCCTTTCTAGCAGGGGCACAGAGTGGTTGAGATGGGCTGATGCTTCCTGCCAACCCTGGCAGACACAAACAGAGGTAGACACAGTACTTGAAATGTATTCATTCATCTCTATTTTTATCAGTCAATGAACATGCATTGTTCGGAAGAGGCCGTTCGAAACACTGAAATGTTTGTAATTATGAAATGTATGGAAAAAACAGTAGCCTACCTTTGTTGTTTTCAGTGCCATCAAAGCCTGTAGTTTCTTTTCATCCATCGCCATGGAGACATGGGTGTCTAGGAGTGTCTGGGTGATGACCAAGGACCAAGAAACTTTCATCTTAACTGGACTACCCCATTCCTATAAAATATTTGGTATATAACATTATAGACCGGCAAAAACATTGGTTGAAAATGGATGAAGAGTTAGTAGTTATTAACATAGCAGTGTATGATTAAGTTGCACCTAAGATCTGATCTAAGTTCAGTTTCGCACTTTTCACCCAAATAGTTCAGGTTAGGGACGGGAAGCTGATCCTAATTCTGTGCTTAGGGGAAATCAGTACCCAGTGCGAGACAGTGTCAAAGGTGTTGTTAGTGGAATAGAATAGAATACTTTCATCAAAATGTGCCGGTACCTGTAGTGCAGTGCAGTTGTTGTGGTACACCACTGCCCCCTTCAGGTTGTCCCTTGTCATCACTATCGCTGAGCCTCTCACAGCACATTCCCCCAGCTGTAGCTCCACCTCTGTATCGTAGCCCTGTGAGTCTGCCCTACCACTACCGGTCACCACTATCCTACTCTGGCCCGGTATCCCCTCAAGGGCCGTGAGGTTGTGAATGAGGTGTCCCTCTAGCCTCAGCCCAGACCTGGCCCCTGCAGTCAACCTCAGGGAACCCCTCTGTTGCCCCTCCACACTGGCATCCAAAATGGCCACCCAGATGTTGTGGTCATCTGTTCCCACAGAGCCATTCAGGTGGACCTGGGAGGGGAGGTCAAGACCCTGGGGAAATAAAAGGTGGATAGGAGTGTGATTTTGTGATTTAACTGCATGGCTTTCTTCAGGCATGGATATTCAGTATGAGTGTGACTTACTTGCTGTCCCAGATCGGTTTGTAGGTGTTGGCTGTGCAGCACAAACAGATATGGGACCGGGCTAACTAGATTAGGCTAGTTAGGTAAGTTGGATATGAAGACTAGAAACTTTCCACATTAAATCAAATCAAATTTTATTGGTCACATACATATGGTTGGCAGATGCTAGTGCGTGTGTAGCGAATTGCTTGTGCTTCTAGTTCCAACAGTGCAGTAATATCTAACAAGTAATCTAACAATTCCCCAACAACTACCTAATGCACACAAATCTAAAGGGATGGAATAAGAATATGTACATATAAATATATATATAAGCAAGGTGAAATAGATGGTATAAGGTACAGTGTATACATATGATTTGAGTAATGTAAGATATGTTAACCTTCTTAAAGTGGCATTGTTTAAAGTGACTAGAGATCCATTTATTAAAGTGGCCAGCGATAGTCCCTATGTAGGGAGCATCCTCAGCCTCTCTGAGTTAGTGACTGCCGTTTAGCAGTCTGACGGCCTTGAGATAGAAGCTGTTTTTCAGTCTCTCGGGTTTCACTGTTGAAGTCATAGGCCTGCAATGAGGATAATCTCTGTATAACGTGTTGCATTTCAATAGTTGAAAAAAAGAGGATAGCCTACCTGTAGCAACGGACAATCTGACTCCGTAGCCCACTGTGTCCGTCCATTAGACCCCATGTCTCCATTAGCTCTGATATGACACGAGCCAGCTTTAATCAACAGGGCCCCAGTCTGTCCGGGGCCCTCAGGGGCCCAAGCCTCTATGCTGGTCTTCAGGGGGAGGCCCCTGGTCCGGAGCCCAGGGAAGGAGTGTGTCAGGGAGCCAGAGAGGTGTGCTGCCGGACTGCAGGACTGGCCCAGCTCCAGATTAAGATCACGGTTGTCCATCTTTAGAGTACAGTGAACGGCCAGCTGGCAAGGGACCAACGAGAGGAGGCCCTGGAAGACCAGGGATGCAGGGAGTCCTGTGCTCTGTGGAGAAATGTACATGCATGGGCATGCGTGGCTCATGTGCATGTATACACACAGGCATGTGCACGTGCACTATTTTCACTCTCACTTCCTCTCTCACTCCCCCTCTATCTTCACTCTCACTCCCCCTCTATCTTCACTTTCACTCCCCCTCTCCCTTCACTTTCACTCATCCTTTCTCTCCCCCTCTCTACTCTCCCCCTCTCCCCATCCCTCGATGGTAAACAAAGCGAAGCCCTCTGTCCAGCTGCATCCACAAAGCTCTGTCAATCACACACACACACACCCACACACCCACACACACACACACACACACACGCACGCACACATACACACACTGCTCACAATTAGAGACAAGGAGCTCCCGCTGCTAGTACAAACACCACGGGGCACTGATCCAGACAGAACACATATGGTCTCGCAAACCATCCTATGGGCTACGTCCCAAATGACAACCTATTCAGGACACTATTGTTAACCAGTATTCCCTCTATAGTGCGCAACTTTTGACCCTGTTAGGGTGCCATTTGGGGTGCGCCCTTGGTGTTCTATCACAGCGACACCCAGTTAAAAATCAGCCCCGAGGTTTGCCTTTGATGAAGACTCCTTCTGAAGTTCTTCAAAGGAGACGGGCGTGTTGATAATATATAGGCAACCCCCTATTATCATCAAAACCTGTCTCTTAGCTGGGGTTCCAGCTAGCACAATCAAAGTAGTCATAACTCAGATATCAGGCTGTACCATAGTGGTGATTAAGAGCTTAGTCAACGTTATTGTAGGGCGTGGTTGAAACCGTAATATTTGCGGTAGACAGAGCGAAAGACTTTGTTGATGCAGCAGGGTTGGCGTCAATTCCATTGAAATTCCAGTCAATTCCGGAAGCGCACTGAAATTCCAATTCCAATTCTCTTGAATGCTTTTCAATTGGGGAAATGTGGAATTGGAATGTGGTTTACTTACTGAATTGACTGGAATTCAAATGGAATTGAACCCAACTCTGCAGTAGGTAGCTGAGTGGTTAAGAACGTCGAGCCAGTAAACGAACGGTTGCTGGTTCAAATACCAGAGCCGGCAAAGTGGAAGAAATCCGCTGTTCTGTTCTTGAGCACTGTAGTTAACCCCCAATATCAACTGCTCCTGGCGTGTGCTGATGATGTTGATTAAGGCAGCCCCCCGCACCTATCTGATTCAGAGGGGTTGGGTTAAATGCAGAAGACACATTTTGGATGAATGCATTCCGTTGTGCAACTGACTAGGTTTCCCATTTCCCCAAAAGCTGGCCAAGGCAGAAACATGCAGGCACTCACAATGGAACTTAGCCCAGCACTAACACATCAGATTCCACTGATCGGTGGGCGGAATGTGATCTTTTTTTGCTCTCCGCTGGCCAGTGTGTTCTTTACCTGTAGTTCTGGGCAGTAGTGGGTCACATTGATGACCCAGTTAGCCTTATTCTCCCCCAAATCAGCCCTGATCCGGCACTGCCCCAGCTCCAGCTCCACCCCTACCCCAGGGCGTTCACCAGTCGAGATACCCAGGACCAGGGCACTGCGAGGGGGGAGGCCCAGGGCATGGAGCCCCGCCAGGGAGTGACGGATGGAGCTCCTGAGGCTGAGCTGGGGGAGGCAGGAGGATAAGGCCAGGCTGGCGGCCCCCCTCTCCTCTCCCCCGGTGTGGAGGTGTGTGTCCAGGCGCGTGGTGCAGCCGGAGCGGACCAAGGAGCCGTTCACTGAGAAGTATGGAGGGAGGAGAGTCTGTGGAGGGGAAACCAAAAGTCAGCAACAACAACCAATATATCAAATCAAATCAAAGTTTATTTGTCACGTGTGCCGAATAGAACAGGTGTAGACCTTACAGTGAAATGCTTACTTACAGGCTCTAACCAATAGTGCAAAAAAAGTATTAGGTGAACAGTAGGTAAGTAAAGAAATAAAAACAACAGTAAAAAGACTGTGAAAAATAACAGTAGCGAGGCTAGATACAGTAGTGAGGCTACAACAGCAGTGCGGGTAGCCATTTGATTACCTGTTCAGGAGTTTTAGGGCTTGGGGGTAAAAACTTGAAAGACTTGGCACTCTGGTACCGCTTGCCATGCGGTAGTAGAGAGAACAGTCTATGACTGGGGTGGCTAGGGTGTTTGACCATTTTTAGTGCCTTCCTCTGACACCGCCTGGTGTAGAGGTCCTGGATGGCAGGAAGCTTGGCCCCAGTGATGTACTGGGCCGTACGCACTACCCTCTGTAGTGCCTTGTGGTCGGAGGCCGAGCAATTGCCGTACCAGGCAGTGATGTAACCAGTCAGGCAGGATGCTCTTGATGTTGCAGCTGTAGAACCTTTAGAGGATCTGAGGACCCATGCCAAATCTTTTTAGTTTCCTGAGGGGAAATAGGCTTTGTCGTGCCCTCTTCACGACTGTCTTGGTGTGTTTGGACCATTCTAGTTTGTTGGTGATGTGGACACCAAGGAACTTGAAGCTCTCAACCTGCTCCACTACAGCCATGCCGATGAGAATGGGGCATGCTCGGTGCTCCTTTTCCTGCAGTCCACAATCATCTCCTTAGTCTTGGTTACGTTGAGGGATAGGTTGTTATTCTGGCACCACCCGGCAAGGTCTCTGACCTCCTCCCTATAGGCTGTCTCGTCGTTGTCGGTGATCAGGCCTACCACTGTTGTGTCGTCTGCAAACTTAATGATGGTGTTGGAGTTGTGCCTGGCCATGCAGTCGTGGGTGAACAGGGAGTACAGGAGGGGACTGAGCACACACCCCTAGGGGGCTCCAGTGTTGAGGATGAGCGTGGCAGATGTGTTGCTACCTATCCTCACCACCTGGGGGCGGCCCGTCAGGAAGTCCAGGATCCAATTGCAGAGGGAGGTGTTTAGTCCCAGGATCCTTAGCTTAGGAGTCCCATACTCAACCAGCTTTGAGGGTACTATGGTGTTGAACACTGAGCTGTAGTCAATGAATAGCATTCTCACGTAGGTGTTCCTTTTGTCCAGGTGGGAAAGGGCAGTGTGGAGTGCAATAGAGATTGCATCATCTGTGGATCTGTTGGGGCGGTATGCAATTGGAGTGGGTCTTGGGTTTCTGGGATAATGGTGTTGATGTGAGCCATTACCAGCCTTTCAAATAAGACAGTCAAATTTGCAATAGCATACAGGCTGTCTAATTTTGTGTGAGTTTTTGTGCTGAAATAAAATAATTATAAAAGATACATATGAGCTGACACATCATCAACAACAACCCACACCTGTATATAGCCTCTTTATTTTTATCTTATTGTGTTACTTTTGATTAGGTTTTTACTTTAGTTTATTTAGTAAGTATTTTCTTAACTATTTCTTGAACTGCATTGTTGGTTAAGTGCTTGTAAGTAAGCATTTCACAGTATGGTCTACCTACACCTGCTGTATTCGGGCGCATGTGACAAATAAAATGTGATTTGATTTGATTGGACCTGGGTTCTAAATGTGAGACAGCATTACCCCATGTGTCAGCGATATGCCATGCTGTAAAGGAATGCGGAGGCTCATCTTTCTGGTGAAGATTCCTCACTTCCTGCTTTCTGTTGCTGGGAAACATGTTTGAGGTCACTTGTAAAAATCAATTTGATTGATTGATTTCCTGTTCCCGCCATGTTTCCACCGCTCTACTCATAGAAATAGAATGACATTGATTAGAATGGGTATGCCCGTTCTAGTAATTATATTTCTATGTCTCTACCTTAAGTAGGTTACAGCGCTGATGGACAACCAGGGTCCATGTCCTTCTGTCTTCCCCTCTATGTAGACTAGTCCCGTGGGTCAGCATGGAACACGTATCACTCTCCAGCTCCACCTGTGCCTGAGTGGGCCCCGCAAACACGCTCAGGGTGGCGTCCTCTGGTATCCCAGCATGCTTTAGGGTGGCAAGGTCATGTTGGAGGACGGCCCTGAGGGCGGCGTTTGGGGATTGGCCGAGGGGCTCCCAAGTTGCCGTGACGTCCAGGTTGGCCGAGTGGGCGTCCAAGGAAACCCGGGCGTTCCCGGAGAGGGAGGCGCGTCGGAGCTGGGCTGACCCGTGCAGGTCAACACTTTCTGGGATGGAGGAGGCGGAGAGAGTGGCCCATTGGTGGTGGAGGGTCCAGCCCAGCTCAGCCTGGCTTTCTCTCAGTAGCAAGGATAACAGGCAGTGGAGAGAATCCTGATTGTTTTCAAGATCCACAGTACCCCTGAGGCCGTCTTTCACAGCGCTTCCTATTATGGTCATAGATGTCCTGCTTGGTGCTAGTGCCCCTTCCCCTTCAGTGATCCGCACCCAGGCCACCCGCACCTCTCCCCCGCACTGTGTCGACACCACCAGGCTGGATCTGACCGAGTCACACACCCCGCTCACTTCCACCCAGAGGTAACACCACCGCTCTGCCCGAACACGACCTCTAACCTCGGCCTTGTGTGTGACATGAGGAGTCCCATACTCAACCAGGCCGTGCCATGCATAGAGCCCTGCCGCCTCCTGCCTCAGCCCCCCACTAAGGTCCACCCTCCAGGGGCCAACCACCGACCCGAACCCCAGGCCCCATCGCTTAGGCCCAGGCCGGAGCAGAAGCCTGAGGCTAGAGTGGGAGGGTAGCCCCAGGGAGAGCTGCAGTAGCCGGGAGGAGTGGGTGAGGTTAGCCCTGAGCTCAGCCTGACCCATGGGGCTGTAGCAGACTTTGGCCTGTGCGGTGATGCTAGGGTAGGCTAACGCTAGGCCGTAGCAGAGCCTGCTGCTGTGTGGTCTCTCGGTGCGAAAGGCGCGTACCTCCACAGGTCGACCGGCGACGCTTCCGGAGCACTGGGCCGAGAGGCGGTCATTAGCAGCACCGTTGGTGGCATACCCCGTGCAGCTCATCTGTGAAAACAGAGACCCCCGTCGACACAGTTTGTTTATTAAAGGGGGAGCAGTGGGAGAAGATGGAGGAATTTAACACAGACAGTATGGCACACGGTTCCTATTCTTCTTTGGAGTGAAAACAACTGTGATATCAGAGTCTTGTTGTAAATGTGTTTTTGAGCGATTTTCCAATGTACAAATGTGTTAGTCACCTGCAATGATGTAGGTATCATTCCTTTGAGTTGCCTCAGGTGGTGCAATAGAGACACAGTCAGGTTGGCGGCGGTGTTCCCCTTGCCGGCTTCCACTAGGACGTCCACCTTCTTCTGTTCGTCAACTGCTATGGCCAGCCCTGCACTCAAATGCTCTGTCTCCTCCTACAGTCAGAGGTCATGAAAATAATTTTGCTCAGTAAATATTAAACTGAAAATACTGCAATACATAGAAGTAAAGACTGAATTATGAATGTCTTTCATGGCTTGACACCTGACAATCAAATGAATTTCTATTCTTATATTTATAAAAGCCTTAGCTTTGAGCATCGTTGATACATCTTCTTCGATATCTTGATAGGTCATCTCCAGGAGTATGTCCAAAATCAAGTTCAACGCAGCATTCTTAACAACAATAGAGTAGCGAGAAAGAAGAGGAAGGATGAGGAAGAAGAGGATGAAGCTGCACCTGATAGTGCCCTGTAGCCTGGATGGAGCTAGGCAGGCCTCTTTGGACCAGGGCCTTGCTTTGGTGCTGTACCCTGGTTTGGAGCTCCCATCGTGGGGAGGCCCCGCCAGTCCTGGCCCTCTCAAACTCAGCCTTCAGGCCATGAGCTCCGGTCTGTAGTTCTGCCAGCACCGAGAGCCTGCCCTCCTCCTGGGTCCAGCTCACCTGGGCACTGCTGTTACCTGGTATACCTAAAACATTGGTGACAGACAATGGTACACAATGTATGTGTGTGCGGATTTCTGTAATTTACCAATTCTTGAAAGGGTATGTAAGACTTATGATAAACAGGGCATGTGACACATTATTTTTTACAACAGATTACGGTTTCATATTATCATATTAATTGAGGATATCTAAGGAGACAGAAAGTGTGGAGGAGAAAGGAGCATAGAAGGAGGACATCTGAGGAGAGGGAAGAGGAAATGGGGGAGTAGAGACTCAATGTAACTATAGAATGTGACAGATGGAGGGGGTCACCTGCAGTGTGGAGCCAGCGGGAGGAGTGAGAGAGCTGGGCGTTGACTCCACCCCTCGCCTGACTGCCCAATCGGCGGCTCACATTCACACACAGAGACTCCTCCCCTGCCCGAGCGCACAACCAATCACTGGCCGCGTCAGGCTCTTTCCCCAGCATGCCATCCTCTTCCTCCCAGGTGTCTCCTTGGTCCTGTTGATGACTCAGCTCCACACTGTACACAGCCTTACTCACTGTCACTCTCAGCTGCCCTGCAACACACATGTACACTTCATAGTACTGAATAACACATTTGTGTGTGTGTGTGTGTCAAATCAATCAAATCCAATCAAATTTTATTTGTCACATACACATGGTTAGCAGATGTTAATGCAAGTGTAGCGAAATGCTTGTGCTTCTAGTTCCGACAATGCAGTAATAACCAACGGGTAATCTAGCTAACAATTCCAAAACTACAACCTTATACACATAAGTGTAAAGGGATAAAGAATATGTACATAAAGATATATGAATGAGTGATGGTACAGAGCGGCATAGGCAAGATGCAGTAGATGATATCGGGTACAGTATATACATATGAGATGAGTATGTAAACAAAGTGGCATAGTTTAAAGTGGCTAGTGATACATGTATTACATAAAGATGCAGTAGATGATAGAGTACAGTATATACGTATACATATGAGATAAATAATGTAGGGTATGTAAACATTATATTAAGTAGCATTGTTTAAAGTGGCTAGTGATATATTTTACATCAATTCCCATCAATTCCCATTATTAAAGTGGCTGGAGTTGAGTCAGTGTGTTGGCAGCAGCCACTCAATGTTAGTGGTGGCTGTTTAACAGTCTGATGGCCTTGAGATAGAAGCTGTTTTTCAGTCTCTCGGTCCCAGCTTTGATGCACCTGTACTGACCTCGCCTTCTGGACGATAGCGGGGTGAACAGGCAGTGGCTCGGGTGGTTGTTGTCCTTGATGATCTTTATGGCCTTCCTGTGACATCGGGTGGTGTAGGTGTCCTGGAGGGCAGGTAGTTTGCCCCCGGTGATGCATTGTGCAGACCTCACTACCCTCTGGAGAGCCTTACGGTTGTGGGCGGAGCAGTTGCCGTACCAGGCGGTGATACAGCCCGACAGGATGCTCTCGATTGTCCATCTGTAGAAGTTTGTGAGTGCTTTTGGTGACAAGCCGAATTTCTTCAGCCTCCTGAGGTTGAAGAGGCGCTGCTGCGCCTTCTTCACGATGCTGTCTGTGTGGGTGGACCAATTCAGTTTGTCTGTGATGTGTACGCAGAGGAACTTAACTTACTACCCTCTCCACTACTGTTCCATCGATGTGGATAGGGGGGTGTTTCCTGAAGTCCACAATCATCTCCTTAGTTTTGTTGACGTTGAGTGTGAGGTTATTTTCCTGACAACACACTCCGAGGGCCCTCACCTCCTCCCTGTAGGCCGTCTCGTCGTTGTTGAATATCAAGCCTACCACTGTTGTGTCGTCCGCAAACTTGATGATTGAGTTGGAGGCGTGCGTGGCCACGCAGTCGTGGGTGAACAGGGAGTACAGGAGAGGGCTCAGAACGCACCCTTGTGGGGCCCCAGTGATGAAGATCAGCGGGGTGGAGATGTTGTTACCTACCCTCACCACCTGGGGGCGGCCCGTCAGGAAGTCCAGTACCCAGTTGCACAGGGCGGGGTCGAGCTTGATGACGAGTTTGGAGGGTACTATACTATGGTGTTAAATGCTGAGCTGTAGTCGATGAACAGCATTCTCACATAGGTGAGAAGGTGCGTGTGCGTGCGTGCGTGCGTGCGTGTGTGTGTGTTTCACCATTTATACAGCATTAACATGGAAAATACACAAACCTGGGTTCGCTATGGCACTTCTCGAGACAAGACCAGATGAATGAGTCTCAATCACTTCTTATGTCAAATAGATCCATACCTTCAGTGAGCCAGTCTGACTGCCCCAGGGCTCCTTCCAGACTCAGGGCAGGAGGCAGAGCAGTGAGGCTGGGTAAGGAGTGCCTCAGGCCGCCGTTGACAGCCATCCGGAGCCACGGGGAACCAGGGGAGTGCTCCAATGAGCCAGACACCTGGGCCTGCAGGACCTCCCCTCCCTGGTCATAGGCACCATGCATGGAGAGTCTGGAAGGAGATAGACAGGGAGAGATGAGAAGGTATGGAGGTACTATGAACGATTACAATTAGGATACAGAGTGAGAACACATGGGGAGGGATACAACAAAACTGTGGCTAAGACAGACAGACCTGTCCTAAGTACACACTGTATGTAGCTACTTGATAGACTAGTATTTATATATTCTTAATTCCATTCCTATACTTACATTTGTGTGTATTGGGTATATATTGTTAGATATTACGTCACTGTCCGAGCTAGAAGCACAAGCTCCGATGTTACCTGCAGTAACATCTGTTAACCGTGTGTATGTGGCCAATAACATTTGATTTGATTTATTGAGAATGCACTCACCTATCTGAGGACATGTTTGCAGACATGTTGAGGTGCAGCTGAGTGGCTGTAGTAGGTAGTAGAGTCTGGAGCAGGGTCAGATGTAGACTCAGGGCTCTGGTGTCTCTCTGTAGGGAGTGGGAGAGCTGGGCCTCCAGCAGGGCTCTGTCCTTCCCATCAGCCCTCACACACAGAGAGCTGCTCACTCTGCCGTCCACCATAGAAGTGTATGCAGTGAGCCGGGCCTGGAGAATACAAAAGAGTAAAGTTACTAAACCCATTAGAAACCACGAGATACGCTGACCAAAAAACAAAAAAGCGGCATGTTTTTTTAAATTTTATATACCTCGTCAATTAAGGGATTCAATTGTCAACCTTTGAAAAAGCACATTAGCAACCCACCTCCAATGTTTTAAGGATCTTGGATTGGAAGGGATGTGTGAGCGAGGAATACAGACCAATTCTGTCTGATGAGCCATTCAGATGAACAGAAAACTGATGGAGAAAAAAACTCACATTGTTAATGATTGATAAGTGCTGTAATCATAAATGAGCAATATTATTTATTTAAGTTGTGAATGAATAGCTAATCTTACCTGACACTCCTGCCGGTTGATTCCTACTTTGCCTCTCACTAGGTAATCAAACACACTGTTATTGTTCGGATTCCAGGACACATCTCCTTCCAGTATGGCCGACGAAGGGAGCTTCAACTGAAATAGCTAAGAAAGTCATGGGTCCATCACAATAGTTTTTTCCTCTCCTTGTCTCCCTTCCTTGGAAAGGTGAAATCAAATTCCCAGTGGTCATCTATCATATTCCCCTATCGTTTTTATCACATCACTGCACACGTGACAAGATGAAGAAGTCTTTTCACACTATTGGGATGAAACTCCACACTTCCTTTCTGGTAATGTCAACACAAACAGTGCATTCGGTAAGTATTCAGACCCCTTCCTTTTTTCCAAATATTTTTTACGTTACAGCCTAATTCTAAAATGAATTCAATAAACAAATATCCTCATCAATCTACACACAATAACCCACAATGACAAAGCGAAAACAGATTTTTAGACATTTTTGCAAATTATAAAAAAAACAAAACAGAAATACCTTATTTACATAAGTATTCAGACCCTTTGCTATGAGACTCAAAATTTAGATCAGGTGCATCCTGTTTCCATTGATCAGCCTTGAGATGTTTCTACAACTTGATTGGAGTCCACCTGTGGTAAATTCAATTGATTGGACATGATTTGGAAAGGCACACACCTGTCTATATAAGGTCCCACAGTTGACAGTGCATGTCAGAGCAAAAACCAAGCCATGAGGTTGACGCAATTGTCCGTTGAGCTCCGAGACAGGATTGTGTTGAGGCACAGATCATGGGAAGGGTACCAAAACAATTCTGCAGCATTTAACGTCCCCTTTTGTGGTAGAGTGGCCAGGCGGTAGCCACTCCTCAGTAAAAGGCACATGACAGCCCGATTGGAGTTTGCCAAAAGGTACCTAAAGGACTCTCAGACCATAAGAAAAAAGATTTTCTGGTCTGATGAAACCAAGATTGAACTCATTAGCCTGAATGCCAAATGTCATGTCTGGATGAAACCTGGCACCATCCCTACGGGGAAACATGGTGGTGGCAGCAGCATCATGCTGTTGGGAAGTTTTTTAGCAGCAGGGACTGGATCGAGGGAAGTCTGGATCGAGGGAAAGATGAAAGGTGAATGGAGTAAAGTACAGAGAGGTCATTGATGGAAACTTGCTCCAGAAGGGTGAGGACCTCAGACTGGGGCAAAGGTTCACCTTCCAACAGAACATTGACCCAAAGCACACAGCCTAGACACAGCCTAGACACTTTTGTGGCCCAGCCAGAGACCTGAAAAATAGCTGTGCAACGACGCTCCCCATCCAACCTGACAGAGCTTGAGAGGATCTGCAGAGAAGAATGGGACAAACTCCCTAAATACAGGTGTGTCAAGCTTGCAGCATCATACCCAAGAAGACTCGAGGCTGTAATCGCTGCCAAAGGTGCTTCAACAAAGTACTGAGTAAAGGGTCTGAATAATGTGATATTTATTTAATACATTTGCAAAAATGTAGTTATAGGGTATTGTGTGTAGATTTAAGAATAAGGCTGTAACGTAAAACAAAATGTGGAAAAGTTCAAGGGGTCTGAATACTTTCAGAACGCTCTGTATAGGGCTCTATTTTGGGCTGGTGTTAAGGCGGCACTCGTGTCAAAAGACATTCGTTTGCAATTTCGTCATGTGAAAACTGGTGGGGTGGAAATATTTGAGGTGGTCGAACTGCTGCAAAGAAACCACTACTTAAGGATGCCAATAAGAAGAAGATTCTTGCTTTGGCCAAGAAACACGAACAATGGACATTAGAACAGTGGAGATCAGTCCTTTGGTCTAATGAGTTCATATTTTAGATTTTTGGTTCCAACCGCTGTGTCTTCGTGAGACGCAGAGTAGGTGAATGGATGATCTCTGTTGTGTGGTTCCCACTGTGAATCATGGAGGTGTGATGGTGTGGGGGTGCTTTGCTGGTGACACTGTCTGTGATTTATTTAGAATTCAAGGCACACTTTACCAGCATGGCTACCACAGCATTCCGCAGAAATACACCATCCCATCTAGTTTGAGCTTAGTGGGACTATAATTTTTTCTTCAACAGGACAATGACCCAACACACCTCCAGGCTGTGTAAGGGCTATTTGACCAAGAAGGAGTGTGATGGAGTGCTGCATCAGATGGCCTGGCCTCCACAATCACCCGACCTCAACCCAATTGAGATGGTTTGGGATGAGTTGGACCACAGGGTGAAGAACAAGCAGGCAACAAGTGCTCAGCATATGTGGGAACTCCTTCAAGACTGTTGGCAAGGCATTCCAGGTGAAGCTGTTTGAGAGAATGCCTATTGTGTGCAAAGCTGTCATCAAGGCAAAGGGTGGCTACTTTGAAGAATCTAAAATCTATTTCGATTTGTTTAACTCTTTATTGGTCACTACATGATCCATATGTGCTATTTCATCGTTTTGATGTCTTCACTATTATTCTACGATGTAGAAAATAGTACAAATAAAGAAAAACCCTTGAATGAGTAGGTGTATCCTAACTTTTGACTGGTATTGTATATATATTTGTTTATTTTTTCTTTACAAAAAATACAATCTATCTGGAATATTAAACATGTTTAAAAAAGGGTGTGACATAGCCAAGTTGTTGTTGTTTAGCATTTCATTAGAATTATTCATTCTCTTTTTGGGGCTTATCAATAATTACTTTAATCTTGCTTATTGACCATGTTTGGCATGTCCATGCTCAGCCATAATGCAATTTACAGTAGGCCTAGACCCTATATCAGTGTGAATGGTATTGAAGCCATGCATTTACTTAGAGCATTGTGGACTGCAAATGGGTTCAAGCTAACCTATTTCGCAAAGATAGGTCTACATTTTGTTATTTCGTTTCTGTAAGCTATTTAACAAACTATAACAGACTAAAATTGGAATTGGAGTTGATTCCACGGCAATACATAAAAGACAGTTGAAGCAACCACATATCTCGCAACGGAGCGCGTTCTGATTGGCCAGTGAGGGGACAAGCCTGGACACCCCAGCAACTTCTTTATTCATCAAAACCTAGCCTTTTCGTGCCAACAAGTGCGGCAATAATTGTGAAAAATGAAAAATATGTCTGACACACCCCTGAACCTATAACGCAATCGCCTGCACTTAGATATTACCATTGCGTTAGGTTTGTTAAAATAGAGCCCTTAATAACACTGCTCAATGGAATACAGTACCAGTCAAACGTTTGGACACACCTACTCATTCAAGGGTTTTTCTTTATTTTTTTACTATTATCTACATTGTAGAATAATTGTGAAGACATCAAAACTATGAAATGACACATATGGAATCATGCAGTAACCAAGCTGTCATCAAGGCAAAGGGTGGCTAATTTGAAGAATATAAAATATATTTTGATTTGTTTAACACTTTTTTGGTTACTACCTGATTCCATATGTGTTATTTCATAGTGTTGATGTCTTCACTATTATTCTACAATATATAAAATAGTAAAAATAAAGAAAACCCCTTGAATGAGTAGGTGTGTCCAAACTTTGACTGGTACTGTATATTATATTATAATGATATATTATACACTTTATATTATTTAATGTCCATCTTATAGAATCTGCCTTACCTGGAGTAGGTGGGTGAGGTTGGCTCGAACTTTGACCCTATGCTGAGGTAAATTTGAAGGGTTCAACTGAATTTGTCCAAGGAACGTCAGTCTGTCCTTCTTCCCGATCCGAACACTCCCTCGCACCTCTCTCTGTGTCTGTAGATTGGATTTTATAGAGAACTTTTTCACTCACAGGATCTCTATGGGTATAGCAGACATAAAATTGGACTCAATTACAGTGCTACCAACTCAATCTCCACATGTGCTCTGCTACAAGCCTGTTTTGTTAGACTAAAATTAAATTTAGTCATTTAATGTACCATTGTTTTTATCAAAACAGACTGTACCAGAGGTTTTGTGTTGATGTCTTGAAATGTGATGGGTATCAATCACCCTACCTGATTGCTAAACATTGTGACACACACTTCAGAGTCTGGAGGGATGACGTCATAGCTGAACGGGTGGGTCAAGGAGGAACACACCTGCAGAAGATACAAATAGAAGATACCAATAGAAGACAACATCACTGAGAAAGATTGACTAATGACTGTTGTATTAACCTTTCCTATAGCAATTCAGGGCTTGTATTCAAAGAGCGTCTCAGACTAGGGTTGCTCATCCAGAATCCGTTTAGATTTTTAGATCATAATGAATAGGGGTCGTTCTTGAATTGCAGCGGCATTTTGCGTTCCTTGCCTTTGCAACCATGAAAAAAACACTTTAAAATAGCAAATAGTTACACATCATACATGTTTCTGTTTGTATTGAACTGTTTACCAATGACAATAATCCAAGTTGGTTATACTGCAACACTTTATGTTTATGCAGTTGTTAGGGTAGGCAAATTGGCTTGTTCCAGTAGTGATGTGTAGAGTTATAGTGATATTTTGGGGATTTAGAGATATCTACAGTCAGTCAGTCAATTATTTGCACATTTGATAAAGATGAGCAAAAAAGACTGTATAAAATAAATAATACAAATACTGAGCGCCTGTCACGCCTGCTCCCGCTCTCCCTCTCTGGCGCTCGAGGGCACCGGGCTGCCCTTCATTACGTGCACCTGTCACCATCATTACGCGCAGCAGCGCTCTTTGGACTCACATGGACTCCTTCCCTTTGTCGATTGTCCCGTCTATAACTGTCTGTTCCCCCGTCTGTTCCCTGTATCTGCATTAATGTCATGATGTGTTTATGGCCAGACGCTATCCTGTCCTGTTCCATGTCCGTTGATAATTATATGTTCACTCCCTGTACCTGCTTCTCGTCTCTACCAGCGTCAATCCTTACAGCTACATTGTATTCCCCCCAAAAGAGGGGAAATTCTATTATTTTATGCTAATACAATTGCTCAGAGAAATATATTTTATTTAACAAGTAATAGAACAAAATTCTCAAAAAGATAGCGGTCAAGATTATTGGCACACCTGTTTCAATATTTTACATCCACTGGTCCTGGGGCCCTTGCTAAGGTCAACGGCATTATGAACTTTACCCAGTACCAGGACATTTTAGTTGCCTCTGTCAGGAGGCTGAAACTAAGCCAGCCTTAAGTTAACTGACCACATGATCAACATTTCAGCAAGTCTCCGAACATGACCCTCCAGTGAAAACATGGTGTTCGAATTAAAGAGGGTAGACTGTAAGCACAAACGAAGGACATCAAGGATCTGGGGAAATTCTGTATGGAAGAATGGTACAAGAACCCTCCCCAATGTGTTCTCTAATCTCATAAAACATCTAAGAAAAAGGCTCAGTGCTGTTATCCTCGCAAGTTGAGGTATTGAAAGATATTGAAACAGGGGAGCCAATCATTTTGACCCCTATCTTTAAAAATATATTACTTGGTAAACAAAATCTCTTTGTCTGAGCAATTATATTAGTATAAAATAATAGAATAAAACGTCATTGTCCATCCAGGAAGGACATATTGCTTTGGCATCACCTTCCATTAAAAGAATCACATACACATACCTCCTCACGTCATACACATTTAAACCAGTCAGTCCATCATGTTGCAAACACTAACAACATAGAGGACATTAATACATTCACTCACAAACGAACACAGTCTCAACTGCCCTAGATGGATTAGTACATATACCGAAACAATTTACCTTGCATTTAGTAGTCCAACAGCACAAGGAACGAATGAATGTTTGAACACGTTCTTCTTGGCCATGGTCATTCTGAAGCTCCAGCCAGAGGGAAGCCTCTCGAACTGAGGGTGTAGAGGGTGGGGGTGGGGGGGGTCGCCAACGACAGCCAGCGCCTTCTTTCTGCTTGCCTCGTGGAACAGAATGCTCAAATGTGCCTGTGGTCGACCAATTACTTTGCCGGCTGTGCTTACTATTCTGGTCAGTTTGCTTTTGCTCCTCACACTCAGATTACCAGACTGTCATATTGAGGATGAGGATGCTACCCACCAAGCTGCTGTACACCCTCTCCAGAACATCCTGGTTGACCCCAAACCCCTTTAATTTCCTGATTAAGAACAGACGTTGCCTTGCTTTTTAAAATATACACTCTGCATTCTCTGTAAAACTCAGCCTGTTATCATTTTATGTCCCTAGGTATTTAAAACACTCAACCACCTCTACTGGTTGGTCATTCAGAAAGAGTGATTGCGGACAGTTGTTGCCATTGATGATCAGCGCCTTTGTCTTTTCCACAATGATGGGGAGGAAACTTGACCGGGCACCATTCTTGAAGGTTGTTGGTCTGTTTAGTCCCCATCTGACGTAGCATCTTTTAAAAAGATTCCTACCAGAGCCATGTCATCCGTGTACTTAAAAAGGCTTACATTGTTTCCTCTGCTCTTCATCTTGTTAGTGTAGATAGAGAACAACCAGGGTGAAAGGACACATCCCTGGGACACACCCCTGTGTTCAGGGTCAGTTCATCAGCGAGGGCCCCATTCACGGGGACTCTCTGTGGGTGGTCAGTTAAAAAGTCCTCGATCCAATTTTCATAATTTTTTTTGCATACAATATACCTCAGTATTTGTATGATTTATTTTATACAGTCTCTTCTGCTCATCTTTATCATAATAAGTGCCAATAATTTTGGACCTGACCGTGTTTATTATTTTGAAGGCTAGAAAGTGAACAAAATGATTTAATATATTGTATAAATCAATAGAAACAAAGAAGGCTCTTAAAATACTTATTTTTTACTAGTATAATGTCTGTCCCTCAGTTTTATGTCATCGGTGTCAACGCCTTGAAAATCACTTATTACAGTGATATACAAGTACCTCGAGTATTCCCTCCAGTGAAAAACTGTTATCGGGGGAGGGGTATATGTTCAATAAAATGATTAGCTAATCACACCCTTTTAGTATGTCTTCAATTTGAGGATTCCATTGATCATTTGGTGTCTAAATCGAAAGTGTCACTTTCTTGTTGCTCAATTTAAATGAAGGGAAATAACAATGTGAGCAAAATGATTAATCATACCACTTTAGTAAATCATTTTTAAAAGGTTAATGACCTTATGTAACTGATGTGTAATGGCTAGTTAGTTAGCGGTGGTGCGCGCTAATAGCGTTTCAATCGGTGACGTCACTCGCTCTGAGGCCTTGAAGTAGTTGTTCCCCTTACCCCGATGGGTAATGATGCTTCGTGGGTGTCAGTTGATGTGTGCAGAGGGTCCCTGGTTCAAGCCCAGGTTGAGGCAAGGAGAGGGACGGAAGCTATACTGTTACACTTACATTTGACCATCTGTGGCCTCCACTTAAGAAAATCCTCAATAACCTAACATTTCTCATGGGTGTTACCATCATTGGTGTTACTACTCCTACTGGTGACACAATGTTATCATAAAGGTCCAAATTATTTAAAGTCATTAATATTAATATTGGTTGATTTAGAATGGGAAGGTGTACCTAAATACATTTAAATAACTACAAATTCAGGAACGACCATATGATTATATTGACATTAGTAGGACCTGATCCTAGATCAGCACTCCTACTCTGAGACCTTTGTGAATATGGGCCCAGAAACACGAGTGGTCCTGGACTCACAAAAGGGCTGGGTTGCTGGTATCCCAGGGTGAGAGTATGAATGATGTCTCTGTTGCTATAGAGATGGGCTTTGGATTCCAGGATGTAAAGGCCCTTGTGGAGGTCGACGGTGAAAGTCTCCTGGAGAAGGAAGCTCTGTAGAAAGTTCTGGAACGGCTGTCTGTTAACCGGGTGGGAGGGGGAATTATAACTTTATTTTTTTGTCAGGATTTACAATGCAATTTAACCATCATTCTTCATCCTCATCACCATTCTTATCATCAAGTTATATTCAATCACACTCATAAAGAGCACCAGTAAGTGGATACATACCGAAGGAGTAGCAACGCTCTCTTCTGATAAATCTGTTTGTCCTTCCTGAGCTCCTCCACTCCACCCTCTAACTCCAACTCCATAGACGGGTGTTTGGGCTCTGATAAGGTCATCTTCATCATCACCATCCTCTTCCTTAAATTCTGCAATGAGTCATACGCCATGGTGATATGCTATGTTAGACATGCCCCAAAAAAACTGTAGCTTAAAAAAAGATTGACAAATATGAGTGGTTGATGACTGTCAATTCTTCTTGTATGACACTAGCTAACTCAATCCCTGTGAAACTGTGTTCCTTTTAGGACACCCTGAGCCTCAAGCCTCACCCCTCCTTCAGTGGAGGCTGGTGGGAGGAGCTATAGGAGGACGGCCTCATTGTAATGTCTGAAATGAAATAAAGGGAGCGGAGTCAAATGTGGTTTCCATATGTTTGATGTGTTTGATACAATTGCATTCCAGCCACTACAATGAGCCCGTCCTCCTATAGCTCCGCCCACCAGCCTCCTCTGCCCTCCTGAATCGTCAACCATAAATCAACAAATCATTGCCAAAAAAATATGAATGGTTGATAACTGCCAAAAACCAATTAGCATGACACTATCGAGCTTTACTCACTTACTGTACGCACGGTGCACATTTTAGGACATGCTAATCCTCACACTTCATCCTCTCCGCCTACCTTGTCCAGGGTAGTGAGTCCTGCGGTGAGGCTGAGGTTGTGTTTGCCATAGCTGGAGGCCAGCTGCAGGGTCCTGCCCTGCTTGCTGTTCTCCAGGGAGAGGTCTCCCCTCAGGGCAGGGCTCCACACAGAGCTGATGGTGCAGGAGGCCTTCAGACCCTGTTTAGCCACCATAACCCAGCCAACTGCCTGGAACACAACAGAACCGGCACAAAATCGCTCTTAGGGTATGGGTTCTACATGGAACCTTTTCCCACAAGAACGGGTGAATACAGGTATGGCCCAAACTTGATGACTGTGTCTAGAGATGTAGCCAGTCCAGTAAGGTATCCCTTGCTTTGATATAAATGCCATTGTTGAATATGTCAAAGACTAGCAGGAAGCTTCATACTTTGAGGTATGTGACAGCGGGTGCGTAGAGGTGTAGGCGGGCCTCTCTGTCCTTGCTTCTGTCTCTGTAATAGCCCTCCAGCACGAGGCTACGGACAGTCAGCCACTTGCGGGCAGTGAGTTCAGAGGTCAACTGGTAGGTGTGGCGCTGGGGCTGACTCAGCTTGTGCGTGGTGTGCATGTAGAGCCAGGGAGTGTCCATGTTGAACATACCTGGAGACAGCACACTCATAGTTACACGTGCGGACTTCCACGCATAGAGACACACACACACATGACATTGCATACGACAGCAAATAATGCCCTTCAATATTTCATTACCTTCCCAATTTCTGAACATGGCTTTGGAGGTGTCTTTCCAGTGTAGTCCAGCCACCAGAGGCATCTGGTCGTTGTAGTTCACTTTGAGGTGGGTGCTGCTCTCGGCCCCCCTCTGCCTCAGGTGAGAGTGCATGAGCTGGGTCTTGTAGTTCAGCCGCTTGTCAGGGACCTGCAGACTGAACTGGAGGAAAGGTTGGGTGGCATATTGTATAGTGGTGAATTACATTTTTGTTTGTTATTGCTGAATGTACATAAGAGACCTGCCCATGCCCAAGGACAAGCCGCTCATAATCTCAAAGTACAAACACACCAAAAACATGAGGCATTTATCACTCGACTACTCTAGATGGAAGAAACTCTCAATTGTCATTAATTGCGTTAAATTGTCCCCTGATGATTGAGATAGAGAAAAAGAGATGATAGATACGGTAGATAGAGATAGCACAGCTTCTATTATCACTATTTCTATCTCCAGGGCGCAAACAATGCTGTATGTTACTTGCTGTACTCATTATGGTAAACCTGATGATTAGCCATGTCACAAGAGCCTATACCACGGTCATAGAACTAGACTTACTAGATAGTAGATCAATAGAGATAAACCTGTGGTGTGTACCTCCAGGGCATAGCTGGTAAGGTTGTGTCTGGATTGGTTCCTGAAGGACTGGCTGAGGAGGAGGCGGTGCTTGTTGTTGATCTCGTCCCAGTGTTTCCCATAGCTCACATCCACACTGGACTTGGTGTGGCTGGGACTCTCCTCGTGTCTCAGCTGCACCTGGAAGAATAGAGAGGGATAGGATGAGTGGTGAGAGGAAAGGATTCTATTCTATTCCTATCCTTTGACAACTTGAGTAACTAGTGAGTAGATGGTGCATGGCTCCAATGGCTCGGTCAGAGCATAATGTTTGCAACACCATTAACAACACAGATAGTGAATGAAAGCGCCTAAACATTTGAGTCCTGCCCAACCAGGTACTGTAAGCCTATGAGGTAACAATTCGAACAAACCTAAAACACGGTATGATATTAAACATGTCCTTGCGGTTACCAATGGTTACCTTGTGGTTGATGTGGGCTGTGGTAGAGCAGTAGAATTCGTGTTCAGCCCTCATGCGGTACGTCTGGTTGGGCTCCCTCTCACTCCTCAGGCTCTGGGACGTGTGGCACTCCTGACGCAAGTGTCGGGAGTCCTCTGTGGAAGGTCAAAGTTCAGCAAACCCCAAAGTGACAGATAGTGGCTTCAGAGCGGAGCTCCACCGTGTGCCTTAGCGAGGCTGCATGGCAAAGTACCACTCACCTCGCAGGCCATATTTGAGCCTCAGTGCAGAGCTCCACAGTGGGCCCTTCTGCTCTATCAGCCCTAGAATCCTGCTGCCCACCACTCCAGGCAGAAGGAGCTCCGCCTCCACTGAGTACTGTCTCCGCCCATCATCCAGCCTCCTCTCCAAAACCACTGTGGATAGCCAACCAATAATGATGGCTTTACTATGACTTTACAGTAACAGGCTTATAAAACACTCAATAGACAGTATTGGATCAAGTATTCAATAGTCTATAACCTGAGAAGGAGGCAGCTTCTCTGAACACATTCTTCAGAGTGGCAGACAGGCTGGTCTTTCTACCCAGTCCACGAGTGACATTAGCAGAGAGGATCATGGGAAGGCTTTCCGCACCCACTTTGGCCTCTAGATGATAACGCAGCCTTTGCTCTGAGAGGAGGGTCTGGGAGTCAATCAGTCCCTGTGGAAACCAAATGTACCATGTGATATAAACATTGATAGTGACAACCACATTGTTTACTTTGATACCTGCACTGTTGGGTTTAGAGCTTGCAAGGCATTTCACTGCACTCGTGCCCACGACATTAAGACTTGAAACTTGAAAAAATGTTAATGGTTGATTCAGGATGCGCCACAAGACAACAAAATCTCCCAGCCTTCTCCTTACCATGATGTAATACTGATGAACGTTGTCTATCAGAAGCTCAAGTTTACCGGTCCATATGTTCCTCACTTGGTCAAGTTGCCCTGACAAAACAACCCCATTGGTGTCAAGTTTTGCAATCGCAAGTCAAGTCAGTTTAAGATCATTGTATCTAGTTCAGAACTGGGTTCAAATAGAAATGGAAATGTTTTGCATACATTAATCGTTTGCTTGAGCCTGCCAGATGGGTATAATTTGCACTTTTGCGACCATTCTACGAGTTTGATTGTGCCGAACAAGCAAAGCTGAAGAACTTGAAATATTTCAAATACTACTTAAACCCAGGCCTGAACTAGTTCCCTACGGTTGACCCTGGAAGAGGATGAAATAGCAATAATCTGTTTCAATATGCTGAATCTAGTTCTCTACCCTGGATGGTGAGGGTCTTAAGTGGGTGGGTCATCTTGAGGAGCAGCCTGTGGGGGCTGAGGGCCAAGTCCAGAGACATGTCCCTGGGGATGGAGGACTGGGGGGTGGCCAGGAGGAGGTGGAGGGAGGCCTCTCTGGGGAGCCAGGAGCCACTCTGAAACATAGAGGAACAACATGATCATGCATCACTTATATTAATTGCCTTTCCATTACAGATGCTATAATTTGTGGTAATAATGTGTTGGAATAATATGGTGTAATAATGTGGTGTAATAATGTATAGTAATTGCAGATCTGGGTTAAAATAATATTTTGCATTTGAGTGGGCCAGATAGGCTGGGTTTCTACTTTTGGGACTACTCCATTTGTTCCATTGTGCCAGGCAAGCTCAATAAAGCACATATTGAAATCTCAAGTACTATTTGAACACAGGTCTGTGTAATTTTCATGGCACCCGTGCCAAAGGTTAACAAAGTGTTATTAGATAGCCTCTTTTAACAGAGCAGGACAATTAGCAGGAAGTTTAGCAGGTTAATAGTTTGGATTGACAGTACCTGCGTCAACAGAGAGTATGCTGCCTCTAGTAGGTACTGATGAAGGCCTCTGTCTAGCTTCAGTAGCCTGAGGGAGAGGTGCACAGGGCCGGGAGGGAGGAAGGAAAGCCCCGTAGAGGATAAAGGGTAGGAGACATTGGAGCACAGCTGCCACCCCACCATCTTAGACCCTGGGAGAGAAATACAAAATGGCTGCTCATCCTCTTACTTCAATATACAAAATACTGGACATCTTTAAGATAGAATCTAGGCAAGCATTGGCGATAAATACTGGTCTCAGATCAACTAATATCGTTTAGTTATTTCATCCGAAAGGAACTTACTTTACATCCACATACGGCATGACACTAGAATCTTTGCACAAACAGTCTAATTACACACAATTATTTCCAGTAAGGACTTGGACATTTCCAGACTTGACCTTAGATACCGCCCTTGAGCTTTGCTAGGATGAACTCACAGGTCTTTGGCGTGCAGGTGGTCCTCTCCACACGACTCTTGGAGCCTCTCATCTCCTCTCGGTGGTCTCCATTTACATGGTACATTCTGGAGCTGTGGCACGCAGGGAGACATTGAAAATCAATCAACGGAATGTGCTTTTGGCCCCAACCTAGTTACCTAACCAACGAATACAACTAGAAAAGGTACATTTACTGAATATAATGTGTGTGCTTGTCTAAAAACGAAAATGTCAAATAACAGCAGTGTTCTTTCAGCAAGAACACGAGTCACAGCTCCTCTCACCTGAGAGAGACTATATCCATGAGGTCTTCAGGTGTGTTGAGGGCCACTCTCAGGCCGTGGCCCTCCTGGAGATGCACACTCCCATCCAGACTGCTGGAGGTCCTGAGCTCTGTGGCCCACTCCACCCCAGCCCGACCCAGGCCCCCATCCACCCCCATCCGGGCTGACAGGCCCACATAGGCACTGTGGGAAGAGAAAAATACCATTATATGGGAAAGAAACTGAGGGACATTCCCACAGTGTGCAAAAAGTACAGATATCTTCACAAAAATGACATTATTATTTCAAATACTTAGTATGCCACTAAGTGGTGACCGCTGTTTGACTGAAACACAGTCATTGGTGAAACACGAACCAGGGATAAGAAAATGAAGAGGCCGTCAGATCTAAAATGGATATCAACTTACTTGGGCTTGATTTGACCTGCCAGTGAGAAGTGGGACCAGTCTCTGTAGTTGGCACTGCCCTTGAGGTGCAGGGAGAGGAGGGAGGTCATGTTGATGCCCAGTCTAATGGGTAAGCCTGACAGAGAGGGTAGGACCAACTCCTCTGTCATCAACACTGCCCTGTGGTAGAGCTGCACCTCCTGACCCTGATGGGGGGGGGGGGGGAGAGAGAGAGAGAGAGAGAGAGAGAGAGAGAGACCAACATTAGCCCATCCATTCTTTCTCAATACAATATTATACCAAGAAGAGGAAACCATGAAACTAATGTGTATGAGATTTGCTTAAAGGTAACAGACTAGAAAGATATTACAAAGGATTTCATCAAACTACATTCCTCTGAGATTATCATATGGAGTCATACCCTGTATGAGTCCCACAGCACCACTATCGCAGAGGTCAGAGGTCACAATCACATACCTTCAGCAGTCTGACGGCAAGCCCAGCCATACTGAGTGACAGCTCCTTTATCTGAGAGTAGAGGTCAGCACAGGTCACCACGCTCAACTCATTCCCAAACACTTTGACACCAAGCCAACAACGTGGTCTGGCCTCCTCCAGTCTCCCTCCTGAGAACTACAATAAAAACATCAATCATCATCCATGGTCATTGAAAAGCTATTTACATCTACAATCGGAGGGAAGTGACCCATTATTTAGGCTACACTATGAAACCATCAGATGTTGGTCATCTCCTAATGTAATTCTCTAACTTAAACGTGCAAAAATAGAATTGGCTCATAGGCTAGCTAGACTTAGACAGGCTAATGAATGTAGCAATGGTTAAATATTGCTGTGAAAGTCTCACCATAGTCCTGGCCTGGCTGAGGTAACCGTAGATACTAGGTGAACAACCAGAGCTGTCTCTTTCCCCAGCTTTTCTCCTTCTCCGCTCCTTTATCTGTCCTTTATTTCCTTCCCCTGCTTTTCTTCGTCTTCTCTCCTTCATCTGAGACTTCTTTCCATCCTCCTCTTCCTCCCGAGTTGTAGGCTCCTCATCAGGAGAAGTTGATTTGTGGCCAAAAATGTGTTTCAGAAGAGGTTCAATGTTTTCCACACGAAGATCGACCTGTGGAGGAGAGCAGACAATTCGATTTCCCGTTGTCCATTTGATTTGATTCACATTCAGCGCCTGGTCCTCAGATGTGCTCTCTCGGTAACTCAACGCTCCCGAGCATTGAGGAAAAGCAGAAGATTCCCTCAAAAACGCATTCAGTTGCTCACAGAATGAAAACAATGAGATGTGATCGAGCTACTCACCTCAAGCAGATTGAAAGCTCTTCCGTGGATGTAGACGGTCAGGTTAGCCATGGCATAGCGTGGCACAAAGGACTTGGAAGAGAAAACCAAGGCTCCCTCCATATTTGCAACTCCGAATCCTGAGACACACACACAAAAAAAACACTTACGGTATTCTTTTGCTCTTCAAAGGGCAAAATGTAATCACTTCTGAAACAACTATCACTGCAAGTAACTGAAGAGGGTTATCCTAAAAAGACAAAGCTACCCTTTCACGGGTAACTTGCTGAACATTATAACATATGTGTGAACCATATTAGCACCTTCATCCAATGTTGTTGATGTTACCACACAGGTACAGTGCCTTCAGAAAGTATTCATACCCCTTGACCTAATTCACATTTTGTTGATAAAAAAAAGAAGATATATATATATATTCTCAACCATCTACACACAATGCCCCATAATGACAAAGTGAAATCATGTTTTTAGACATTTTTGCAAATTTATTGAAAATTAAATAGAAATATCTCATTTATATAAGTATTCACACCCCTGAGTCAATGATGTTAGATGTTAGAATCACATTTGGCAGTGATTACAGCTATGAGTCTTTCTGGGTACATTTCTAACAGCCTTGCACACCTGCATATACAATATTTTCACATTATTCTTTAAAACATTCTTCAAACTCTGTCAAGTTGATTGTTGATCATTGCTAGACAACCATTTTCAAGTCTTGCCATAGATTTTCAAGCCGATTTATGTCAAAACTGTAACTAGGCCACTCAGGAACATTCAATGTCGTCTTGGTAAGCAACCCCAGTGTATATTTGGCCTTGTGTCTTAGGTTATTGTCTTTCTGAAAGGTGAATTTGTCTCCCAGTGTCTGTTGGAAAGCAGACTGAACCAGGTTTTCCACTAGGATTTTGCCTGTGCTTAGCTCTATTCCATTTATTTGTATCCTAAATAACTCCCTAGTCCTTGCCCATGACAAGCATACCCATAACATGATACAGCCACCACTATGTTGAAAATATGAAGATTGGTACTCAGTGAAGTATTGTGTTGTACTTGCCCCAAACATAACGCTTTGGATCCAGGACATAAAGTTAATTTGTTTGCCTGCTTTTTTTATACCCATCTACCAATAGGTGCCCTTCTTTGTGAGGCATTGGAAAACATTCCTGGTCTTTGTGGTTGAATCTGTGTTTGAAATCCCCTGCTCAACTGAGGCACCTTACAGATAATTGCATGTGTGGATAACAGAGATGAGGTAGTCATTCATCATGTTAAATACTATTATTGCACACAGAGTGAGTCCATGCAACTTATTATGTGACTTGTTAAGCAAAATTGTACTCCTGGATGTATTTAGGCTTGCCAAGGCAAAGAGGCTGAATACTTATTGACTCAAGACATTTCAGCTTTACATTTTTTATTCATTTGTAAATATTTCTAAAAACAAAATTCCCCTTTGACATTATGGGATATTGTGTGTAGGCCAGTGACACAAAGTCTCAATTTAACACATGTTAAATTCAGGCTATAACACAACAAAATGTGGAGAAAGTCAAGGGTGTGAATACTTTCTGAAGGCACTGTATAAGATGAACTTCATGTAAATTACCTGAGTCTGCAGTGTAGTCTGAATAAGAGGAGTATTTCCAGGGTTCCGCCTCAAAGTCTTTGGTAATGATGTCATCAGGCAGTGCCTCCATCAGGGCCTGCTTCATGGGGTCCTCAGTTCTCAGGACCTGGCTCAGGTGACTCCACACAAAAGAGCCCACTGAGAATGAAATTCAAAGCAATCATCAATATATCAATCTTACTTGTAGGATGTGTAGGTGGAGTCATTTAGAATCTCTCAGAGTAGTGAACCTGTATGGCTGATCCCAATTTTCTCCCTATCTCTGCTCTTTGGCCATAAACCATCAATGTTTGTGGTTCTGAAGGGTCTGGATAGGTATAAGCGGTGTAGAGGTGGAGCTTTTAACATATTGCTTCCACCTTACAGATCTGCAAAAACTGAAGGGCCTAGACTACACTTTTAGAAGAAAAAAATTCTATCCAGTTCTTAATTTGAGCAGCATCCTGCCAGAACAGGATCTGGCACCTCTCAGTTTTGGACTATTTAGTTCAGGAACCTATTTGCCAGAATCCGGTACCTCTTGTAGCATGAACAATTATCTTCACTTTTTGCAATGTAAAAATTAGAATAAAAGCAATCAGAGTTCATTCAAGTTGACTCCTCTCCTGGCTGCTCCCTAAAAAAATGTAATGTGAAAATGTGCCTGATATTATAAGAATTGATTAGTGTTGGGCCCGCCCAGGGTTTATGGTATGGTCAACATTGTAGCCCATATAGACCAACGAGTGGCCATTACTGTGGAGAGAGAGCAAAGCGTGCCTGTATCTCTCACAGAGCTAGAACGTGGTTCACTTTCTATGATCTCTCTCCCTCTCCCTCTCCCTCTCCCTCTCCCTCTCCCTCTCTCTCTCTCTCTCTCTCTCTCTCTCCCTCTCTCTCTCTCTCTCTGATAGACATGAGCGGCGGCGGATGAATGGCACAACAATGTGCCTCGGGATCTCACCCCGGTATCTCTATGCATTCAAATTGCCATCAATAAAAGGCAATTGTGTTCATTGTCCGTAGCTTATGCCTGCTTATGCCTGCCATAGGGTACTCTGTTGACAATGTTGACATCAGCTAACCGCTCACCCATACAACGCCATACACAACGCCATACATACTACACTGTCTGCCATCTGCCCGGTACAGTTGAATCCGGAATTCTGTGAAGAGCACACTTCTCCAGTGGGAGCCCTTGTGCTGGAGACAACAAGAGCCGTATCAATTATTTTTTATTTTTTTAAATGTTGGATGAAAAATGTTATTTGGCCATAGCACTATTAGCCCCAAAATATGTTTTTGTTATGCTAATTAGATTTACGCGGGGGCACTGACATCGACCTTAGGGTTAATCAGCTTCTTGATAGATTATCTTGGTAAAGAAGAAAGGTTTTTGTGCATATGGTGTAATTATTAGTCCAACAGTTTCTATTAGTCCAATTATTAGTCCAACGAGAGTTTCTATTGGACAAATTCAGGTATGTTTAACCCTGTTTCCTTGAGTTTGCTTCTGTTTAAGAAAGGTTTTTCAACAGAATTTGCTGAATGAATACACCCCTGATCACACGCAAACACAGTTTACTTTCATAGCAGCCGCATACAAACAGTATGATCACTTTGAGCATTGTATAATTCCTTCTCGCATCTACGTGCTCTCCTCCTCTCACTTTTTCCCTTCGCTTGTGGACTTCAGTGCACAACACATTAGCTATCTGTGACCAGGCGGAAAAAAACTTTCCAAGCCAAACCTTCCTATCATAACACACAGCCTACATTGTTGTCACCATATTATCTAACGTCAGTCCACATAGCTACTAGAACGAACACATTAGTAAACCCGCTAGCTACAGTCATGCAGTGCATGATTGTAGCAGTTACACTGGCGGGCCCCAGTGGCAATAAATTAATAAAGCCAAAAGCTTACCTTGACTTGGAAGAGTTCCAGTGTTGGATAGCCAGAACCAACTAGGTAACATAGCATTCACTTATACTTCAGTTTCAAAACTTCAATCTTTTTTGTAATGGATATATATATATATATACTTTCACTTCCATTACAAAATATATATATATATAGCTATCTCTCTCTCTCGCTTCACCTTCATTTTTGAAGAAATGAATTCAAAACTGTTCAACTATTGTCTTTCTCTCTCTTTGAGTCAACTACTCAACAGATTTGATGCACTGCAGGGCTAGCTGTAGCTTGTGCTTTCAGTACTAGATTCATTATCTGATCCTTTGATTGGGTGGACAACATGTCAGTTCATGCTGCAAGAGCCGTGTGTTTATAAAAGGCAACAGTTTTCCCGGAACATAGGCTACAAAAAAATGTCCTCATGTGTGCAACTTCTGCAAGTGCCTCTATGCTTCTCTTCTATGCAAACGCGATGATAATCCATGCAATGCTTTATTATAAAGGTGATTTATTTTTCATGCTTTCCAGGACCACAGAGTCACTCTCCTCTCTGGCTCACGTTTTGTTCCGGCACCTTGCAATTTACAAATTAAGCACTGGTGCAATCTAGGACCTAAAATAGAATCGTATGAGGATTCTACATGGAACCCTAAAGGGTTCTACGTGGAACCAAAAAGTCCCTATGGGGGAGCGCCGAAGAACCCTTTTGGAATCCTTTTTTTTCAAACCTTGGGTGGAGGTCTCGTGCATCAGAGTCGTCTTCACTGCTCGAAGCACTTCGGGGTCGGGGCAGTGCATTATCTGCTGGTATGCAGCGATCCTGACCTCCACCTCCTCCTGGTGGTCACGGTAGAGCCGCAGCACAGACCCCCTCTGGAGAAGCAAAGAGCTGTCAGTCACAGACCCCTCGCCCCGAGGTCACCTCAATATCCCCACAACGTCAGCGTGAATCCACGTGAAGAGATCCTTCTGATTACAGAATGAACCACAGGAGGCTGCTGAGGGAAGGACGGCTCATAATAATGTCCGGAACGGAGCGAATGGAATGGCACCAAACACACAGAAAATATGTATTTGATACCATTCCACTTACTTCCCTCCAGGCATTACCACAGGCCCATCCTCCCAAATTAAGGTGCCACCAACCTCCTGTGGCATGCGTTGTTAGACAGTATACCGACTGACTTGTTTTAGTACAACAGGATATTTCACACAATTCAAGTCAAATGTATTCAAGTCAAATCTTGTTTGAACTGTAACGTCCTCTTGGACAGTAACGTCGTGTCTTGTATCGTATCCCTTCCATGGGACCTCTGCTACTTGAAATTATTAAATCAATCAAGGCTTTATTCCGTGAGACACGGTTTCTCAGCTTATTCCAATTAAACACAAACCAGGCTCCAGAAGAAAACAAAATCCTATTTCTAAACCTTGAACTGAGGAAAACAGTTCTTTGTTTTAAAAGTTCAGTTCAATCCCAGAGGTTATCCCTAGAAACTTGACCATTATCTGCCATCCTACTCACGTCAGCATTGCAGGGGATGCGTCTGAAAGCTTGTAGGGCAGTGAGTCTCAGCTCCAGAGGGGTGGAATGGCTCTGTATACAGAGGTTTAGCTGAGGGATGAGAGCTGAAGCAGCCAAGCCTGCATTTCCCACTGCTTTCAATGCGTAGAGCAGCTGTAGGAGGAATCATCACTTTACATCATCATCATCATCATCATCCTGCTTGTTCCTGCTATCTTTATCATCATCATCGGCAGCAGCAGCCATTGAGATGCTCAGGTTCAGGAGTCAGGACAAGTATGAACCACGCAATACACACTGTAATATCACATTTTAAATACAGCACAATCACCAGACTGTGATAAAAACTCCAATACCAGCACGCCATCATAATCTGTGTATATGGAGTCAAATCTAATTCTGTGTCTAGGTACCTCTGTTTTGTCTCCTCCACAGCCCTTTCCCAGGATGTCATTCAGTGCCTGTATGAAGCTCTGGACCTGGGGGATGAGACTGCAGGGAGACTGGCTCCTCCGACATAGCAGGTGGACCAGGGAAGAACCAGTCAACAGGGCCTTGGTCCACACCTCAGGTGTCTTCAGCAACGCCTGAGAGAAAAGGAGGGGAAAAACAACGGCCTTATATTATGGACCCATTGTATTTGTATGTTTATCTCTGATTATGTGTTTAATGGGTGACGCCAAAGCATGCGTTGTTAGATGTGACCTCAACAGTGTGGCAGAGTAAAGGTGTCGGTTGAGTTTCCTGCGACGATTTTGAATCATATGTAGACCTATATTGAACATTCTCAGCCATATCATTCAATTGAGATGGCGAATAAAATAGATACAGTATCTAAACCTCTGTTTTTGTTCAACCCAAAGTCAATATCCCCACAGAACGTCCCTTCAGACCTACGTACGTTGACGGAGCCGACGATGTGTGGTGAGGGGTGAGGGATGAGGGCGATGGTGGTGAGAAAAGAGTGGGCCCGCTCCTGCTCTATCTCCTCGACCCGGATGAGGTCTGTTAAGAGGGCGATGCATTCCTCTGAGCCACACGCTGGTAGGCTGTCCAAGAGAGGCTGCCTGCAACGACAGCACAGTCAACAGAGTAATCAACTGCAGGGAATGGACAGCACCGATTCAGTCACATATTCCCACTTCAGGACGACTCTTATAAAAACAAAGTGTCAAAGCATTATAAATCATTATTCATCAAAAGCGTAATTTCAGTGATATACACCATATGTCCAGTGTCTTTGGGTGAGTCATAACGGAAGCGCTTCGTGGCTAATGAACAATAAAACTAATCTCAGCTACAGTGAAGAATATGGCAGAGAGGACACCGTTTTGATTTTGCCTGTAGTTTCAATCAACCTGGGGATGACTAGCAAGTTGTTTCGGGGAGGAGCTATAGATGCAAAGATGGCTGCTGTCCCACAGACAGACTCTTCTCTGTCCGTACCCTGCCCCAGAGCTGTGTATTTTTCTCATTAGGGAAACCATAAACAAGCGTTCCTCTACCTCTTTTACATTTAAATTCTGGTACAAGGCTTGACAAGAATTAGCCCAGTCAGTATATTTTAGGGTTGTGTTCAGTAGGGAGGAAACGTTTTGAAACAGAATGAAAACGGGAGGTACTGCCCATTAAGAACACATATGTACATTTTACACGGCAAAGCATTTTTTTATAGTGTGCCCTACATAACACAAACCAGGATACATTTAGGAGAGAACAGTGGCTGAAGGGAACTGACCAGTCGTTACGGCACTTGAAGGAGGCGTCGTGCCACAGTGTTCTGAGCTGAGGCAGGGACAGGGCTCTCAGTTGAAAGGCCAAGTGCAGGAACAGCTCCGACAGCTATGAAAGACGATATGAAATATGAAATGTTTTTCCTGAATAATAATGTTTTTCCTGAAATTTAAAGAATTGTCTGGAGCATTATTGACATAAATGTAGCATCCTAATACATGTCAAAAATCCCTCCTTCCTTTAAATTTCTTTGTGCTAAATCTCATGAAAATACAACTTTTTGAAACTGAAAGACCATACGACAGGGAACTTCCAATTAACATGCCTAAATTTGGAAAGCTGCAGCCAGGGTTATGATTTCATAAGAGCGGGACAGTGACAGACCCAAAACAGAACCAGACTCATTGATCTTATCAATCATCTGATAGCCAAAAAGTAATCATAATTTCAAAGAGAGAGAGAGGGGCTGACAGGATGCCAGGTTGGCCCCTTTTTAAATGCCCCCCCTATCTAAACAGGTAGTCATGACGATTGCCAGATTGGGTTTGACTGAGCTCCTGTGTAAGAGCTGAGGAAAAAGAGGGAAAGGTCCCAGGGAGAGCCAAACCACAGCACACAAACACAAACAAGCCAAATTTGGTTTGGCAGGGAACACACTACCGAAGGAAAGACCTCTGACCTTGGGAAGGGATTTTTCACCTTTATGCAAGTAAATATGACCTTGGAGTACTTAATTATATGTATTACATTTGGTTTATTACATCGCTACAGTGTTGGCATTGCCATAATTTTATGATAAATGTAACCCAAAATGTTAAAGTAAAGAGAGTATTTAATCAATGAAAACAAGTGTATCCTTCTATCTTTGGGACCAGCTGTCATTCTTGCCTCACCACATATGGCGTAAGCATTAGTGACTTTGTGGTAAATAAATACAGATGTTTGTATGAAACATTGTATGAAACCATCGTTCATAGGTTCCTTACAGGGGAACGTATATATCTTTACTCAAAATGAAGATAAATAATGGTATAATAATGATTTATGATGTTGTTTAGTTCTAAATGTTTTTCCTCATAATCCTGGACTATCATACCATCATTTTATTACGTTTGAAATCGCAACAAATAATCTGCTCAAACCCCAACCAAGACTTATCAAAAGCTGCAAAATCAATTCTCAGACAACCCAAAGACCCCTAGATGCCCTGACAGACTCCCTCCACCTGCCCAAGGACTTCAGAGTACAAAAATCAGTTAACCACCTAACCGAGGATCTAAATGTAACATTGCGTAATACCCTAGATGCAGTTACACCTCTAAAAACAAAAATCAAGAAATTAGTTCACTGGTATACAGAAAATATCCGTAAATTGGAACGTAAATGGCGCTCCACCAAACTGGAAGTCTTCCGACTAGCTTGGAAAGACAGTACCGTGCAAAATCAAAGAGCCCTCACGGCTGCTTGGTCAGCCTACTTTCCCAACCTGATTGAGGAGAATAAAACAATCCCCCCAAAATGTATACTGTCGCAAAGCTAACTAAAAAGCAGCATTCCACAAGTAAGGATGGCCTTCACTTCAGCAGTGATGAATTCACAAACTTCTTCAACGAAAAGATCATGGTCATTAGAAAGCAAATGAAGGACTCCTCTTTGAATCTGCGTATTTCTCCAAAACTCACTTGTCCTGAGTCTGCACCGAACTGTGAGAACCTAGGATCAATGGAGACACTCAAGTTTTGTAATCCTGTTTCTCTTGACACATTCACGAAAATAGTCATGGCATCTAAATCTTCCAGCTGTCTACTGGACCCTATTCCAACTGAACTACTGAAATGACTACTTCCTGTGCTTGCCCCTCCTATGTTGAACACAATAAATGGCTCCCTATCCTCCGAATGTGTACCAAACTCACTAAAAGTGGCAGTAAGAAAGCCTCTCCTGAAAAAAGCAAACTATCACCTAAATCGAATCTCCCTTTCCTCCATTTTCTTTTTGTTGAAAAAGCGCAGCAACTCACTGTCTTCCTGAAGACAGATAATGTATACGAAACACTCTGGTCTGGTTTTAGACCCCATCATAGTACTGAGACTGCACTCGTGAAGGTAGTAAATTACCTTTTAATGGCATCAGACCAAGGCTCTACATCTGTCCTCGTGCTCCTAGACCTTAATGCCGCTTTTGACACCACCGATCACCACATTATTTTGGAGATATTAGAAACCCTAATTGGTCTACTCTACATGGAAAAGTTCTTGCCTGGTTTAGATCTTATCTGTCGGAAAGATATCAGTTCGTCGGAAAGATATCATTTAGTCTCTGTCGATGGTTTGTCCTCTGACAAATCAATTGTACGTTTCAGGGTTCCGTTTTAGGACCACTATTGTTTTCACTACTTATTCTATCTCTTGGTGATGTCATTCGGGAAAACAATGTCAACTTTCACTGCTATACGGACAACACACAGCTGTACATTTTGATGAAACATGGGGAAGCCCCAAATTTGTCTACCCTTGGAAGCCTGTGTTTCAGACATAAGGAAGTGGATGGCGGAAAATGTTTTGCTTTTAAACTCTGACAAAACAGAGATGCTAGTTCTAGGTCCCTAGAGATCTGCTGTTTGATCTGACAATTAATCTGAAGGTTGTACAGTCGTCTCAAATAAAACTGTGAAGGACCTCAGCGGTACTCTGGACTCTGATCTCTCTTTTGACGAACATATCAATAATATTTCAATGGCAGCATCTTCGTAACATTGCGAAAAATCCTAAACTTTTTGTCCAAAAGTAATGCAGAAAAGCTAATCCATGCTTTTGTTACTTCTAGATTAGACTACAGCAATGCTCTATTCTCAGGCTACCTGGATAAAGCACTAAATTAACTTCAATTAAGTGCTAGAATCTTGACTAGAACCATTTCAATCATATTACTCCAATGCTAGCCTCTCTACACTGGCTTCCTGTAAAGGCTAGGGCTGATTTCAAGGTTTTACTGCTAACCTACAAAGCCTTAGATGGACTTGCTCCTATCTCTCCGATTTGGTCCTGTGGTACATGCTGTAAATACACGTACGCTACGTTCACAAGACGCAGGCCTCCTTATTGTCTCTACAATTTCTAAGCAAACAAGCTGGAGGCAGGGCTTTCTCCTATAGAGCTAAATTTATATGGAATGGTCTGCATATCCATGTGAGAGACGCAAACTTGGTCTCGACCTTTAAGTCTTTACTGAAGAGTCATCTCTTCAGTAGGTCCTATGATTGAGTGTAGTCTGGCCCGGGGGTGTGAAGGTGAACGGCAAGGCACCAGAGTGACGAACCGCTCTGGCCAGCTCCCCTCTCTGCACTGGGATTCTCTGCTTCTGAGACCCTGTTTCACTAGTGCTTTTCCATGCCGTCTCTAGGAGGGATTGAGTCACTGACGTGATCTTCCTGTCTGGTTTTGCGCCGCCTCGGACTCGTGCGGTGGAGGAGATCTTCGTGCGCTAATCTCAGCCTTGTCTCAGCGAGGTAAGTTGGTGGTCTGTTGATATCCCTTTAGTGGTGTGGGGGCTGTGCTTTGGCAAAGGGGGTGGGGTTATATCCTGCCTGGTTGGCCCTGTCCGGGTTTATCGTCGAACAGGGCCACAGTGTCCCCCGACCCCCCCCTGTCTCAGCCTCCAGTATCTATGCTCCAATAGTCTATGTGCCTGGGCCCAGGGTCAGTCTGTCCTATCTGGTGAAATTATCCTGTCTTATATGGTGTCCTGTGTGAACTTAAGTATGCTCCCTCTAATTCTCCCATCTCTCTCTCTCTCTCTCTCTCTCTCTCTCTCGCTCCCCTCCTGAGCCCTAGGACTATGCCCCTAGGACTAGGCTTTCTCCGTCCCCAGTCCACTTGGTCGTGCTGCTGATTCAGTTTCTGCTGTTTTGCCTGTGGCTATGGAACCCTGACCTGTTCACCAGATGTGCTACCTTGTAGTGCTGCTGCTCCAGTTTCAACTGTTCTGCCTGCGGCTATGGAACCCCGACCCTCTCTCTCCCTCTCTCTCTACCGCACCTGGTGTCTCAGCCTCTGAACGCTTGCTAAGCCGACTGACATTTATTTCTGAGCTGCTGCACCCACTACAATAGTGGTCGCCAACTGGTCGATCTTCAAGGAAAAAACGTTTTGAACGGTCATCCAACTCGGAATTCCAAGTCGGAAACTCTTCCGACTTTTTGACCTGAAGATCACTGACGTGGTGACTTGACCTCGCCGACCATCAGATGCAGGTACCATCAGTCCAGCAAAATAAAAAAGCAAACGATTTCAATTCATGCTCCACAGTGCCTCACAAGTGCTGAACCAACTGATCTATTTTGTTATCAAAGCTCGAGTTTTGAAATATAATATGGTCTGATTAACAATATTGGCAGGCCAATCATATAGCCAATATGCTGTGATATGTATTAGGCCTACAGCCCAAACCTCATTCCTACAAAACTGTTTCTGTGAGGTTAATGGTAAAAAAATCTAATCTGAGCAGTAGATCTTAGCGTGCTTTTTGACTGCGAAAGTGATCTTGACTTAGAAAAGGTTGGTGACCACTGCTCTACAACCACTGTGATTATTGTTTGATCCTGCTGGTCATCTATGACTGTTTGAACATCTTGAAGAACAATCTGACCGTAATGGCCATGTACTCTTATAATCTCCACCCGGCACAGCCAGAAGAGGACTGGCCATCCCTCAGAGCCTGGTTCCTCTCTAGTTTTCTTCCTGAGTTCCTGCCTTTTCTAGGATGTTTTTCCTAGCCTAGGGTTTCTGTATAAGCACTTTGTGACATCTGCTGATTTAAAAAGGGCTTTATAAATAAATATGATTGATTGACTATAATGCATTGTAAGACTAGTCCTAAGCGTGAATTACTCCCTTATGATGTCTTAGAAAATTGGGGTCCTACCTGTTGCTGGTCAGAGGTAAGACCACACAGCTTCCTAACGGTGTCTGTGGCCTCTTGGGGGGAGGACGTCCTGCCTCGGACTTGGCCTTCAGCCCCCTCCTCCACAAACTGGAGGTCACTCAGGACACCTGGACCCAGTGTATCTGAGGGAGGGACAATATAATTGAAATGAATATCATATTATTGAGAGAGTGGGGCCTAAGTGGTCAAGTTAAATTCATTTGAATAAAAGTTAGACCTTTCAGCCTCTCAATTTGAATGGCTGAGATAATTACATTCTCAAAGAATGATTGAGAATGTTTTTAAGGTTTTCAACAGCCATAGTGGTACTAGCAGTAGTAGTCGTAGTAGTGTGATGAAAGTAACATCAATATGATTGCTTCCTAGCTAATAGAAGTGTAGTAGTAATAGTTTATTTTTGTAGCATTAGCTTTTACACAGACACACACTACAACACCTTGATGTCAGACGGGTACACAGTGACACAGTCATTCAGGTATACTACAGTATAGCCTATACTCAGCCAGTCCAGAGGAGGGAATCAGAAGCATACACACCCACTCCTGAGGGTGTGCCTTTCTGGGCTCTGAGCAGCGTAAGGGTAGAGACGGTCTGGGTCTTCACCACTCCTGTTGACCCTGACAATGGTACCATGGAGATGATCTCTGTGCAGTTGACCTCCTCCATCACTGTAGTCCCATGCCGCTGGGTACATTGGAGTTTGGAGTCCACTGTCTGAAGTGGACATAAGAGATAGGAACACCCCTTGGTAAAAGTGGAAGTGTTAACTGGCTTGAGGTTATACAAGATACTGGTGGAAGGTACGGCATTTTGCTTATTTGACACAAATGGTTCAGTCTGAGTCCCATATCTGTTTGTGCTGTCTACTCGATTGCCGTCATTGTCACGCCATGACAGCAATGGAGTTGGCAAGACAGCACAAAACGATCTGGGACTCAGGCTACCAATTTTTAGATCCATCTGAAACCTACTGACAATCTAACAGATCCGTTATTAACCAAACTTTCACTAGAAGGTTTCCAAGTCACAGAAATGGGCATCAGTCCCTAGCACTTCTGGATTTCATTATGCACTGCATGTCCCAATATCAATGCAAGAGAAAGACATCAGTGATTGGTTGTGACTATGGTAACCATTGACTGTTCCATGTTGAGGGGGGGAGAGGATGGTAGAAGATCTCACCGTGTCCTCTCTCAGAGGGGTGGAATTGGGCCAGAAGTAAGCCAGTCGGTCCTGTTGACACTGCCTGAGGTTCCTCGTCTTCACCAGTAGAGGCCCTCTCCTCTCATACTTACTCGTGCAGGTCCCGTACAGATCCGTCTGAAGAATTGACACGGGAAGGAAAAAAGGCAGAGGATTGTCCAATGTACAATATGAAGACCTGGTGTCCAAACTTGGTTCTGGAGAGCTACAGGATGTGCAGGCTTTTGTTCCAGCCCAGCTGTGACACACTTGATCCAAATAATTAATGAATCATGGTATTCAATGCAGATCATAATTACTTAGTTAACTGGGTTAGTGCTGGGCTGGAACAAAAGCCTGCACCCACAGTAGCCGTGCAGAACAGACTTTGGACACCACTGCAATATGTCGTCCTCCTACTGCAAATACTAACCTAGGGTTTCATGCATGGCCTATCCTGCTATTACTCATATTGGGAGACGGATCATTCCGCCCTCACCTCCTTCACTACTTCCTGCTTCTCGGCGGTGCGGGAGGTCTGGAGCATGCTCAGTAGAGCTCTCTTGATGTTCAGAGTCCACAGCTGCTCCCCCTCCTGTGGACAGAGGGCCGTGACCTTTCCCCCCTGGAGGGAGAACTTGAGGCGACTCCTCTCCAGCGACTCCCTGGGATAGTAACCAAAACACCAGATGAGACCCCCAGGACCCCAAGACCCCCAGGACCCCTAGACACATGAATGGTGTTGTCGGAGCAGAGTATCACATTCTCAGGAATAACAATCTGGAATGATCTGGGACTAGTGTGCTTGTATCATTTCTGCACTATTGTGCTATCAAATCATGCATTGTTGTGGATCATTTGTGCTTTTGTAACTCAAATCCTCCATTATCAATCATGATTTGATAGCAGAAACACTTAAGAAATGATCGATGTGCACATTATAATATGCCAACTTTTTTGTAATATGCCAACTAATTTGGTCTAAGACGCAAAAGGTACGAAGAATAAGCAAAACACATGCAATTTGGGGGGAAACCCGCACATGAGCAAGGGAAAGAAAGATCACACATATGTTAAAAAAAAAAAACACAAAACACACATAAAACACACACAAAACGCACACAAAACGCACAATGCAAGCAATATTGATGCTGTCATTTCAGATTACCTCAAACTCTTTAGGCGTTGCACAGAATGTTCCTTCTGGGGAGAAAGACGCTTTATCTGTGGATTCCTGATCTACAGGGAGCATAGAAAAGAACATCACTAAAAAGTCCCATATCATATTAATTTCCCATTTTTAAAAATGATATTCAACGCTGGAAATGGGGAGGAACCAGGGGGAACAGGAGTTCCCAAAGTAAACTTCTTTTTTTGTTTTTTTTACATGTAAACATTTTAAAACAGCATTTTAAGGTGAATTCAAAGGATTTTACATTGGTGGATTTGCAGAGTGACTTTTTTCAACAACAAAAATCACCATATTGGCGTAACTTTTCTGCATATCTGACCTGCATCATAAGGTGACACTTGGAAATCACGTCAATGTCCACCACACAGTCGAGAGCCAGTCCATTTCTGCCTGAGGTAGAGCCTTGTAGAGTCGTGGTTATAGTCGAGCTGTACCTGTACGTGTATCTCACCCCTCTCTGGTACGACTTGTCAGGGGATGAGGAAGCTGTAACCAGCAAATCATATACCTATTTTGAATAATCATTATCTGGTAACACTTTAAAATAACTTTCATGTATAAGCCATTATAAATTCTTTATATTATAAAGGTTTACATATCATGACATAATTATTTAGTAATAGTTTACTAAGTCTTTTGATCTATTGTCCAATCATGGAAAACAGATACTGAATCTCAACAGAGCTCTAAAATTCAATTCACAAAATGTTATATGTTTCTGTGAACGCAGAAATAAACCACGTTAATATTTATCAAGGGGAAAACATTGTGACTATATCAGAAAATATACATTTACTTCAGCTTGGAATAAGATAGGGAATTATCACTCAATTATTTGCTCTCACCAATGCATTCTGGGCGGCAGAGTTGTTGATCCATCTGAAGGCAATTACCTACTGCAGAAAAACATCAAAATCGCAACATCTACACACAAAACCCTTCAAACAAGCCTGAAAACTCACTGACAATCTCCAACATAACTTTTAATTCACTCCATACCAATGTCTAACTTCTAATGAATTCGCTCATGTTCTCCGCTTTCAAAAAGGACCATCAGTTACTGTCCATTATTCACCTGAAAAGCACGGTCAGTTATCCCTGTCTGATAACGAGAACCAACTATGTGAATAAGTCAAATCACAAATCCAGTCACAAACCATAGAGAGCTTACTGTGTAGTAAAATGAGAGCTGTGAAGATAAGAGAGAATAGTAATCCAAGCTGAGGCACGGCCATAGCAGTCTCAAGTCACTGCAGCAGCCCAGGCTTCTAAGACTCCACATGTAAGTAGTTGGGCTGAAGAACAGTCACTGTTCTCACACAGCCAGTGAATGCCTATGCTTGTGCCTGTCCCTGCTGCCACAGTGACCTGCACTACTCAAAACATCCAATCAGGAAATACCTTCCAGCCTGGAGCTACAAACACACCACTGAGCCAATCACTTGACATAACATTGGGCCCCCAATCAATGCAAAGCCTCTCTATGGTATATAAACCCCCATATGGCGAAAGACGGGTTCCAGACAGAAAAGCACAACACACACTTTGGGATTTAAAAGTTTTATATCTGTTGTTTTCTGGTGAGAATCAACGATGTTATGGCAACTTGGTTGTCAAAGTGTTGCAAATACGATACAGTAGACTTCTTCTCTGTGACCCAAGTTTTACAGCAATGGACTTTTGTCCTCATAACCCACGCATTACATTGTAAGTAAGCAATGGTTGCCCATGTTTATTATGGGGTTCATTAGGATGGGGGGGGGGGGGGGGACTGTACATAAAGGTCTATCCGATTAATCTTATTGCCTGTATGCCCTATTATAAGTCTATTACAGCATGATATCCATTATTATTGAGGTCAGATTTGCTTTTAGTGAGTAATTATTGTGTGACAGATGGCTACACAAACAGACAGCCAGGGAACATGGGCTGTGACTGGGTTATGTGAAGCTACAGTATATATGGAGGGTGTCATTGGCTGAAGTAGAGGGACATCTAGTGTCCTTGTCTTGCCTCATCTCTTAGGTAATAGACCTCAAATAGAATAGGGACATTCTCAGATGAATTGAAAGAGGAACCGAAAACATAGATTATTTTTGACAGCGTATAAATGATGATCTACGATGGATGGAATTAAGAAAAAAAAGCATCATTCATTTTCATGGTTGTTGAAATATCATAGATATTTTTTTTCATATACTCTATGTACACTGAACAAAAATATAAACACAACATGCATCAATTTCAATGATTTTACTGAGTTGGAGTTCATAGAAGCAAAACAGTCCATTTAAATAAATTCATTAGGCCCTAATGTATGGATTTCACATGACTGGGCAATGGGGCGCAGCCATGGGTGGGCCTGGAAGGGGACAGGCCCACCCATTGGGGAGCCAGCCACAGCCAATCAGATAACATTTTTCCACACAAAATGGCTTTATTACAGACAGAAATACTCCTCAGCACCCCTCGAACAGAGACAAAGTGGAGTCGCAATTCAACGGCTCAGAGATGTATGTGGCAGGGTCTACAGACAATCACGGATAACAAAGAGAAAACCAGCCACTTCATGGACACCGAAGTCTTGCTCCCAGACAAGCTAAATACCTTTTTCCTGCTTCGAGGATGACACAGTGTCAACGACACAGCCCTCTCCCAAGGCCTGTGGGCTCTCGTTCTCCGTGGCTGACATGAGGGATACATTTAAGCGTGTTAACCCTCGCAAGGCTGTCGGGCCAAGATGGCATCCCTAGCCTCGTCCTCAGAGCATAAGCAGACCAGCTGGCATGTTAACGGACATATTCAATCTCTCCCTATCCCAGTCTGCTGTCCCCACTTACTTCAAGATGTCCACCATTGTTTCTGTAATCAAAGAAAGCAAAGGTAACTGAATGAAAAATAACCTCTCACTCAATGTCGACAAAATGAAACAGGCTGATCGTAGACTTCAGGAAACAGCAGAGGGAGCACGCCCCTATCCACATTGACAGGACCGCAGTAGAGCACATGGAAAGCTTCAAGTTCCTTAGCGTATTTTTTTCTTTTATTTGACCTTTATTTAACTAGGCAAGTCAGTTAAGAACAAATTCTTATTTACAATGCCGGACTACACCCGCCAAACCCTAACCCGGACGACGCTGGACTAATTGTGCGCCGCCCTACACTTCACAGATGATCTGAAATGGTCCACTCACACAGACAGTGTGGCGAAGAAGGCACAACAGCGCCTCTTCAGGAGGTTGAAGAAATTGGGCTTGGCACCTAAAACCCTCACAAACTTTTACAGATGCAAAATTGAGAGCATCTTGTCGGCTGTATCACCGCCTGGTATGGCAACTGTCTGCACAATGCATCTCCGGGGGCAAACTGCCTGCCCTCCAGGACACCTACAGCACCCGATGTCACAGGAAGGCCAAAAATATAATCATGGACAACAACCACCCGAGCCACTGCGTGTTCACCGCGCTATCATCCAGAAGGCGAGGTCAGTACAGGTGCATCAAAGCTAGGACATAGAAGTTGAAAAACAGCTTCTATCTTAAGGCCATCAGACTGTTAAATAGCCATCACTAGGCGGCTTTCACCCGGTTACGTAACACTGCACCTTAGAGGCTGCTGCCTATATACATAGACTTGAAATCACTGGCCACTTTAATAATGGAACACAAGTCACTTTAATGTTTACATATTTTTGCTTTACTCATCTCATACGTATATACTGGTTTCTATTCTACTGTATTTTTGTCAATGCCACTTCGACATTGCTCATCCTAATATTTATATATTCCATTAATTTTTTATTTTTTAAATTTTTTTTTATTTCACCTTTATTTAACCAGGTGGGCTAGTTGAGAACAAGTTCTCATTTGCAACTGCGACCTGGCCAAGATAAAGCATAGCAGTGTGAGCATACAACAAAGAGTTACACATGGAGTAAACAATTAACAAGTCAATAACACAGTAGAAAACAAAGGGGGGGTCTATATACAATGTGTGCAAAAGGCATGAGGAGGTAGGCAAATAATTACAATTTTGCAGATTAACACTGGAGTGATAAATGATCAGATGGTCATGTACAGGTAGAGATATAGGTGTGCAGAAGAGCAGAAAGGTAAATAAATAAAAACAGTATGGGGATGAGGTAGGTGAAAAGGGTGGGCTATTTACCAATAGACTATGTACAGCTGCAGCGATCGGTTAGCTGCTCAGATAGCTGATGTTTGAAGTTGGTGAGGGAGATAAAAGTCTCCAACTTCAGCGATTTTTGCTGAGGCAGGCAGCAGAGTACTGGAACGAAAGGCGGCCAAATGAGGTGTTGGCTTTAGGGATGATCAGTGAGATACACCTGCTGGAGCGCGTGCTACGGATGGGTGTTGCCATCGTGACCAGTGAGCTGAGATAAGGCGGAGCTTTACCTAGCATAGACTTGTAGATGACCTGGAGCCAGTGGGTCTGGCGACGAATATGTAGCGAGGGCCAGCCGACTAGAGCATACAAGTCGCAGTGGTGGGTGGTATAAGGTGCTTTAGTGACAAAACGGATGGCACTGTGATAGACTGCATCCAGTTTGCTGAGTAGAGTGTTGGAAGCCATTTTGTAGATGACATCGCCGAAGTCGAGGATCGGTAGGATAGTCAGTTTTACTAGGGTAAGCTTGGCGGCTTGAGTGAAGGAGGCTTTGTTGCGGAATAGAAAGCCGACTCTTGATTAGATTTTCGATTGGAGATGTTTGATATGAGTCTGGAAGGAGAGTTTGCAGTCTAGCCAGACACCTAGGTACTTATAGACGTCCACATATTCTAGGTCGGAACCATCCAGGGTGGTGATGCTAGTCGGGCATGCAGGTGCAGGCAGCGACCGGTTGAAAAACATGCATTTGGTTTTACTAGCGTTTAAGAGCAGTTGGAGGCCACGGAAGGAGTGTTGTATGGCATTGAAGCTTGTTTGGAGGTTAGATAGCACAGTGTCCAAAGACGGGCCCAAACCCATTTTACTTTTGGGTTTGTGTGTATTGTGTGTATTATTGTGAATTGTTAGATATTACTTAAATGTTGGAGCTAGAAACACAAGCATTTCGCTACTCCCGCAATAACACCTGCTAAACATGTAATGTGACCAATAAAATTTGATTTGAACACCTAGGGTAGGTGATGATTCAGGGGAATATGACAAGCCCTAATTTGCAATAAAGCCTAAATCATTATGATGGATTTTATAATGTACATCTGATGGTGGGGGTGAGTTGGCGGTGTGCCCAATGATGTGGGCTGATGTGGATAAAATGCCAGGGCCGAATTCATGTTCCAGTCCGCCACTGGCTATGGCTCCCCCATCAACTCAGCCACCACTCCACGCTGTTTGTATCGGTCGTTTGCTTCAACCACGCCCGCTGTTCACGTCAGTCCGTAACGTAAGTTTGTGCGTGGTGCTCTGTACAGGGGGCGTAGGTTTGACCGGCTTTCAGAGGCAGACACAATGAACCGTCGGACGATGTAAAGTACGCATGTGGGCTGAAGGCACGGGCAAGTTTGGGCAGTATATATTCTTATTTTGTTTTATATAATTGGATGTTTTCGAGGATACTTATCAGACTTTGTGACGGTATAGGGATAGCTAGAAAGGTCGGTCCAACGAGTTAGTCTGCTAAAAACGAGGTCGACATCTCTGGCTCGTCTGCTCGACTCTGAAAACAAGACGGAATTTTACAAGATAAAGGACTTGCTAAAGTCAACGGTAAAATATGTCGATGATGGACTATTCCGATTACTTCGCCGCCGAATGTCTGGTGTCGATATCTAGCGGTCCCGTTTTACACCGACCCACCCCAGTTGCAGCCCAGGCCCTTCTTCCTGGGGAGCCTGAAGGGTCGAACGAGGACAGGGAGGTGCGCGAGACAATGAGACTCGAGGGGGCCAACATGATGAAGGTGGCCGGGATCCTCACGGACCTCCACAGTAAATTCCGGCCCATGTCGGCCTACTCGGAAAGCAGCAACTCCTCGTGTGGGGAGAGCGGCTACACCACGTTGTCTGACTCAACTACCCCTACCATGACCCCCTCTGCTACTCCAATTCCTGGACAGTACAATGCCACTCAGCAACAGTGGGGAGGAGGAGCGCCTCGGTCCCCAGTAAAACGACACCAGTGCACTTTCGACGGCTGTGACAGAGTTTATGGGAAATCGTCTCATCTGAAAGCCCATATCAGAACCCATACAGGTACAATTATGTAGCTAGCTCTAACTGTAAAATAAAAAAATGTTTTGGGCATGTAATCTGAACAAACAACCCTTTTACTATCCAAGTTGTTCCAGAACTTCTAGTTTGGCCATACTCACTAAACACTCCTCCTTTTATAGTGTCACTCTCTTCTCTACATATATCACATTTTTCCCCCTGAAGAAAGGTGTTTTTCGTCACAGGGATATATACTGTACATTGGGGTGGTTGTCGTTTACCCGCGAGTTTGTACAATACTCCCCGAAAGAGGGAAAAACTCCCCAACCAGAGGGCTCATAACAAAGAAGTAAACGAACAAAAGAATGGGGCTGGACGAAAAAGCATAGTGACTAGTGACGAACATGTTACATCTAGGCTAGATTTGCATACGACGAGTGAGTTCGAGAGAGAGAAACGTAGCGTTCGGGGGCGTTTGCGCAGGCACCGTGGTTCTTTTAGCTCGAGCTGCCAAATCGTTTAATCCCACCTCGCGTCAATGTGGCCATTAGGTGAGAGTCAGGTCTTTGTAGAATAACGCCTTTTTCTTTGTTGGAAACCACCCACTTCTGTCATCGTTTTCCACGTCAAAGTTGTATGTTTAGCGCTGTTACTTTGTGTACATGCATCAGGTGTCCGCACGGTCTTGAGGTTCAGGGTCAGTGAAATATCAGGCGCAGATGGATTAGAAGAGGAAATCGTATTGAAAAGAACAAGTCGTCAGGGAACGCCCACAAAACGGGAGTGGGTTGAGGGGTAGGGATCCCGCCTAGCACAGACCGCGTTGGGCGTGTTGCGAAACGCTGGTCCTCTTTGCGGTCTTGAATATAGCCCCTGGCACCCCCTCGTTTGACTCTTATTATTCGATTACGGCACTGTGCTAGGGCCACGAAATAGCCTTACAGACTTCGCCTTGGGGTTATCATTTTAACTAACGTTAATAGTCAACGTAAAAAGTGTCCTCACCCCTCAAACCATTTTACTGTAGGTTATTAGCCTGGCTATTACCCATTTGTGGAAAATGGTAGTTTGGGAATGCCTGCTTTAAATGAAAATTTTCACACTTAATGTGGATAATTCAAAGCTATTTCACAACTTTGTGTCAAGTTAATCACTTTTGAAAACAAGGCAGCCCTTTTGAAGGTTTCACATTTCTGAACCCAGTTAGAGCCTTTCCTAGGAGACATGTGGAGGTGTTGAGGGAGGCCTCTTCTATGGCTGCCCACCATATGTTGGAGGTAGCCTACCAAATGAGTGTCAATATCTATTGCGGTCTACATTTTGCATTCACTTTTCTAAATGTCACTCTTCACTGCCCATATGAACCATGACCCGATAGATTAAAGTTTTTCTTTTCAAAATAGGTTGATTTCCTTGCATTAAAAAAGGGTGCTGATAATATTGAACTTTTTTTAAACTAAATTGATGGGTATATAAGGGCCTCCCATGAATTTACCTTACTACCAACATCTGTGTTTCTACCTTAATGGCTTGTGTACGTGATTGGCACAAGCAGGGCAATGCTTGACCTCCAGTCTGACTGGACTCAGTATTTTAATTCAAACGTTTGGTGTAGACCTAGACTCTTTCTGTCTTCCTTCACCAGGTGAACGACCCTTTCCCTGCACCTGGTCCGACTGTGAGAAGAAATTTGCCCGCTCTGACGAGCTGGCTCGCCACATGCGCACCCACACGGGCGAGAAGCGCTTCCTGTGCCCACTGTGCGACAAGCGCTTCATGCGAAGCGACCATCTCATCAAGCACGCCCGCCGCCACCCCGACTTCCAGCCGTCCATGCTGGGCCGTAAGAGCTCGTCCTCCGGGGGCCAGGGGGTGTCCAGCCCCGCCATGGGCCAGTAGTGTGGAGGGGTCAGTGGGTTCACTCCCACATCTAGGGCTGGGATCAGCAAGGGTCACAGGGCAATCAGATCCACGAGCCAGGCCCCAGCCTGTCCACCACTCACCACAAACCGGACCTGGATGGGGTTGCATTCACCACCACCCGCCCTGGATGGACGAAGACGACACTACTCTCAATGCTCAACACAACCTCAATTCTCTCCAACCCTTTCCCCCTGAAAAGCACTCACGCATGCAGGGAATTCTCAATGTCTTCAGTCCGCAGTCTCTGCACGCAGCAGCCAAATGTTTTCCTCCTTTCTCGGTTTATTTTAAAGAGATGGCGCTACACGTTTTTTTTTCTGTGCCCGTTTTCTTTTTTTGTTAGCGCCGTTTTAGTGATATTTAGCTAGAGGCGTAGCAAGGTAGAGGTCGAGTAGAAGGGGAGCCGCGTTGCTGATCCCACAGCCACAGTTTTAGAGGTTGCACATTCCATGTGTTTTTGTCGTATGAGTTTTTGTCGTTCAAATAAATTTAGTTGGCTTTAGGTATGTCTTTTTTATTTTTGCAATATTATATTTACTGCATTATTATCATTTTAAATTGCAGGCCAGCTTCACTTTCATAGTAATGATGATGAATGGTTTAAACCGCTCAAGACTAGCAGTTTGCAGGCCATCCTTATTAATTCTAGATCAACTGTTTGTTTTTGTTTTCGCCATCCATGAAACGTTTGACACATGATACACGTCGTATTATGTCGGATACTGATGCAAGTGCTTTAAGCTTCTATTGTAGAGAATATCCTTAAATTCTATTAGAGGAAGTAATGCTTGTGATGAATTGTAGTCCTTATATTAGGGGTGACGGAGTATACGCTTGGATAGGATAGCGCTGCTTGTGAGTGTGTGTAAGAGAGCGTGTGTCTGTCTCTATTTCCTTTTTGTTAGAGAAAGAGAAGACACTTTCTACTATTTCCACTGTCTGTCCAGCAAATGGACATTCTTACTTTGTCTCAGTGAACAACACTTCAGGAAACTCAGAAAGCCTTAAACAATTTCATACTCTTTTCTTCTTTCTTTCTTTTTTACCATGTTTACAGTTTGAATCAATTCTACAGGTTTACTCCGACTCCAGACACATCACAAATACACATATGCAATATGACACTTTTTCTTACAGGTATTTTGAACGCTACTTGGCTAATTTGTGTGATAGGTATTCACTGTGTTAATATGCTTCTACAATTGAACACTGTGGAATTTGATAAAGATACAAGTTATCTCATTATATTTATTATAACCAATGGTTAGTAAGCCACATTTGTCCAAGTGCTTTAGGAAGTGCTATAAAGGATGGATTGGGGGTTTATTACTTGTATTTTTGTTTGTTTGCTGGTCATTCCGGTCCTCTCTCATCATAATATCTGGCTTTTCTCAGACACGATAACACTGTACCCTGTGCTCTCAGAGCCTTGTTTAAAAACGGTCATTTCCTCCACAGAAAGATTGAAATTGCATGACTAAGGCACCTCCTCGTAGAGTCCCTCCGATGTCTTCCTTCTCATGTCTCCACTAACAGACTGACTTTAATTGTTCATTTTTGCTGTGTTATTTGAACACTGTTCATTCCATTGTAATGGGATGTATTCAACTTTTTAAGTTGGAACGCTTTTGCCATTTGTACACGTTTTCACAAGTTATTACAATCTGACAGCTGATGGTAACTGCTGGCAGTTATCTCAAACACACATGGACTATAACTTCAAAGGCACAATATTACTTAGAAGATACTTCTATGTTTTTGAATGAATTGTGAATGTCTCCATGGATCTCGTCATTTTCTGACATGGTGACTAAGCAAGTCTGCCTCGTCAAAATGATTATTTCACATAAGAGTAACAATAATTTACCTCACAATTTGTTTTGTGTAATATTTATCTTCCCTTGGAAAGTAGTTGGATCAAAATGCTTCTAAAGCCAATCGAGCCTTCGGTTTGAACTTCTTCTGTTCTTCAATTGAAAACTACACTCTGCCAGAGAAAACGTCTCTTTAGTTTGTCTTGTCTATCTTATGTATGCTGTGTGTACAGAGTTTTGATTGTGCGTAACACTTTTTTATTTTGTTTTTATTTTTATTTTCAGTCTTTTTTTACTTACCCCAGGGTGTTCAGTAGTGCTGATCATCAGTTTTGGCATGCATCTTATACAAATGTGCTGTTATGTATCACTACCCTGCACAATATTGAAGATTTCAATTTGGACCTACCGCATTAGATGTATCAATAGATGAGTTCTGTAACCTGCATAAGAACTTCATAACCCATACATTTCAAACTCTGTCAACGACCGCAAATTGATATCTCAGTTATGTCCCTATTTTCCGTTTAACATTGGGATTTATGAAATACTCATTAACTGCTTAATGTATGGGTTATGAAGTCCTTTATGTAGGTAATCCTTCAGATAAAGTTACCAATTTAATCAATAGAGATTTGACAAACCACTTAAACTGGCTTTGGGGGGACACAATCATATCTCTAACTATTTAATTCACTTCGCTGAACACCTAGGGCAAACAATGCCTATTGTTTCTCACCATACACTAATAAATAAATAAAAAATAGGCACAGCTGTATTGTGCATATAAAACCAATGTTTTTAGATTTTTTTTAAAGCTAAATTTTGACATGAATAATTAATTATTTAAGAAACAGCTTTATTACAGCTTTGTTTTACGTCGATAAGAGGAACTGTGGGAATAATTGAATACAGCTGCGACATGCTCTCTGATATTTATACTCTCAGGTGTCTTAAGAATTGAGCGCTGGAACTTCCATATTTCCTGTGCAACACCCAAGTCTAAGCATGTGTTTCTATTATTTCGCTGATTAATTTATTATGACTTATCATTTGTGTGGTTTCATTATTTTTTTTCTAGCTCATTATTTTTGGTGATATGGAACAATGCTAATAATTTGGTTCCATTGTTTGCTTGATACAAAACTGCCAGTGCTTTTTTTAAATAATAAATACAAACCTTAAGTTGAATGTTTTGGTTGTGTGGGTCATGTTCTTCTTAATAGGGGACTTAACAGATGCTATTAACTAGAAACTGTATTTAAATGTTCAGTTATACTTGACGTACACTTCATTGTCAATATTGTTAAAGGGAAGGTTGTCTGAGATGGCATTTAAAGTAAGGAACATTTGATCAATCCCTTTTAATGGATAATTCAAATGACAATATTACATTGGGTTTCTTACCCTGTAAGCAGTCTATAGATGAAGTATGATATGAAAGAAATGCATGCTTTGGTTGTTTACCTGGCCACTGCTAATTTATTTGCATCTGTGGCACAATGCAAATCAATGGTTCCTATATTAGTATTGTTTACGCTTTGTCCAAGTCATCTATAAGTAGTGCCGAGTGATTAACCGACTGTCAGTTTTTTTCGCTTTTTAAACAACTAATTCATGAACATTGGTTCAATTATTAGTATTCCATTTCTTTGTTTCTGTGAGCTCAATGCGCACATTGCACTGCAGTTTCTCTAGAAAGAAATCAGATCATGCCTGTACTGTGCAATGTAGTAGGGAGTTGTAGTTTCCAACAGGCCAATGTTGTACATAGTTTAGCACAGCAAATGTGATCATTAACTACATTGACCATAATCCACTGCGCGGCTATATGTCTGGTCTGTGTTGAGATACATAGAGAGCAGTTGCTTCGTAAGATATTGGTATTCAGCAGTCATAATATGCCTTATTTACTTCGAAGAACTGCTAAAGTAGTGATTTTGAGATGAGATGACTTGGAATTAAATAAGTCATCAAATAAAACAAATGTAATATACACAACTGAAATATGTTATTAAAGTAATGTGAATAACTGATGGTTAAAAAGTGATAAGCAATCATGGGACTTTTACGAATTATTTTTATTCTGTGATACAGCACTCGACCCGCATATTCATCCGGGAGCGGATTGGTAGCCTAGTGTTTAGAGCGTTGGACTAGTAAACGAAAGGTTGCAAGTTCATATCCCCGAGCTGACAAGGTACAAATCTGTCGTTCTGCCCCTGAACAGGCAGTTTAACCCACTGTTCCTAGGCCGTCATTGAAAATAAGAATTTGTTCTTAACTGACTTGCCTAGTTAAATAAAGATCAAATGCATCATGCAATATTTTATTTTATGTTTTTTTTTTTAAATGATCGAAAAATCGTAATTTTTTAAATAATCGAACCAACCTCAAAAAGCACTAATTGGTCAGCACCACCTATAAGTAACTTCAATGAGTTACACAATACATTTTGGGATGATTGTTTGTGACCTTAACCTTGGCCCCTGGCTCAGATTGTGGGGTCATAGAGCCTGGTAACAATGTGTGACTGTTTGGAACTATTGACAGAGCCAATTTTGGCTTTTGTGGCTGTGGAAGCTAGTGGCAACGGAGAGGGATTGAGCCTGCAATAGTTGCATTAGATGTGACTTCACAATAATATTATTTTGGGGAAGCCCAATTGATTCTGAGTTCGGGCATATAATGTTTATTTGTGAAAACTATTTCTAGGATGCCGTAAGCCTACTTTCAGCATTTCCAAATTCACTTCCTTGTTTAAATCGCTTGCGCTTTGAAGTCCACAATGTATGGGGGAGGTTGCGCTAGATGGTGATGCTCTGAGAGATCAGCCAATTCAATTTTTTTCTGAATGCTTAAACACCAACAGTGATTCTTGTGAGCACTATCTCTGAAACCATTAACACTTGTAGCCAAAGCAATAACCAAGTGTGCCAAACTGAATGCACGTTCTCTGAAACCATTAACACTTGTAGCCAAAGCAATAACCAAGTGTGCCAAACTGAATGCACGTTCTCTGAAACCATTAACACTTGTAGCCAAAGCAATAACCAAGTGTGCCAAACTGAATGCACGTTCTCTGCTTTGTAGATTTATAACACACGTTTTTCAAAGCTGTAAACTCAACTCACTGATTTACACTCAGTTTGCAATTTAATAACATACCTCTAGCAAAACTGTAAACATTGGCCTCTACATTGCTACACTATTTCGCCAATTGCCTTTCCATCATTGACACGGGAAAACCCTTTTAGATCATGGAGTTCACTTACAAATCAGAGCTTGAGCACTAAATAGGCCACAGGTAAACATTTGTTTGGGACAACAATGAGGCCAATATTGGACAGAGAGTAAGAGGGGTGAGAACTAGAGGAGGACGATGAGGTGAAGAAGTAAGAGGAGGAGAAGGAAGAGGTGAAGTAGGACGGTGAAGAGGAAGGGGAGTCAGGAACACAAAAACGGATGAAATCAGAGCAACTGTGGTTGACCATATTGTCAACCATTGGATGAGCGTGAGGGAGGCTGGGCAATGGATTCAATCAAATCTGAGCCGCTATACTGTTGCAGGTATCATCCGGATATTTTGAAATGAAAACTGGTAAGTAACTAAGTGCTGTAGTCTTACTGGTACAGTAATATGTACTGTACTTTCATAATGAGAAGGATCTATCACTGAAACCATTCAAATGTTTTTACAGAAGTGCAAGAAAACCAGTATCTGGTGGAAGAGGTCGACTGTTCAGCCCAGAGCAGGTGACCCACATTGTAAATACGGTCATTGCAAATAACTGCATCGGACTCAGAGAACTGTAGGACCACATAATGGCAGATAACACCATATTCCAAAACGTCAACAGAGTGAGTCTCTCTGCACTGTCTCGTCTACTGAAACACAATAGAATTAGGATGAAGCAGCTGTACAGATTCCCTTTCGAAAGAAACTCAGACTGTGTAAATCAACTGAGATATGAATATATCCTGCATCTAGAAGTGTATGATGCTACATCATATTGACTGATCCCTGTCTTTTCGTACTGTGCTACAATGTTTTGTCTCGTCTCTTTCAGAGAGTCGTGGAGCTAGAAGCAGATTGCAGTGCATCATGAGATAATATATGTGGACGAGACAGGTTTCAACCTTGCAAATACAAGGGGCTGCGGCAGAAATATCATTGGACACCGTGTCATCATCAACGTCCCGGGACAACGTGGTGGCAACATAACAATGTCAAAACGGCGTCCTTCACCATCATGCGATCCTAAGCCCATACAACACTGCACGACACTCCAGGCGATACTTTTCACGCTGCCTAGCTCAAGACAACATCGCATGTGATGTGGATGAAGTCTTAACGGTCAGACGCACAAAGGCAACAACAACAAAAAACTACAAAAAAATAAATAAATCGTTTCTTTTTTTTCTAGCACAAATGTTTTTGTTTTCTTCTTACTGCGCTTTTGTTGCTTGAGGAGTGTTGGAACATTTGGAGAGAGAAAAAATATTTACTTTTGTCCCTTATTTGTATTGATAGTGTGTTAAGTTCGGAGTACACATCCATACTTTACACATTTGGATACCTGTGTGTATGTGCGTTTACTACATGCATGACAAACATTTATTGCAAACTGCCGTGCCCTGCACACAGAAAAAGCAAAAGCCACAAGTGTTTTTCATTTATGCTATCAGTGCCTAGTTTGTGCTTTGTGTGCTTATACAAATGATGATTTGTGTGTACTGTATTGAGGCAAAAACACAATTTTCTAAAAGAGTTTGAAGAGTTTTGCAAGAATTGTTTGCTTGTATAATGTTTTGCTGGTTTGGTGTAAGGTGTTCTGGTTAGTGTGTCGAGTTTGGAAAAAAAATGCCTGCAGTTTCAAAGATAGTGCCTAAGCAATCAGGGAAAAAACGGTAAAACCGGCGGCTGTTTTTGCAGCTCCTGCCATTAGACTCCCATTCAAGTTCCATTTTGAGGCGCTGTGAAACCAGATGGTTCGACAGAGAGGGAGAGAGAGAGAGCTGGCTGATGGATAGAGTTCATCTCTGTATGCTGGCGGGCAAGGGTGGAGGCATGCCTCCTTCTTTGGCGATGCCCGGGGGGCATAGGACGTCCCTCTACTCCTCTCTGAGGGCAAGGACAGTCGTTTTCAGACATGCCCGGTCTGAAAACAACCCCTTGCCCTTGTGGAGCAAGGAACCATCACCATATTGTTTGCACCGTTTTGGTCACTATCTGGTCTCTTAAAGGAAGAATCCATTCAAAAACTCTCTTTTGGTATTTATATAATTCGTCCACTGTTGATACAGTCACAAAATGCATCACCATGATGATGTGGCAGGTGACACTTTGCATCTTGATAGTCCAATATCTTGAAAACTTGACTACTGACATGCAATACATTTTGGGACAGTAGCAACAGTAGACTAATGACAAAAATGCCAAAAGATAGTTGTTGAGTGAAGTTTTCCTTTAAGATCAGCAAACACAGGGTTTACACGGGCAAATATCACTCAACGAGCATCTACTTGCTAAATAAGGTGCTTGCTGGAGAAAGATAGTGTGAAAAAGAGTGAACACTGCAGTAAAAAAAGCAAAAGCCTGTATGAAAATATACTTTGTCCAACCACTGGAACTCATCTTGGGTGCTTATTGAACATGAAAGGCAGATATTCATCCACAGGCAGCATCTTGCAAAGGGGCCCCCAGGAGGCTCTTGCCTCTCTGCAGGGAGAGGGTATAGACCAGGATCCAGTGGGAGTAAACAGGGTGTACCTGGTTACAGACCCCCTCCACCCAGCGCTTTGGCTGCTTCACCCCTAGTCGCTTATGCCCCACATACAGTGTATTCGGAAAGTATTCAGACTCCTCTGAATGTCCCTGAGTGGCCCAGCCAGAGCCCGGACTTGAACCCGATCGAACATCTCTGGAGAGACCTGAAAATAGCTATGCAGCGATGCAACCCATCCAACTGACAAAGCTTGAGAGGATCTGAAGAGAAGAATGGGAGAAACTAGCCAAATACAGATGTGCCAAGCTTGTGGGGTCATACCCAAGTAGGATTGAGGCTGTAATCGTTGCCAAAGATGCTTTAACAAAGTACTGAGTAAAGGGTCTGAATACTTATGTTAATGAGATATTTATGTTCTTTATTTTGTATAAATTTGCAACAATTTCAAAAAAAATAAAAAACGTTTTTTGCTTTGTCATCATGGGGTATTGTGTGTAGATTGATGAGAAAACAATTATAATTTAATACATTTTAGAATAAGGCTGTAACGTTACAAAATGTGGAAAAAGGGAAGGGGTCAGAATACTTTCCGAATGCACTGTAGCTGAGGGAGAAAGGGAGATGCTTCAACCTAGTTCCATTTGTTTTATTAAGTATTCCTAGAAAAATAAGCCATTTTAGACTATTGAGCTGCGCTGTCTGTCTATCTGGGTGTGTTCGCGTGTGTGTGTGCAGCCAATCAGCCCTCACATCAGATCCCAATTCAGTCCCTCTTGGTCTCCATGATGGTCACCAGTCTGCTGCGAAACCGCTGCTCGGTCCGAACATCGTACTCCAGCACCAGCATATGCTGCAGTCCCTGTTTCAACATCTAGAGGGTGTCATTCACCACAGGATGGCCACTGACCCAGTTTTCGAATCTCCAAATGCTTTATACATTAAAACAATTTGCATCGCCTTCTACACTATATATACAAACGTATGTGGACACCCCTTCAAATGAGTGGATTCGGCTATTTCAGCCACACCCGTTGCTGACAGGTGTATAAAATCAAGCACACAGTTATGCAGTCTCCATAGGCAAACATTGACAGTAGAATGGCCTTACTGAAGAGCTAAGTGACTTTCAACGTTGCACCGTCATAGGATCCCACCTTTCCAACAAGTCAGTTCATCAAATTTCTGCCCTGCTCGAGCTGCCCCAGTCAACTGTAAGTGCTGTTATTGTGAAGTGTAAGCGTCATGTAGCAACAACGGCTCAGCCACGAAGTGGTAGACCACAGAACGGGACCACTGAGTGCTGAAGTGCATGGTGTGTAAAAATCGTCTGTCCTCGGTTGCAACACACTACCGAATTTCAAACTGCTTCTGGAAGCAACGTCAGTACATTAACTGTTTGTTGGGAGCTTCATGAAATGGGTTTCCATGGCTGAGCAGCCACACACAAGCCTAAGATAACCATGCACAATGCCAAGCGTCTGCTGGTGGAAACGTGTTCTCTGGAGTGATTAATCACGCTTCACGAATCTGAACTTGTCAGATGGCAGGAGAACACTACCTCCCCTAATGCATAATGCCAACTGTAAAGTTTGGTGAAGGAGGAATAATGGTCTGGGGCTGTTTTTCATAGTTCGGGCTAGGCCCCTTAGTTCCAGTAAAGGAAAATCTTAATGCTACAGCATACAATTACATTCTAGACGATTCTGTGCTTCCAACTTTGTGACAACAGTTTGGGGAAGGCCCTTTCCTATTTCAGTGTGACGATGCCCCTGTGCACAAAGTGAGGTCCATACAGAAATGGTTTGTTGAGATTAGTGTGGAAGAACTTGACTGGCCTGCACAGAGCCCTGACCTCAACCCCATCGGACACCTTTGGGATGAATTGGAAGGCCGACTGTGAGCCAAGCCTAATCGCCCAACATCAGTGCCCGACCTCACCAATGCACTTGTGGCTGAATGGTAGCAAGTTCCCGCAGCAATGTTCCAACATTTTGTGGAAAGCATTCCCAAAAGAATGGAGGCTATTATAGCAGCAAAGGGGGGACCAACTCCATATTAATGCTCATAATTTTGTAATGAGATGTTTGGCGAGCAGGTGTCCACATACCTTTGGTCATGTATTGTATCCTGTATCTTTCCATTTATCAAGTAACAAACTAGTTGTAGTAATGTAGTTTGAGCAATGTTACAGATCCTTAACACAATCAATAAAAGTAGCAGCTATCAATGTTTATTAGGATTTTTATGCAATGCTTTGCAGGTGTATAGAATCGATTTGCATGTATAGACTAGATTTGCAACTGTTTCCAGATGTTGTAGTGACTGAGGAAGCAGCCGAGTCAGGACACACCCCCCCGAATACGAGTCTTTGTACTCAGGCAACATGTCTATGCCCATTGCCTGCAGCTGGGAGGTGTTCAGAGCTCTGAACAAAAGAGAAGAAAATAAAAGATTAGTAAACATCATTCCAAATGTTCAAACCCAGCCCAGATGCTTAGGTCTAGATTTACTTCAGGTTTGCACCTGTGCAGCATTGGCACCTGTTCTTTATCAGACAAAATGTAGCACAAACGTTTGAAGAAAAGATCAAAGGAAGATTACGATATAGATAATAAATCGACGTTTCACGGTCTTTATGAATCCATGCTTCACTAATTGGAGCAATAGTGGAGTGAGGATTCAGTATGGATAGCAGGCAATTAATTTTATTCCCTTCTGAAGTAACAGGTGCAGGCGTTACGTAATGTGCTTTTTGGTTGTGGTGTCGTACTTGCCATCCACCACCACTGTCAGTGTAATATGGATGCCCAGAACGGAGAAGGTGCTCAGCATTCGATCCCGCCGCACAAAGTGCCGCTTCGGATGAATCCGAAAGATATAGAATGAAGGTGGGGAGAATAGACAGTTCCATCCTTTATCCCCTTTCTCATGATTCGTATGAAATGAATAATAGTGGATGACTAAAGACACAGTATACAGTGGATGTACTGTAAGGGCATTCTCAGAACCTCATCAAATCCAATCTTTTCCAGGTTTAGGTGTATGGTGCATGTATTTGTAATGCTTCATGATCAACCTTTGAATGCTTGGCTATGAAATGTCAACTGACATTTACTCCTGAGGTACTGACCTGTTGCACCCTCTACAACCACTGTGGTTATTATTCAACCCTGCTGGTCATGTATGAACTTTTAAACATAATGAAGAACAATATAGCCATGCACTCTTATAATCACTACCCGGCACAGCCAGAAGAGGACTGGCCACCCCTCAGAGCCTGGTTCCTTTCTAGGTTTCTTGCTAGGCTCCTGCCTTTCTAGAGAGATTTCCCTGCCACCGTGCTTCTACATCTGCATTGCTTGCTGTTTGGGGTTTTAGGCTGGGTTTCTGTATAAGCACTTCGTGACATCTGCTGATGTAAAAATGGCTTTAGAGAAATACATTTGATTTGAATTTGATTTGACAATCGACTGAAGAAAAATATATGTATTAGACTCTTATTATTAAATAAAAGCAGATCACACTGTGTTAAGACATTGGCCATCTATGATTTCCATAGGAATTCCTCAGTCTCTCATTAATGACCATTTCGGGGATTTTCTCAAGAGAGGGAGCATGATGAAGGAGAGAAAGAGATAGCTAGTGAGCTATAACGGAGGAGTGGGCATTCTGACAAGGCTGTTAAAGTGAGGGGAGTCGTAACAGCTTCACAGGGACTGGTCTGTAGGCGTAGGGAAAGCACGAAAGGATGTAGAAGGCAAGCGTGGAGGGATATATTTAAAGATAGTGAGGGGGGTGTGTGTGAGAGTGAGAGAGAGAGAATATCCTATACTAAATCAGAATGCTCAGACCTTGCAGACCTTGCATTAATGTCATTCCAAGATTTGTGCAGAAATGTAATAAAGGATTTGTCTCAATCAGAGCCTCAGTCATGGTGTGGCTAAATCTCTCCACCTCCTCCTAACCTTGCTGTTACTTAGGGGGCCGTGGCAGATACCCATAGTGCTCTCTGTTGCATATGTACATCTGCACGGAATCACAGGGTCATAATATAACCTAATACATTAGACACATGCACGTTACATGTATTGCATGTTTGATTGAGTATGCCTGGAGTGGCAGATACTGTAGGTGGGGTTTGCACATTTGGGACTATTCCGTTGTGTGTATTGCACCAGAAAGAAAGCAGGAAGAAATGCTATTTAAGCCCAGATCTGATCCCCATTCAATATGCAGTAATGAACAGTGCATTTAAACACAATTCATTACGACTCCATGTCTGACCTACCCGCCGCGCAGAAAAGGCGAAGACCATGATGCCATCCAGGGGAAAGGTGTAATCGTGGTGTGGCGGGTGCAAGGCCAGCGCCCGGGCGGCGCCCCACCTCAAGACCACCAGGAAGGTAGAGTGCACCATGGGAACACCGAAGCAGCCCTGGTTCTTCCCGTTTCTGATGGGGATGTACTCTGGGGTGCACTTGTAGTAAGCCTGAGAGGGCAAGCAGAGACGCAGTAGACTAAATTGAGCATTAAGAAGTGGCCCAAAGGCCAAATCAGGTCCCACTATGACATTTTATGTAGCCCTTGAAATGAAAAAAATAAAATAATAATATCCTCCCTGGTCATTTGCATATTTCAAGTCTTCAAATACAATGGTGGGCATTGAGCACACATGAAAGAACATGATGTAATACAATGAATCAAAAAGGAAACACATTTAATTAGCATTAATTGTATAAATTATCATGCGTTACAAACATTGTTGACGTCTACATTTAAAAAAACACACTCGCTAATTGAATTTAATATGGATGTCATAGATAGAAAACTGAATGCAAATCCCGCTGAAGTGGCAAACAAACCAGCAAAACTCAAATGAAACTGGGAAAGGACAGAAGAGCTAGCCATACGGTCACATAACACTGAGGGACAGTGCCAAAGGAGTGGTGGTGTGAAGCAAGATGGCAGAAGGCAAATCATGAAATTGGCTCCATCTGTTTTCCTGCCCTCTAACAATACCCTTACTCATCATAACACTAACAGAGCCAGACAAGACAGACAGACAAGTGCAATGCTTCAGATTGAATTAACATTCGGATGGCAACAAACCATAAAGTTGTCTTCCCGAGAAGGGGGCCAGCAGTGGGCCAATAAAAAAGGTGGAGGTGTAGAAATGGTGCCAATGAGTGAAATAAATTAAGATGAATGAAGGATGTACCTGTGGGGGTCATGCCACACCAGAAGTAGAGGACGCTGAATGGACGTCGCAACCATTGAATTCTCTGCCATCATCTCCGTCAGCACCCACAGATTGGTCAGCAAGTTGTCAGTGTCCACAAACTGGGTGATGTAGAATTCATCTCAGTGGAAATATAGAACGTTCTGTTGTTCTGGGCTGGTTCAAAAGAAGTGAGGTGAATTCACATTTGGCTATTTGTGGTACTTTCGCCCAGTTACAGCTGTGAAAATGTGTTGTTACTCTTACAGTGAAGCCTAAACACTATGTCACTATATTTTTCCCAAATCTCAAAATTTAAGAGGTGCATGACAACTGAGTGTTGATATCCCACTGGGTTGAGTTATGGGTGACCTCACCAGTATGTAATGAGCCCAAAGAGCCCTGGCTGATTTGAGAGCAGCCTGATTTAGCTTCATCACGTGGATGAATCGAGAGTTAGGCACCAAAACATTCACATATGATCTATATATATATATCCTGAATGTCCTGAATGACTGTGCTGTCATGAATTGTATTATTTAATCTTGATGCCCACTATTGAACCAGGTAGGCCAGTTGAGAACAAGTTCTCACTTACAATTGCGACATAGCCAAGATAAAGCAAAGCAGTGCGACAAAAACAACAACAACACAGAGTTACACATGGGATAAACAAACGTACAGTCAATAACACAATAGAAAAAGTATATCTACAGTGTGTGCAAAGTAGTAAGATTAGGGAGGTAAGGCAAAAAATATGCCATAGAGGTGAAATAATTACAATTTAGCATTAACACTGGAGTGATAGATGTGCAGATGATGATGTGCATGTAGAGATACTGGGGTGCAAAAGAGCAACAATGACAAAAAATAACAGTATAGGGATGAGGTAGTTGGGTGAGCTATTTACAGATGGGCTGTGTACAGGTACAGTGATTGGTAAGCTGCTCTGATAGCTGATGCTTAAAGTTAGAGAGGAAGATAATAGTCTCCAGCTTCAGTGATTTTTACTATTTGTTCCAGTCACGAATATGTAGCAAGGGCCAGCCAACGAGAGCATACAGGTCGCAGTGGTGGGTAGTATATGGGGCTTTGGTGACAAAACGGATGGCACTGTGATAGACTACATCCAATTTGCTGAGTAGAGTGTTGGAGGCTATTTTGTAAATGACATCGCCAAAGTCAAGGATCGGTAGGATAATCAGTTTTACGAGGGTATGTTTGGCAGCATGAGTGAAGGAGGCTTTGTTGCGAAATAGGAAGCCGATTCTAGTTTTAATTTCGGATTGGAGATGCTTAATGTGTCTGGAAGGAGAGTTTACAGTCTAACCAGACAACTAGGTATTTGTAGGTATTTGCTAGTCGGACAGGCGGTTGCGGGCAGCAATCAATTGAAGAGCATGCATTTAGGTTTACTAGCATTTAAAATCAGTTGGAGGCCACAGAATGAGTGTTGTATGGCATTGAAGCTCGTTTGGAGGTTTGTTAACACAGTGTCCAAAGAAGGGCCAGATGTATGCAGAATGGTGTTGTCTGCGTAGAGGTGAATCAGAGTATCACCAGCAGCAAGAGCGACATCATTGATATATACAGAGAAAAGAGTCGGTCCGAGAATTTAACCCTGTAGCATCCCCATAGAGATTGCCAGAGGTCCGGACAACAGGCCCTCTGATTTGACACACTGAACTCTATCTGAGAAATAGTTGGTGAACCAGGCGAGGCAGTCATTTGAGAAACCAAAGAAGGGCCAGATGTATGCAGAATGGTGTTGTCTGCGTAGAGGTGGATCAGAGTATCACCAGCAGCAAGAGCGACATCATTGATATATACAGAGAAAAGAGTCGGTCCGAGAATTGAACCATCCCCATAGAGATTGCCAGAGGTCCGGACAACAGGCCCTCTGATTTGACACACTGAACTCTATCTGAGAAATAGTTGGTGAACCAGGCGAGGCAGTCATTTGAGAAACCAAGGCTGTTGAGTCTGCCGATAAGAATGCAGTGATTGACTGAGTCGAAAGCCTTGGCCAGGTCGATGAAGACGGCTGCACAGTACTGTCTTTTATCAATGGCGGTTACGATATCGTTTGGGACCTTGAGCGTGGCTGAGGTGCACCCATGACCAGCTCGGAAACCAGATTGCATAGTGGAGAAGGTACAGTGGGATTTCGAAATGGTCAGTAATCTGTTTGTTAACTTGTCTTTCGAAGATTTTTAGAAAGGTAGGGCACGATGGATATAGGTCTATAACAGTTTGGGTCTAGAGTGTCTCCCCCTTTGAAGAGGGGGATGACTGAGGCAGCTTTCCAATCTTTGGGGATCTCAGACGATACGAAAGAGAGGTTGAACAAGCTGGTAATAGGCGTTGCAACAATTTCGGTGGATAATTTTAGAAAGAGCGGGTCCAGATTGTTTAGCCCAGCTGATTTATAGGGATCCTGATTTTGTAGTTCTTTCAGAACATCAGCTGTCTGGATTTGGATGAAGGAGAAGCGGAGGGGGGGGCAAGTTTCTGTGCGGGGTGCAGAGCAGTTGGCCGGGGTAGGGGTAGCCAGGTGGAAAGTATGGCCAGCAGTATAAAAATGCTCATTGAAATGATTGATTACGTAGATTTATCGGTGGTGACTGTTTCCTAGCCTCAGTGCATTGGGCAGCTGGGAGGAGGTGCTCTTATTCTCCATGGACTTTACAGCGTCCTAGTGTCTCACCCTCTCTGCTCTAAGACCACTGTTTACTCCTCTCACATCTCTGAATATTTCAGTAGAGGGGCTGAACTGACAGCAACTGGTATTGAATAGGTTTTGCCCAATGAAAGTCTCCTCCATTCCGGGATTGATACATATTTTAATATTTTATTATGGTAAAATGCAGTGACCAATTAGCCTATAGGGCTGGATGATAAATAATCTATGAACTCCAGCTCAGTAAAGTAACTGAGGATTGTTTTCAGTTCAAAACGCAAATTGACCAAAAAATACGTATTGTGGTGTCATCTGGAACTGATGGGCACCAATGAGACAATATTATGTGACTGCTTTAGCCTACATCACTCCATACATTATCCATACTCTAGCTAACCATGGATGTGAGAGATCATTTTAAGGGTTTTGAAAAAGGGTTCAACTTGTAAAGTAAAAAGCAATATGGAACAAAAGGTTCAAATTCATGTGTTTTACCAGATGGCGATAAGATCCATAGGATACTCTAACCTGTCAACGTAGCCCAAGAAGTAGGGAAGACTGTGCTATGCATTGTGCGCCAGGATAGGCTACTCATCATAACTTTGGGTATGCAGAATGGTGTTGTCTGCGTAGAGGTGGATCAGAGTATCACCAGCAGCAAGAGCGACATCATTGATATATACAGAGAAAAGAGTCGGTCCGAGAATTGAACCATCCCCATAGAGATTGCCAGAGGTCCGGACAACAGGCCCTCTGATTTGACACACTGAACTCTATCTGAGAAATAGTTGGTGAACCAGGCGAGGCAGTCATTTGAGAAACCAAGGCTGTTGAGTCTGCCGATAAGAATGCAGTGATTGACTGAGTCGAAAGCCTTGGCCAGGTCGATGAAGACGGCTGCACAGTACTGTCTTTTATCAATGGCGGTTACGATATCGTTTGGGACCTTGAGCGTGGCTGAGGTGCACCCATGGTGCACCAACTATGGCTCCTTTTCTCTAGACTCTACACACAAAACCCCAAAATACACACACAACCTGCTAAACGTCACACATAAAACACTTAATTAAAAATTATTTTAACTCTTCTCGAAATTGTGTTTTTGCATCAAAACTCTACACAAAAACCATCAAATAATTAGCTCCTATACACGCCAACTACACACGGATGTGACAAATGTAAAACACTACTATCGTGCGTCTTTTGCATGTTCAGTGGAGTCCACGGCAGTTTGTCATAGCACTCACACGTACATGTATGCGCACAAATATATACAGTATGTGAACAGTATTAGACAAATCAAATACAGTAGAAGGTAAACAAATAAGCTTGTTACTATAAAGAAAAAAACAATTTGGGTGCATCCTATTTGGGTCTGGCCACAGCACCTCATCAACATCACAAGCGATGTTCTCTCTGGCTAAACAGTGGGGTAAGTAGCGTCTGGAGTGGGGTATCCAGCCCTGGCATGCCCCCTCGTCCTTGTCCTTGTCCCCTCTTCCTCCTCTTCCTCTAACTCTCTCTCCAGAATTGGCCTCCTTTGTTGTCCAAACCAAGAAAGCCAACCTGAAACCTATTTATAGTGCTCAAGCTCTGATTTCTAAGTGAAGAAATTAGCAATATATCAGGATAAGGTAAGACCCAGATGCAGACCATGTCGAAGTAACAATGTTTATTACAGCAACAGGGGCAAAGGTACAGGACGGCAGGCAGGCTCAGGGGCAGGCAGAGTGGTCAGGTGGGCGGGCTCAGTGTCAGGACAGGCAAGGGTCAAAACCAGGAGGACGAGAAAAGAGAGACTGGGGAAAAGCAGGCGCTGATACAAAACCGCTGGTTGACTTGACAAACAAGACGAACTGGCAACAAACAAACAGAGAACACCGGTATAAATACACAGTGGATAATGGGGAAGATGGGAGACACCTGGCGGTGGGTGGAGACAATCACAAAGACAGGTGAATGATCAAAATGCCTTACGGTGAATATACAATGAGACATTATCCATGTGCTCTATCTTTCAACTGAACACTGCACCTGAGAATAAATGAATGCTGCCAGACGAGTTTGTGGCAAAAGACATCCTGCGGAGACGGGGGCTGGGATTAAAAAATAAATTAAAAAATAGATATAAATGTAGGACAAAACACACTTCACAACAAGAGAGACAACACTACATAAAGAGAGACCTAAGACAACAATCTAGCAAGATAGCAGCACATGACAACAACATGGTAGCAACACAACATGGTAGCAGCACAAAACATGGTACAAACATTATTGGGCACAGACAACAGCACAAAGGACAAGAAGGTAGAAATGACAATTACATCACTCGAAGCAGCCACAAATGTGAAGGGAACCGGTTAACCACTTGGTAAGCCGACTATTCATCTGCCCAAATATTTTAATTATTTATGTTTTCTGGAGATTGTCTTTGCAGTGTCGGGCTACCAATGTAGGCATATGACTCCTCATAGCCTACATAAACAATTACACATCACAATAATGCATTTGCCTAACTTTGTTGAGCTCAGACCTGGATGACAATGAATAAAGGAATGAGGGAATGAAGGAATGAAGGAATTAATGAAACCTTTATAGGATGTCGGCACAGAATCCTTTTCACAGAATGAAATAGAACATTGTAATATTATTTGACTGTCACAATCAGGATGTAATCATTTGAGTACAGAATTCTCAAGTTATGAACAGTCCATAACTCTACAAACACAACTAAGACCGCAACTTTTCACCGAAATAGTTATTTATTTGTACCTCCAATTTTTTTAAACTTTCAAATAGGGTACGGAGAACAATTGAATGTCAGCTGAGAAAATTCAAATGCAAATTATATCTAAAGAGACAATCTAATCAAATTGTTGGCCTATTTGTCACAGGCGCTGAACCTACAACAGGAGTAGACTTTACTGTCAAATGCTCACTTACAAGCTCTTTCCCAACGATGCAGAGTAAAAAAACAAAACACAAGAGGAATAAAATACACAAGAATAAAGCTATACATTGCCTTTGTTACGTTACAGCCTTATTCTAATATAGATGTTTTTGTTATCCTCAGCAATCTACACACAATACCCCGTAATGATAAAGGGAAAACAGGTTTTTACAAATGTTTGCACATTTATTAAAACTTAAAAACAGAAATAACTTATTTACATAATTATTCAGACCCTTTGCTATGAGACTCGAAATTGAGCTCAGGTGCATCCTGTTTCCATTGATCATCCTTGAGATGTTTCTACAACTTGATTGGAGTCCACCTGTGGTAAAGTCAATTGATTGAACATGATTTTGGAAAGGCACACACCTGTCTATATAAGGTCCTACAGTTGACAGTGCATGGTAGAGCTAAAGCCAAGGCATGAGGTCGAAGCAATTTGTCCGTAGAGCGCCGAGACAGGATTGTGTCGAGGCACAGATCTGGGGAAGGGCACCAAAGAATTTCTGCAGGATTGAAGGTCCCCAAGAACACAGTGGCCTCGATCATTCTTAAATGGAAGAAGTTTGGAACCACCATGACTCTTCCTAGAGCTGTCCGCCCAGCCAAACCGAGCAATCAGTAGAGAAGGGCCTTGGTCAGGGAGGTGACCAAGAACCCGATGGTCAATCTGACAGTGCTTCAAAGTTCTTCTGTGGAGATGGGAGAACCTTCCAGAAGGACAACCATCTCTGAAGCACTCCACCAATCAGGCCTTTATGGTAGAGTGCCCAGACAGAAGCCACTCCTCAGTAAATGGCACATGACCGCCTGCTTGGAGTTTGCCAAAAGGCACCTAAAGATTCTCAGACCATGAGAAACAAGATTATCTGATTTGATGAAAGCAAGATTGAGCTCTTTGGCCTGAATGCCAAGCGTCACATCTGGTGGAAACCTAGCACCATCCCTACAGTGAAGCATGGTGGTGGCAGAATCATGCTGTGGGGATGTTTTTCAGCGGCAGGGATTGGGAGACTAGTCAGGATCAAGGCAAAGATGAAAGAAGCAAAGTACAGAGAAATCCTTGATGGAAACTTGCTCCAGAGCTCTCTGGACATCAGACTGGGGGCGAAGATTCACAATGACCCTAATCACACAGCCAAGACAGCGCAGGACTGGCTTCGGAAACAGGTCTCTAAATGTCCTTGAGTGGCCCAGCCAGAGCCCGAACTTAAACCTGATCTAACATCTCTGGAGAGACTTGAAAATAACTGACAGAGCTTGAGAAGATCTGCAGAGAAGAATGGGAGAAACTCCTCACATACAGGTGTGCCAAGCTTGTAGCTTCATACCCAAGAAGTCTCGAGGCTGTAATCGCTGCCAAATGTGCTTCAACAAAGTCATGAGTAAAGGGTCTGAGTAAAAGGGTACTTATATGGAATATTTCAGATTTACATTTTTATAAATTAGCCAACATTTCTAAAAAAACTGTTTTTGCTTTGTGATTATGAGGTATTGTGTGTAGATTGATGAGGGGGAAAAAACTATTGAATCAATTTTAGAGTAAGGCTGTTACCTAACAAAATGTGGAAAAAGTCAAGGGGTCTGAATACTTTCCAAAGGTAGTACCAGTACCATATCAATGTGCAGGGGTATGAGGTTGATATGTAGGCAGAGATAAAGTGATGATCAGGATAGATAATAATAAGATTTTAAAAAGCAAAAAACAAAGTAGCAGGAGTGTACGTATAAATGTGTGAAAGTGAGTGTGTGTGTGTGTTTTTGTCATCAGTATGCGTGTGTGTATAAGTGTGAGATGTTCAGTGTAAGTGTGTGTGGGTAGTCTCGTGACTGTGCATAGAGTCCGTGCAAAATAGAGACAATGCAGATAATCCGGGTAGCCCACTTGATTAGCTATTCAGCAGTCTTATAGATAAGGGATGAAAGCTGTCTCGTAGACTGTTGGTCCTAGACCCTATGCTCTGGGACCACTTGCCTGATGGTAGCAGAGAGAACAGTCCATGACTTGGGTGGCTGACATATTTGGCAATTTTTCGTCCCTTCCTCTGACACTGCCTGATATGTACTGGGCCGTCCGCACCACCCTCTGTAGCACCTTGCGGTCGATGACGGTGCAGTTGCCGTACCAAGCAGTGACGCAGCCAGTCAAGATGCTCTCAATGGTGCAGCTGTAGAATTTCTTGAGGATCTGAGGGCCCATGCCAAATCTTTTCAGCCTCCTGAGGGGAAAGAGGCGTTGTCGTTGCCTCTTCACGACTGTGCAGTTGTGTGTGGAGCATGTTTAAGCTCTTATGATGTGGAAGCTAGGAACTTGAAGCTCTCAAACCGCTCCACTATAGCGCTGTCGATGTGGATTTTGAGTAGAAATAGCTATGATATCTAACATGTTAACTTATGAACAATTTGGCCCGGGTAATTGTTGGCTGTGTTTTTGTTTGTTGTGATGTACCAAATGCCTTTTAAGTGTTACATTTACTGTTATAGGCTAGCCTTTCATATTTGCCTATACGTTTTTCAGTTGACACTATCAGAAAGTGTTTTGAACATTGAGAAAGAATATTAATTAAAGTTGTGTCTTCCTTGCAAATGTGTCTTGTTTTTCACTGAAACCATAAGTGCTGACTATCAAATAAGAGGGAGCACACTAACTGCAATAAATACAATTGGCAAGTATAATAGCATTGCAGCTTTTCAGTAAGAAGTGAGTCTTCTAACGCACAAATTGAACTCAAGAGAAGAGCTATGAGAAGCACCTGCCTGTCTGGTGCTGCAGACCAGGTCCATGATTGAAGGAAGTGGTCCACACTAGCGCAGTTTACTGAAGTTTCACACCTAATCAAACATTTGCTTTTGTAGTTTAATTATTTCCTTTACACAGTATATCTTAGTTAAAATAAAATAAACACACATTTAGCTATAAATAAAGGGAGTTAGAAGTGCCCCGGGATTTATAACACCAACAATTTTTCACCTGGAACCTTAATACATTGCAATAGCGTAGCTTTCCGAGTGGGTCCGTGCTATCTGGGAGTTAGCCGGCGAATCATCTCTGTCCTTTTCACTATAGCGCGTCAGTGTAAAGACGCAAGTTGTGTGGGGTGCTCTGAGCTGCGACTGGTGTTGCCGGAGGCAAGGGAGAAGGATGGAAAAGCCCAGACGGTGCCCTACTACCTGAACACAGAGGCCTGAGCCACAGATGGTGAGATAAGACAGGGTGTTTTTATTGAATAACCACCCCGTTATAAGACCTCTAAATGCAGGGAAGGTTTAAAGGAATGAATGTACAAGAAGACAACATAAGACTGATGCAATGCTATACCGAGAATGGTAAAATTGGCAACACTTGCGGAACACCTGCAGATAATGACCGCACCCCCAAAGGATGTAGGCGAACTGAAACTGGAGTGTGCCTAGTGTATTTTCTTCATAATTTGGTCCATCTCTGACCTCTTCTCCTGCTTCTCCCAATATGCGGTCAGTGCTGGTCAGAGGGTCGACCATGCTGCTGTGTGTGGTGGCACCTGACTCCAGCCTGGTGTAACAGAGGATGTGTGATGGCCTGCTGACCCCTGTACTAACCGTGGGCATCCAGGACCAGGGCCGCCGGCAGCACCGCAAGAGACGCCAGCAGGAGTGAACCGCAGGAGAACCAAAGTGACTATGGAAGTGACCGCTGCGTTCTCATTATTCATTCTGCAATGAACCACAGGGGACAGGGACCGTTAGTAGATGGCTATGGTCTGGTAATAAACACTGCAGTGATCAGAAGTGAACCACAGACTGAATGGCAGGCTGTTGTGGTCTCATACTGATGAACCAAACTGCATCTGGGAGATTATTGTTGAGAATTTGCCAGTGTTTTCCCTACCTCAAATTTGTCAGGGAGGGCCTCCCTAGCCTAGCTTTCATTGCTCCCTACCTGAACTGTTTTTGGGAACCCGGGCATAGCAACTTTGATAGGGTCAACAGCTAGCCGACCAGACCTTTACATCAACAACATAGCTCAGGCAGTAGGAAGCTCTCTCATCCATTTATATGCAGATACAGTCTTATACTCAAATGGCCCCTCCCCGTATTTTGTGTTAAATCCTCTACAACAAAGCTTTCTTAGTGTCCAACAAGCTTTCTCTGCTCTTAACCTTGTTCTGAACACCTCCAAAACAAAGGTCATGTGGTTTGGTAAGAATGCCCCTCTCCCCACAGTTGTGACTACTACCTCTGAGGGTTTAGAGCTTGAGGTAGTCACCTCATACATGTACTTGGGAGTATGGCTAGACGGTACACTGTCCTTCTCTCAGCACATATCAAAGCTGCAGGCTAAAGTTAAATCTAGACTTGGATTCCTTTATCATAATCGCTCCTCTTTCACCCCAGCTGCCAAACTAACCCTGATTCAGATGACCATCCAACCCATGCTAGATTACGGAGACGTAATTTATAGGTCGGCAGGTAAGAGTGCTCTCGAGCGGCTAGATGTTCTTTACCATTCGGCCATCAGATTTTCCACCAATGCTCCTTATAGGTCACATCACTGCACTCTATACTCTTCTGTAAACTGGTCATCTCTGTATACCCATCACATTCTGTTAAAGGTCCCCAAAGCGCACACATCCCTGGGTCGCTCGTCTTTTCAGGTCGCTGCAGCTAGCGACTAGAAAGAGCTGCAACAAACTCAAACTGGACAGTTACCTCAATCTCTTCATTCAAAGACTCAATCATGGACACTCTTACTGAGAGTTGTGGCTGCTTTGCGGGAAGTATTGTTGTCTCTACCTTCTTTCCCTTTGTGCTGTTGTCTGTGCCCAATAATGTTTGTACCATGTTCTGCTCTTGCAATGTTGTGATGCTACCATGTTGTTTTGCTACCATGCTATGTTGTCATGTGTTGCTGCCATGCTAATGCTGTTGTCTTAGGTCTCTTTATGTAGTGTTGTGTTGTCCCTCTTGTCGTGATGTGTGTTTTGTCCTATATTTTTTACATTTTATCCCCACAGGAAGCCTTTTGCTTTCTAGGTCATTGTTGTAAATAAGAATTTGTTCTTTAACTGACTTACCTGGTTCAATAAAGGTTCACTTTTAAAAACTGTAATAAAAAGCCTACATAAAATATGACACCGAGGCTGAAATATGAAATATGACGGAAATACTAAGACGACCATAACCGCCTTCACAAGGTGCTACAGTCTCTGTGGGCCTGAGGGTTTGTTGTTTTAACTTCTCTGACAATTGACACATAATCGATCATCAAAGACACTGTGAAATGCAGTTGGACATTACCCCTGAGAGGATACATAACGCTGTCTGGAATTGAATTAAATGTCCATACAGTACCTCCATTAAGCAACAGGTTAATGTAGCAGACTGCAGTAGGCCACTACCAAATGGCACCACTCAGAACATGTACAGTCCACTGGGAGAGACTAGCTAGAATAACTGTAACACGACGTTTTGTTGTGTGATGTCTCGCTACCCATTTACTTCGCATTTTTAAACTGTAGAGGGCAGCATTAAACCTACCGTGGATGCTTCATTTAGATCATTGCTACGCCATCATTTGACATTGACAGATACAGACTATAGTAATAACAAAAACGTGGCTGTGCCTCTGCAGCATTAGGTAATAGTAACACCACAAGAACTGTATGTGCAGCCATTTTCTTGGACAAATTATATTATGGTGACCTGAAAACATTTCTTGTTTTTTATTTGACTATAATAAAATAAAAAACATTTGAACATGAAAAACAAGCACAGAAAAATGACCATGACGACAAATGCAAAGACCATTGCATGATCTATGCTCCTAATACAGTATACTGCCTGTAGATTTAACACTGAGATGGTCTTATTAACAGGTAAGAAGAACAGATAGTGACAGTAGGGTGCTAGGGAAATAACCGTGTGTGTGTACACAAATGGGACAACAAAGCCTAATGAAGAGGTAGGCTCTCCTACAAAAGACAATGACTAGAACACTTCAACCCTGAGCATTAAAATTAAACAAGAATACCCTACGTGGTGAAGTAAGAAGACATAGATAAGACTATGAATCGCATATGAACATACTGTAGAAAAGAAGATTCAAAAAGTGTCTTGGAATGCAGGAAGTAAGTAACCCCGGTTTCCCCTCCAAGGGTGTGTTCATTGGGGTGGCACGCTTGGAATGTTGCAGATAGATATACACTACATAGAGATAAGGATATAATGCAATGATAAGGAGCATCAGCAGCTGTATTAGTGTTTCTATCTGCAATGCTCAACGTTTCAGCCACCTGGATCGCATTCATTAGGGAACACTGTAGAAAAAAAACATTTTGCTATGGAAAATGTCAACTGCCGCTTCTTATTCGAAGGCCCTCCCTGTTTCAGAACGTTTTCTTCCATTTGGTGCCCAATGAATACGACCCCTGGAATAATTCCCAGATTCATTTTCCTCTGCTCTCCATTACCTCCACTGTTCATAATCCAATCAGAATCAGATAAGGATTGACAAATGTTCTTTGAGACTGATACCATCATGGTTATTGGTCGTGGCTTTAGTCAATCCATGGGTTCAAAATGACTAGAATGCCAGTGTCTTTTAACGGACCACAGTCACAGAGTCTAGAGCAGCTGCTGTACTTCGTGTGCAGGGTAACCATGGCGACAGACTTGGAGAGTTGTTCAAAATTATACGCCTGGTGCGTGGAAGTGGTCCTTGCTCCTTTGGGGTGGGGGGGGGGGGACATTGTCGCAATGGACTCAAACATCTGTTACGGGGAGATGGTTGTAGATATAGACAGTGTGGTAAGCAAAGGTGCTTGAGGGTCAACGTGTCTCCCACTCCATCCACGAAATGGGCCAGTCCAAAAGGAGGAGGGGCCATTGGGTAAGGTATATGTGGTATAGTCTGTCCATGCCATTGGAAAAATCCAGTGGAGGCAAGTGGAGGGAGAAATTGGAGGATGGGCTCATTGTAATGGCTGGAATGGAATGGCTCATTGTAATGGCTGAAATGACACCAGCCTCCATTGGACAAATCCTTCCTCTCAGGGGAGCAGATAGCGGACGTCAGTGCTATGTCATATCCTCTTCCTCTGAGCAGTAGTCCTGCCCCTGAAAAGGCAAAGCAGAAGATGGAGTTGTCCCCAGACACTGACTCCCCCCCCCCCACACACACACACACACACACGCATGATTTCAGCTCTGCCCCAGATCAGTTTGGCTCGCTTGCCAACCCCTAGGGTCATTGTCATGCTGAAGTTAACAGATCTGGAACCAGGCTCTCTCCTCACCTTTTCTATCTTCTCATCCAGCATCCTGAAGAACTCTTGCTGGCTCTCTGAAGAATGGATACTGTGGAGAAAGAAATGAGTCATTCACACTAAAGGGTTATGGTTAGTTGCATTTCAACTGTTAGTTCAGGGATGGAAAGGGACAACAAACACTGCATTCATTTGTGTCACGATGACAACAAAAATAGTTAGTTCAACTCACTGTGTCTTCCCATTGCCATTTGATCCTGTGTCATCTGTGCGTTGGACCCTAGTAAGCAGGGCAGTCTTCTCCTGAAACACACAGGGGGCCATCATACATCACTGGCAGAATCATTTTGTAAGTGTACAGTATGTAGGTGTAGAGGTTTACCCTTGACTAACTTCCCTTACTAACTTTTGAGGGTTCATAAAAAAAATACAATTCTGGCAGTTCTCACCGTGCTGTCCTGGTTGCAGGTGTTCAGTCTGTCCTCTTCTCCATTGATATACTTGACCTTTTCCACTCCTTTTTTGTACTCGTCTGTAAAAAATGTTTTACATTTTTTTTTTAAGTGAGCTCTAGGAGGATGTGGCACTAGTACTACAAATGAACACATCCCTTTCAGTCCAACTCCTGATGCAGAAGCTAAACGCAGTGTAGGTGAGAACGGGTAGGGTCTTATTAACATTGGCAACCAAGTTGCAATAAAGACTTTCTAACTTTTCTACACGCTAGTGCCTTTATATTTCTGTTCTTATGCGATTGTTAACACTACCAGCGACATCAACTTATTTTTTGCTTGTGGCAATACATTTTTACTTGACAGCTCCATGCTTCGGATTAGAGCATGACTGGAATTAGAGCAGCCACTCATGATATTCCCGATCCAGTCGATTGAAATGTTGCCCAGCAACAGCCCCAAAACATCACTGCTCTAGAGGAGATCTGCATGGAGGAATGGGCCAAAATACCAGCAAGTGTGTGAAAACCTTGTGAAGATTTACAGAAAACATTTGACCTCTGTTATATACCCTTTGTTGGCAATGACAAAGTATTGAGATAAACTTTTGTTATTGACCAAATACTTATTTTCCACCATCATTTGCAAATAAATTCATTAAAAATCCTACAATGTGATTTTCTGGATTATTTTTTCCTCATTTTGTCTGTCATAGTTGAAGTGTACCTATGATGAAAATTACAGGCCTCTCTCATCTGTTTAAATTGGAGAACTTGCACAATTGGTGGCTGACTAAATACTTTTTTGCCCCACTGTACATGTTAACGGTCTTGGAACTGTGGATAGCATGCTTGGGACCGAATGGTTTAGATGTATGACTCTCCTCTCGGACTACTCCCTGAGGTTGCTGCACTAACATTTGCAGCACCACCAGCCACTATTTAAGTAAAGCACGTGGGTAGGTATGCTAGTACTCAGTGTGTTGTAAACTCAGCAAAAAAAGAAACGTCCTCTCACTGTCAACTGCTTTTATTTTCAGCAAACTTGACATGTGTAAATATTTGTATGAACATAACAAGATTCAACAACAGACATAAACTGAACAAGTTCCACAGACATGTGACTAATAGACATTGAATAATGTGTCCCTGAACAAAGGGGGGGGGGGGGGGGTCAGTATCTGGTGTGGCCACCAGCTGCATTAAGTACTGCAGTGCATCTCCTCCTCATGGACTGCACCAGATTTGCCCATTCTTTGCTGTGAGATGTTACCCCACTCTTCCACCAAGGCACCTGCAAGTTCCCGGACATTTCTGAGTAGAATGGCCCTAGCCCTCACCCTCCGATCCATCAGGTCCCAGATGTGCACAATGGGATTGAGATCCGGGTTCTTTGCTGGCCATGGCAGAACACTGTCATTCCTGTCTTGCAGGAAATCACGCACAGAACGAGCAGTATGGCTGGTGGCATTGCTGGAGGGTCATGTCAGGATGAGCCTGCAGGAAGGGTACCACATGAGGGAGGAGGATGTCTTCCCTGTAATGCACAGTGTTGATATGGCCTGCAATGACAACAAGCTCAGTCCCATGATCGCTGTGGCCCACCACCCCAGACCATGATGGACTCTCCACCTCCAAATCGATCTCGCTCCAGAGTACAGGCATCGGTGTAACGCTCATTCCTTCTAAGAAAAATTGTGCGTTCCTAGTGTAACTTGGGCAGTTGTTGTTGCCATCCTGTACCTGCCATCCTGTACCTGCCATCCTGTAAAAACAAACCGACCAAAACAAAATCCGGACAGGCACTGACCTAAAAACAAAAGTACTGTAATTTGATAGTTTCCTAACAGCAAGTGTTTTACTGAATCCTCTTTTACTGCTGTATGCTATGTTGGTCTCAGGTGTGATGTTCGGATGTACCGATCCTGTGCAGGGGTTGTTACACGTGGTCTGCCACTGCGAGGGCAATCAGCTGTTCGTCCTGTCTCCCTGTAGTGCTGTCTAAGGCGTCTCACAGTACTCATATTGCAATGTATTGCCCTGGCCACATCTGCAGTCCTCATGCGTCCTTGCAGCCCTCATGCGTCCTTGCAGCATGCCTAAGGCACTATGAGCATTTTTCTTTTGGTGTTTTTCCGAGTCAGTAGAAAGGCCTCTTTAGTGTCCTAAGTTTTCATAATGGTGACCTTAATTGCCTACCGTCTGTAAGCTGTTAGTGTCTTAACGACCGTTCCACAGGTGCTTATGTTTATGAATTGTTTATGGTTCATTGAACAAGCATGGGAAACAGTGTAACAACCCATGTAACAACCCTTTACAATGAAGATCTGTGAAGTTATTTATATTTTTACGAATGATCTTTCAAAGACAGGTTCCTGAAAAAGGGACATTTCTTTTTTTTTGCTAAGTTTGTCAAAACATTGCCAAAATGTGTACGAAATGTAACAAATGAAGCTAACATACCATTCAACATTCTATTTTTCCACACAAGCATATCTGTTTATTCCATTTGGACGACACTTTGATCCAAAGTGACATACAGTCATCTGCGCATAACCCTACATTTTAAGTACAGGTGGCCCCATCGGGAATTGAACCCACAACCCTTAGCATGGTAGGCGCCATGCTCTAACGAATGAGCCACACAGTAAAATATTGTCCCATATGAACGTTCTGCAAGTCTGAACATTCAAAACATTCTTTAACCCTCCAGAATAGGCCTGTACAGGTGAATGAGTACTGACCGGAAAGAAGGTCCCCATTGCTGTAGGCTTTACTGCGGCCCTCCTCACCACTTGGCACTGCCGACACCTGCTTGGCCGAGGTGCAGCCCATCTCCTTACCCGCTTTCCTCCTCACCCACGCACACCACAGGCTGACCTAGAGGAAGGAAGGGATGGAGAGAGGTTGGTTTGATAGGGAGAAGGAGATTTTAAGGATATTAAGGATTATATCTGACCTTGTGTCCGTGGCAACATGCCTAGAAGCATTCCACCCAAATGAACAATCCCCCATCATTAATCTTTTTAAAATTTGTTTTAATCATAAATATCTAAGAATAACGCACTGAACAAGGCCTTTCACTACGCCTGCCTAATTTTGCGATGCGCAGTTGAGAACTACAATCACAACACACGATCGTACCAGCTGCACCTCACACAATAGGCCATTCAAAGGTGCTCGCGATGCCAATGGTGCCAAGGCATCGTATAATCTACTGCGAACCGGTTAGATTGTTGGGCACCAGCGAATGAGGGGGATGTGACAATTAGGACTATGCGTTCGTGACCCAATCAATTTACCGTCCAAGTATTGACATGGTAGACCGAGAGAGTATGCTAATAATAGCTTGCCGTGTGTGCTATTGAGGCATTGTGGTTGTTAGTCAAGAGCAGATACATTTCATAGCATAAGCCCTCAAATGGAGACTGGTCTGACGACCTGATTATTATTGGACAGACGGGTCTCTGGTTGAGCGCACTGATCTGATGAGCTGTGTCCAGCTGCGGTGTCAGCTGACCGATTGGACTGTCATCACGTTTCGATATTCTACTGTATTCTACTGAGTTAGCGCGATGACATTAGAAAGCTATATGAAAATGTAGGCTGTGTTATCATCATGCTACTCCAGTGCATCGATGATGCTATCAATTGAGCTGTATTTATAGGCAGGTGGCTGGCAGCATCCATTGCTATTTCATTTAATAACAGAAAACTGCAAAAACGGCACCAATATTGACTCGAATATCATCGAAAAACTGACGAAGGCTGAATGTTTGCTATCGACTATAATAAAAGAAAATGCAATAGTGCAATAGAGCACGGTTTCATTGCACAACGATCCAGGCAACATCCACAAACAAACAAAACGACTGGACCAATACAAATATCCAATGTTATTCCAAGTACAAACATTAGCAAATTTACCATTTTTTACAGGATCTGTCCATGGTTCTGCCTGTATTGGTTCTTGGAGTTTCGACCGGCTTCAAACGACAGGCGCCCGCATCGGGGACAGCATCTGCATCTCTCAATACACCGTCAGACATTAGCAATCGAGATGCTATCCGCCTGGCTCACTGTCGGGTCTGGAGAATTAGTGAAACTGATGACACAAATGGTTGTTTCTTGATGATTTTCAGACATTACCCAGAACATTTTTTTAAATGTAATCGAGCCTCATGAGACTTAACTATATTCTAATATTATGGCTGAAAGAACATTCACATAAAACATCTGACTTGTGTTTAGTTTCGGTGGAAAGAGCTGTGTGGGTCAAGAGAGTCCGTTTGAGGTTGCCAGTTTTCGAGCAGTGCAGAGTGTTATGCTGAAGCAGTGAGGAAATTAACCATGGTCATTAATTGTACCTCATAAATGGAACGGAAAATCCAAGAAGATTGATGAGGTAATAGCAGCAGCAGAGAAGCTTTGGGTGTCAGAGATTTTGGTGAAGAAAAACTACAGGAGGTTCTGAGAGGATCTGTTAGGGCCAAAATAGTGGGAAAGGGTGGTGGGTTTGTTGGGGATAGTGGCGTTTATGTAAAGTTAGATGGTGGGGCCATTTATTTTTCCCATTGCCCTTTTTTTGTGAAATCTGGAGGGTACAATTTTGAACAAATGTGCAATTCACACTCCGACCTGTGAAAGGCAGCTGGAAAACCACACTAAGAATAAGAAGAAAGTTTAGAGCATAGAGATAGATAGAGGGCTCGTCTTTGTATCTGTGCCATTATAATTTATGTGAGAGCATGGGCAGCGCCATTGAGGCTATCTCCATTTTAAAGTAGTCCATTTTCTTCTTCTCGATTCGCTGATCCCTTCATGTCCAAGTCGGACATGACTCCAACAGGGTCACCAGGAGGGCTCAGCTAATGAAGTTGGACGTCTCACCCAGTTGACTACATTGCAGTGGTGGAAGCACTCAATGGTGCTGCTCATGCTAAAAAGGCCTTTGGGCACTTATACAGGCCTCTCTATCATTCTCTACGGTTGAGAGTTGCAGTCGGACCCAATTCCAGTGCGCAACAAGATCTTCCACTAGTTACCACAGCCACAAAGTCAAATTGGCCTACATATTAAAAATGTATTAAACCTAATATTATATTTTTGGTCTTAATTGAAGGTTAGGACGAGGCATACGGTTAGCAGTGTGGTTACGGTTAGGGTATGCTTTAAAATCACATTTAAAAAATATAAATTGTACAAATGGGCGGGGTTTATTTGTGGCTATGATAACTAGTGACGACCCCTCGCGCATTGAGGGGTTTGTGTGTCTTTAGGGAGGACACAGAGGTATTAGAGAAATGTGAAGATAGGAATCCAATTGCGCCATAAATTGAAAAACGTAACGCCTCACCCAGCAGACGGTCGACCAATCGTGTCCAAGATGTCATGCTGCGTCACCCAGTTGATAAACTAATCGTATCGCAATCACTTCTTGAAGTCAGTGTATGAGTCGAGAAACCTGGATATTTTCCTAAAAAGTACGTCATATCACGATTCCAAAGCTATACGATATTATAGAGAACAATTTAAGTATCTCACATCTCGGAAAAGATTTGTAATGTTGTATTATTGTTGACAAAATGCATGCTAATGTTGGGTTTTTGAGTATGCGCCCAATTGACGAGAGCTCTCCTTGTCCCAGAATGCACCGCGCGACCCATTGCCGACGCATGGGCAACGTACAGAAGAGAGTTAGTAATACGATTCCAATCTCCCCAAAAGTATCTCTGGAGTACAGCTACGACCAGAAGTGACTTTTCGTAGCAGGTTAGGAGAGCATTTTAGCTAACCCTAACCTAAGCCTCCTAACCTGCCACGTTAATTATCCTAACCTGCTACGAAAGAAGTAAATTCCGAAAAGTCTAAAATGTTCGACCTGCTTGCTGGTTGTAGTTACACACGTGTCGCGTTCCAACGAATCAGCAAGTCGGAAATTGTGAACGCGGTATCAGCACCCGCATCGAGCTACTCGGGCGTCAGATTTGACAGCAGAAGCTAGGCACCCAAGTTTATTTGAAGTTTTTACACAGCCAGCAAAAACCTACGTCTCAGTCTGTAGTGTGGATTGTAGAGGTTTCAATCAATATGATTTTACTGACAATGATCGCTCGAGTAGCAGATGGTCTGCCGCTTGCTGCATCGATGCAAGAAGACGAGCAGGTTTGAATGAACCACATACTCTTCCTAGCTAGCCTTGCTAACTTAACGGTTTACAAACTATTTACAAACTGCAGCTAAATTACATAATATTCTGATGAATACTACTAACACTTATATTGCCTTATTTTAGAGGCAATTCTATCATACATATTGTAGGTGTTTTTTTTTACTGAAAGAATGATTTCATAAACCTTTAGCTCTCCCTATGTTTAGTCAGGAAGAGACTTGCAACATTACCAGAGCCAGGCTAAGCAGCTGTGCCGCAAACTAAATGCCCAGAGTCCCAATAGATGTACTCTGGAGGCTGGGGTCATGTCCTTCCAGTAAGTATGAGCTCTATGGAGTCTTCTGTGTCATTGGTGCCGAGTTTCCATTCCTAACAAGGCAAAACTCGGGTTTAATACCACTTTAATAATATTTACATATCCTACACTACTTATCTCATATGTGTATATAGTGTATTTTAAACCATCTATTGCATCTTGCCTACGCTGCATGGCCATTGCGCATCCATATATTTATGTACCAATTATTTTTCAATCCCTTTACAGTGTGTATAAGGTAGTCGTTGTGAATTTGTTAAGATTACTTGTTAGCTATTACTGCACTGTCAGAACTAGAAGCACAAGCATTTCGCTACATTCACATTAACATCTGCTAACCATGTATATTTAACCAATAACATTTGATTTGGTTACGTGTTCAGGAAAAACTGTCTCAATAACCCCCTAGTCTGTGACTGGTCGGCCGCTGTGCTGTATGTAGAAATCTTAATCGGCCTATTTGAGAAACTGTAATGTAATAAGTGTTTCTCCCACTAATGGTTCACATCTGTGTTCGTCTCACCAGCTATGTAATAGAACATGGCGTGTGCTACTTGGCCTTGTGTGAAGCTGTGTTTCCCAAGAAACTGGTATTTGGGTACCTGGAAGTCCTCCAAACAGAATTCAATGAACAGCATGGAAGGAAAGTCCCCACAGTCTCCAGGCCATACTCTTTCATTGAGTTTGGTGAGACCTTTCTCTTTTCAATCATTAACATCCAATTCAAGACACCCTAGGCAAACATATATTTGAAGTAAGGGTGCATCATAGCTGATGTAAAAAAAGACAACTAGATAAGACTGGTAAAAGAAAATCCCAGTAGACGTCCACCATATTGCATTTCCCCATCCCTTGTTTTTCAATTCTCAGCGCATATGTAAGTAATGACGAGCGGACGCCACATTAGACTTGAGATGCACCCTAAACCAACACGTAGTGTGTTATTTGTGTATATTCCTTCCTCAGACGTGTACATCCAGAAGACAAAGAAGAACTACATTGACAGCAGGGCACGGAGGAACCTGGGCAGCATCAACACAGAACTGCAGGACGTCCAGCGTATCATGGTGGCAAACATTGAAGAGGTCCTGCAACGAGGAGAGGCCTTATCTGGTAATCATCATACCTTGTATAATACATAGCCCTGGCATCAAACCCGCCATAGACATAAAATACACCTAATTCATTTAAAGGGATGGTTCAGTCCAAAATCTAAAGTATTGGTCAAAAGTTTGGACACCTACTCATTCAAGGGATTTTCTTTATTTTTTTACTATGTTCTACATTGTAGAATATTAACCTATGAAATGACGCATATACAACGTAGAAAATAGTAAAATAAAGGAAAACTCTTGAATGAGTAGGTGTCCAAACTTTTGACTGGGATTGTAAGTTTGTCAGATGTTGTCGAGTCCATATTCAATGCTATCAGTTGTTGAACCACAATATCAATTAAGGTAAAACTGCAGGCCTCAATCCCAAATGAATGGGCAACATCTATTTCCATATTTTTAAGTGGTGCCTATCTTTCCCATTTAAGATTGAAGCTTTCATACAGTGCATTCAGAAAGTATTCAGACCCCTTCCCTTTTTCCATATTTTGTTAAGTTAGAACCTTATTCTAAAATGGATTAAATGAATAAAAATCTTAAATCTACACACAATACCCCATAATGACAAAGCGAAAAACAGGTTTAGAAATAACTTATTTGCATAAGTATTCAGACCCTTTGCTATGATACTTGAAATTGAGCTAAGGTGCATCCTGTTTCAATTACTCATCCTTGAGATTTTTCTACAACTTGGGAGGCCACCTGTGGTAAATTTTAATTGATTAGACATGATTTAGAAAGGCACACCTGTCTCTATAAAAGGTCCTACAGTTGACAGTACATCAGAGCAAAAACCAAGCTGTGAGGTCTGTGTCAGGATTGTGTCGAGGCACAGATCTGGGAAGGGTACCAAAAAATGTCTACAACATTGAAGGTCCCCAAGAACACAGTGGCCTCCAACATTCTTAAATGGAAGAAGTTCGGAACCACGAAGACTTGCTAGAGCAGGCCACCTGGCCAAACTGAGCAATCGGGGGGAGAAGAGCCTTTGTCAGGGAAGTGATCAAGAACACGATGGTCACTGACAGAGCTCCGGAGTTCCTCTGTGGAGATGGGAGAACCTTCTAGAAGGACAACCATCACTGCAGAACTCCACCAATCATACCTTTATGGTAGAGTGGCCAGACGGAAGCCACTCTTCAGTAAAACGCACCTGAAAGCTTGCTTGGAGTTCAAACATCTCTGGAGAGACCTGAAAATAGCTGTGCAGCAACACTCCCCATCCAACCTGACAGAGCTTGAGGATCTGCAGAGAAGAATGGGAGAAACTCCCCAAATACAGGCATACCAAGCTTGTAGCGTGATACCCAAAAAGACTTGAGGCTGTAATCGCTGTCAAAGGTTTTTCAACAAAAGTACAGAGTAAAGGGTCTGAATACTTATCTAAATATGATACTTACATATGTATAAAAAATAAAAATAAAAGGCTTAACCTGTTTTTGCTTTGACAGGGGAATTAAAAAAAAAATCAATTTTAGAATAAGGCAGTAACGTAACAATGTGGAAAAAGTCAAGGGGTCCGAATACACTCTAATACAGCTATTATTGGTCACACTAGTCCTCAAATTTTTTATTGCTATTTTTCCCTCCAGCTCTCGACACCAAAGCCAGCGATCTGTCCAGCCTTTCAAAGAAGTACCGCAGCGACGCCAAGTACCTCAACACACGATCCATCTATGCCAAGATAGCAGCAGGGACAGTCTTCTTCATTACACTCATCGTCTATATGCGTTTCTGGTGGATCTGATTGGCATAAGGACTTAAGTTGGTGACAGTCTGAATTCCCATTTAAACTCGCTGGTACCTATTAATTATAGGATGCCATATTGGTGGTTTCTGTTAACAGCAAAGCTCAAGTTCCTACATCGATGCCTTAGGGAGAGACCTTGTAAGTAGTGGAAGGAACTGTGCCTTCTTCAGCTTTGTCATGTCTCGTACCTAGGGCACTGTTTGGTTAATCATGTCAAATGACCTGGATTTTAATTTGAAGCCTTTTCCAGAAATGAGAATTAGACCACAGAAATAAAGCAATTGTCCGAGGATGATGGTACTGGACCATCTGACAAAAATATGGGGACAGATTGATGGAAAATGCTTTTATTTAAAGGTTAAAATCCAGGTGACATGATTAACCAAACACAGAATCCTTCAACACCTGTATAAAGATACTGCCCTGTGGTTGGTAATGTGAGCAAAGTAGAGCTTTCTTAATTCACAGTAGAGGTATAATCCCATTAGTTGGAATATAAAAGGGATTGAAAACTCAATAGTTTACATTATTCCGTTTTAATTAGTTTTTTACAATGTCACTGAAGGACAATTCTATCTATATGCAAATGGTCTTAAGTGTGAAACAACCCTTTACCATGGCAAAAAAAGTTGTATATTGTTTTCAAAGGTTACAACTGTAAAAAAAAAGGATTTGTTGATATGTATATTTATCTTAATGTTTATAAAAAGTTGAACACTACATGTTGCAATAACACTCCTTCCCTCAAAAAATTGTCCCATACACACTCAGTCAAACACACATACAAATGCGCATACTTCTTATGCACACACATGCAAGCCTCTGCACATTCCTCTTGTCCTTCCCATGGGCGATGAATACTGTAGGTCTATACCACAAGATCAAAGTCATCCCTCTGGAAAACAAAGGGCACCAATGAGACAGTCAGAATCCCCATTTGTACAACAGGATTTACCATCAGACTAGACCATCTTATATCCAAACAAATATGCCTGGGACCTTTGAGCTATTCAAACAAACTGAACTTTGTCAGACTTATCTTAGACCGTGGTCTCTCACCTCATCATTGTAGGTCATGACGTGCTGTTTGATCTTTGAAGAGTCAACCCATGTTACAAAGTCTTCCATATTTCTGATGAAATAAAACATTTAGGATTTTGGGGGGCTGACGATGTCAGAAAGGAAGAAAAGTACCAAAAGTAGTCAGACAAAACCCTACACTTACCTAGTGACAAGGAAAGCTGCATCTGTGACAATCTCTGGTCCCACACGCACATCTAAGGTACAGTCAAGGCCACAAAGCACTACATAGATAATCCAACACAGAATAACAATCTAATTCACATTTCAGTCTATGATCCCTACAAGAGGGTTAAAAAAAAAACACCATTGCCACATCATGCGCACAGGCGCTACATCACTAGTACTGTTACCATGTGAAGGATACGTCCCTGTTCGATGAAGGTGATGGCTGTCTTCAGGTTCTGAGCCATTCGTAAGCTTACCATTATGGTGGGTAGCCGCCTCCTGGAAATCAGAGAGATGGAGATAGTACCGAATTGAGCCAGAGGTATTGCAAGCGATGGATAGAATGCAACATCTACTTTTACTCTTACTATTGTTATTGGGAGATGGAATGAGTTTGTTTATTCACCTGCAGAATGAAGAGGCAGTGACTTTCTCTGTAAGAGCCAGGTTCTGTTTGGTGGGGATCAGCCCAGTACCGTACCTTTAATAAAGAAGAGATGCAAAATGCTAGACACCATCATCACTCTAGTACGTGTGTTACACGTTACTTTTAGAGGACATACAGTTTCCTATGGGCGCAGGGGCCCGGGTTCGAATTCAGTTCCACTGATACTCACAGTTTCTCAAGTAGTTGACCTGTGCTGTGGGCTCTGAAGCCATCCTTCTCGTCCAGATCACGTATCTTCTGAGCAAGCTCTCTGATGTTACGGCTCAACTTATTGTACCTATGGATATAACGTTAGCACTGTGGCTAATCAAAACACACGGAGGCTGCTGAATAGGGACAGTGTTCTAGGGGGTTGTCAATGTGCTAAAAATGCCTCCACATAGAACAAATTTGAATACAATAGATGGAATAATATGGTTGGATGTTTGCCCATATCGAAGCCATCATAATTAAACTAGAATGCTTCCTGTAGGTAGGCCATTTTAGAATTTGGAATAGTCACCCTTATTATACTATATACCAAATTAACAATAACTTCCGCATCAAAACCTAAACTGATTAACTTAAAACACATTTGACATATAGCTGGAGACAAAAACAAGGCCATAAAACCGCATACTCACTTGGTGTAGTCTTCTCTCTTCTCGATGTGATACCTCCGCAATACTTTCACCTCGTGCAGGTTGTTGTCTACCTCCCAGTTGATAAAGTCAACCTTCTTCAAAAGCTTCTGCTCATGAAATTTCAATTTTCGAACCATTTTGCCGTAATAATTTTGTGACTAGAAAACTAACATGTAATTACCAAGATACATTTACTTCCACGCTTTCCGGACCAAGAGGAAGCGCATGTTTTTCTTCTTCGGCGACCTGGTGCTGATTCGCAAACAAAGAGAATCATACCTCCAAAAATAAATAAATCAATTGTGTGATACCGCCATCTACTGAGCAGGAGTATGTACTTGTAACTGCACGTACATGTCGAACGTTCCCCATTTTCATTTGTGCCTAAATTTAAATAAAATAAAAGTTATCTGGCTAATTCAGCAGGCTTATGGTGTGAATGAAATAGGCTTGTTGAAGTGCTGTCTTCTTTTTATTATTACTTAACATTAATAACGTGTTTGAGGTCCTTTGGTGTGCTTATCAATGCACACAGTACTCTTTTGCCCCACTCCTATCAATATAATAATTTTATGGAGTTAGCCTGCCCGGGAGCAGATTATTTCTGAAGGATTTTTTATCATAGAAATGTACCTGGCTAAAAGTTGAGCCACTGTCTTGGTACCGGTTATCCCAAGTTGAACTCAGAGTTGACCAAAGTTACCTCACTAACTCCTCAAACCACATATGTAGTACAGGGCTCTGGGAATAGACTTCAAGACAATGTAATGTGAGAGACTCAACTACACTGCAGACCAGAAGAGGCTGGTGGGAGGATCTTTAGGAAGACGGGCGAATCGTAATGGCAGGAACGGAATACATGGTTTCCATATGTTTGATTTGTTTGTTACTGTTCCATTTACTCCATTCCAATCTTTACAATCATCCCTTCCTCCTATAGCTCCTCCCACAGTCTCCTCTGCTGCAGACAGACAGTTCATGTTATAGGGCCACTCCAGAGTGGCATACTATGAAGCAAGCTAGGTCTACTCAGTCTTTTATAAAGATAACCAGCTTCAGTTAGCTTCACATTCCAGATCAGGCTTCATCTGTACTATGACGGTGGATATTGCTTGTCCGCCTGCCACTAACTCTAGCAGGCTTGTAACTGCACGTGCATGTCGCACATGGCTTGTTGAACACCTAATACCCTGACTACACCGCCCGCGTTGCGAGCTTTTCAAAATAAATTTAGGAATCTATGTTATTCAATTATTGCACCCACACTGCTCGTGCATCTGCGTTGCTATTTCTGACGCAGATCGCGCTGCAAGTCCTGCCTCTCCCATCTCCTCATTGGTGTATAGAAGCAGGTACCCACGTGCCATCTCCTCATTGGTTATACCCACGTGGGTGATTGAAATATGAACTTTGTTGCCGGTCGTCGTGGTAATACTATGAAAGTTTAGATGCCAATTACCATATAAGTTAAAAGATGAAAAAGCCTGGAAGGTGGAGAGATGAATAGAAACGATTCGGTTGACCGTTTTATTAATTGTCGGAGTAGAGGACCTTGTGCATTTCAGGTAAAATAACAACTCAATGTTTATATCCCAGGACAAATCAACTAGCAACAGTAAGCAAGATAAATAGGACAAATTAGCATGCATGTACAAGCTAGTTAGCTAAATTGCCATAAATGTTTAATGCTTTTCGACCTGTCCCTAATTGAATATAATTGTTTCAGAGTTTGTTTTGATATTTTAACCTGCGTGTCGTGATCGCGTTTGGTGTGGGGGGACAAAATACATTTATGCACGATGGCGCACGAGCATTGCCAGTTTGGGTTCAGTGTAAGTGGACTGTGCCTTTAAACAGCTTGGAAATGGCTTTAGAAGAAATGTCATGGCTTTAGAAGCTTCTGATAGGCTAATTGACATAATTTGAGTCAATTGGAGGTGTACCTGTGGATGGATTTCAAGGCCTACCTTCACGTTCATCTGTACAAACAACAGTACGCAAGTATAAACACCATGGGACCACGCAGCCGTCATACCGCTCGGGAAGGAGACGCATGAACGTACTTTGGTGCGAACAGTGCAAATCAATCCCAGAACAACAGCAAAGGACCTTGCGAAGATGCTGGAGGAAATGGGTACAAAGTATCTATATCCACGGTAAAACGACTCCTACATCAACATAACCTGAAAGGCCGCTCAGCAAGGAAGAAGCCACTGCTCCACAACCGCCATTAAAAAGCCAGACAACGGTTTGCAACTGTACATGGGGACTAAGATCATGCTTTTTGGAGAAATGTCCTCTGGTCTGATGAAACAAAAATAGAACTGTTTGGCCATAATGACCATTGTTTTATTTTGAGGAAAAAGGGGGAGGCTTGCAAGCCGAAGAACACCATCCCAACCGTGAAGCACGGGGGTGGCAGCATCATGTTGTGGGTGTGCATTGCTGCAGGAGGGACTGGTGCACTTCACAAAATAGATGTCATAATGAGACAGGAAAATTATGTGGATATATTGAAGCAACATCTCAAGACATCAGTCAGGAAGTTAAAGCTTGGTCGCAAATGGGTCTTCCAAATAGACATTGACCCCAAGCATACTTCCAATGTTGTGACAAAATGGCTTAAGGACAACCAAGTCAAGGTTTTGGAGTGGTCATCACATAGACCTGACTTCAATCCTATAGAAGATTTCTGGGCAGAACTGAAAAAGCTTGTGTGAGCAAGGAGACCTATAAACCTGACTCAGTTACATCAGCTCTGTCAGGAGGAATGGACCAAAATTCACCCAACTTATTGTGGGAAGCTTGTGGAAGGCTACCCAAAAAACGTTTGACCCAGGTTAAACAATTTAAAGGCAATGCTACTAAATGCTAATTGAGTGTATGTAAACTTCTGACCCACTGGGAATGTGATGAAAGAAATAAAAGCTGAAATAAATCATTCTCTACTATTATTCTGACATTTCATATTCTTAAAATAAAATGGTGATCCTAACTGACCTAAGACAGGGAATTTTTACTAGGATTAAATGTCAGGAATTGTGAAAAACTGAGTTTAAATGTATTTGGCTAAGGTGTATGTAAACTTCCGACTTCGACTGTACATATCAGAAGCTTCTAAAGACATTACATAATTTTCTTGAATTTTCCAAGCTGTTTAAAAGGCCACAGTCAACTTAGTGCATGTAAACTTCTGTCCCACTTGAATTGTGATACGGTATATTATAAGTGAAAGAATCTGTCTGTAAACAATTGTTGGAAAAATTACTTGTGTAATGCACAAAGTAGATGTCCTAACCGACCTGCCAAAACTATAGTTTGTTAACAAGAAATTTGTGGAGTTGTTGAAAAATGAGTTTTAATGACTCCAACATAAGTGTATGTAAACTTTCTATGACATACCGTAGACTGACCAGGTGAATCCAGGTGAAAGCAATGATCCCTTATTGTTGTCACCTGTTAAATACATTTCAATCAGTGTAGATAAAGGGGAGGAGACTGTTTAAAGAAGGATTTTTAAACCTTGAGACAATTGAGACAAGGATTGTGTATGTGCCATTCAGAGGGTGAATGGGCAAGACAAAATATTGTAGTACCTTTGAAAAGGGTATGTTAGGAGGTGCCAGGTGCTCCGGTTTGGTTGTGTCAAGAACTGCTACACTACAACAAGTTTTTCATGCTCTACAGTTTCCTATGTGCATCAAGAATAGTCCACCACCCAAAGGACACCCAGCCAAGTTGACACAACTGTATGAAGCATTGAAGGAAACATTGGCCAGCATCCCTGTGGAACGCTTTCGACACCTTGTAGAGTCCAAGCCCCAATGAATTGAGGCTGTTCTGAGAGCAAAAGGGGGTGCAACTCAATATTAGGAAGGTGTTCCTAACGTTTTGTACACTCAGTGTATGTCACATTGCAAACGGTCTCCCCCTACATATTGCTGTTTAGGATTTTGATTGACAGGAGGATGAAGGAGTGCTTATATCTGTTCAGCTTACACTGAGGGACCATGTTGCGTCTGCCTGAAGGGAAAAGCTGAAACTCTGGGTGGAGTACATGGGAGAGCTCTGATATTATTTTCTTAGCCTGTCTCCGATTGTTTGATCAAAGACAGTCTGCAGTGACTGGTGCTACCTCACACCTATCACCTTCATGGCTGTCTGGACCAGGCCATTGATTTGTGATTTTAAGGTAACTGACAAGAACAGGAGCATGACCTTCTGTTTGACTCCAAAAGTCCTGAACCTATGTCGAAAATAACAGCGTTGATGGACCCTAGAGCATTTGTAAGACTGGACCTGAGTAATGTCCACATTATAGACCACCACAGGTGAGTGGTCACCAACAGATATGGGGTCAAAAACCGTTTCCTCAGTTTGTTTGACCACTGCACAAACCTCTGTATCTCTGACATACACACAGTAGTGTCAGTGTCTATACATTAGACCAAGAATGGAAGTATCATCAGAAAACTGGACAATATAGTTGTCAGGGTGTCTACTTGTACATTAATTTGTATACAGTGTGAATAGGATGGGTGAACTCTCAGCCTTGCGGGGCACCTTAATGACCTTGGGGCTCAGACAGGGTCCTGTTGTTCAGAAATGAGTGATACCACCTGATGGTGTAGGGTTTGACTGACATCTGTCTGAGCTTACTGAGGAGGATGTGTGGCTGCAAGATCTTAATTGCTGAACTAAAATACACAAATAGCAGTCGAGCATAGGCCTTGAGGTTCTCCAGATGTTGCATGACGAAATGCACTACACTGAGGATTGCTTCATCAGTGCCACGTTTTGCATTTGGACGCAAACTGATACGGGTCCAACAGTGTGTTTAGTCTGACTGAAGCTTGCTCACCATGATCTTTTCAAGACACTTCATTACAATAGAGGTCAGAGCAACAGGTCTACGGTCTTCTTTCGGAGATCAAAGGCTTTTTTGGGGGAAATCAAAGGCTTTTGGGGAAGATGGGTGATGATTGGGAATGTACAGACCTCTGAAAGACAGGGACCCAGGCTAGTGTAAGTTCCTCAGCATAAAGCAGAGATGCAATCGGGTCCTGTTGCCAGTTTGCCTAAAGACTCTTGTGGCCTCTTTACGGTTAAATTCTAACTTAGGGTCACAGCCATCCATAACAATGGTGTTGAGCATGTAAACACACTTGGCAGAGAAGTAAATATCAGTCAAACGTTATGTAGAAGTCATTAAGTTAACTTGCCATTGTCTTTTCATCTGTTGTGTACAGTAGTTTTCTGGTGGGAGTCATATTTGTGATGGCTTTTATTGTTGACCTTTGTCCTTGAATACTCTTATTCTAAGCTGGGTTGCTGGCCCCACAAGAGTAATTATACTGAGCAAAACACAATTTTATTGTCATCATCTGATTATAGTCAAATAAATGCCATGAGTTATAATAATTGTTAACACTTCCTTTTAAGCAGTCCTTATTACAGTGCAATTACATGTGTAATTACACTGTAACAAGTATTGTAGTTGACTGTAACGACTCATAGTTACAATGTAATAACATGTACCTGGAGGTAGTTGCAGTCTGTAATTACAGAAGTGTAACAACTAATGCTTGCTATCATGCTTGTTACAAATGGGCAGGTTCCCACTAAATTCACCAACTTATTGCTTGGCTGATTCTCAGCTGCATCCTGTGACAAAGGTTGGGATCCATTGTGGATGCGCTGGGTGTCTGAGAGATTATAGCCTATGCTTAACCATGAATATGCACTGTTCAAAATATACAGTATCTCCAGTCAACGTTGTTGCTAGCACTTTCCCCCAAAATATAGCATACCATCTAGATTAATTTGGTCGAGTTTATGAAAACAGATTTTAATACGAGAGTCACCCCAGATGAGGATTAAGATACTATCGAGCACATGTTATATCTGTATAAATACAATGTAGTTACTAGGTGTTACACAGGATTGAGCTATTTCAAAAGTATTCAGACCCCCTTGATTTTCCCCACATTTTCTTACATTACAGCCTTACTCTAAAATTGATTAAATAAAAACACGTCTTATCAATCTACACACATATACCCCATAATGACAAAGTGAAAACAGATTATAAGAAATGTTTGAAAATGTATTACAAATAAAATAAAATAAAATACCTTACACAAGTATTCAGACACTTTGCTACGAGACTCGAAATTGAGCTCAGGTGCATCCTGTTTCCATTGATCATCCTTGAGCTGTTTCTACAACTAAATTGGAGTCCACCTGTAGTAAATTCAATTGATTGGACATGATTTGGAAAGGCAGCCATCAGTCTATATAAGGCTCCACAGTTGACAGTGCATGTCAGAGCAAAAACCAAGCCATGAGGTCAAAGGAATCTGCGAATGTCTGCAGCATTGAAGGTCCCCGAGAACACAGGGGCCTACATTATTTTTAAATGTAAAACCACCAAGACTCTTCCTAATGCTGGCTGTCCGGCCAAACTGAACAATTGGTGGAGAAGGGACTTGGTCAGGGAGGTGACCAAAAACCTGTTGATCACTCTGAAAAAAGCTCCTGAGTTCATCTGTGGAGATAGGAGAACCTTCCAGAAGGACAACCATTTTTGCAGCACTCCACCAATCATGCTTTTATGGTAGAGTGACCAGAGGCTAAAGGACTCTCAGACCATGAGAAAAAGATCCTCTGGTCTGATGAAATCAAGTTTGAACTGATGAAACCAAGATTGAGTCAAGTCTGGAGGAAACCTGGCACCATCCCCACCACCATAGATGTTTACAACTGACCCAAGATAGACCACACCTTGATGTTTCCAATGGGACACTTGTGAGTCGAGTTGGCAGAACAAGCAAGGAGGTGGGCAGAGCCAAGCATGAGCTAGCAAGATCCTTCTGTAATTTCTGTAATTACAGACTGCAACTACTACCAGGTACATGTTATTACATTGTAACTATGAGTCATTAGTTAACTACAATACTTGTTAGTTTAATTACACATGTAATTACACAGTAATAATTCACCCTTTAAAGGAAGTCTTACCTAATAATCAAACATAGATTTATTGGTAAATGAAAAACCCGGTAGGCTGTTTGCTGCCCAATTATACAAGAGTAATTATAATAACCCTTATTCACAAAACACAACAGATGACAGCCGAAGAGACATCATAATGAGTTATAGGCCTAATAATTAAGACTTATTGGTAATAAATGAAAAACTGATAGATTAATAACTAACGTCAACATTCCTTTTAGTTTAAGTGAGGTGTTTGTTATGTGTTTTGTTAACATTCAAATGGAACAGTATGATTGTCTATCAAGAATAGTGCCTTTTTTTTAGCTCTCCCAGTCTTGTTTCACACGGTCGGGAACTGAACAATAAAAACGTGTAATTAAAACCATCTAACCAATTACATAGCACAGGTGTAACGCCTGTCGCTGTTGATCCCCCCCACTTTCAGACACTCCATGTAATTGCGGTCAGCCAGCTGGTCAAACAGATGACTGAAATGAACGAGTCACTCCGAAAAACGAATCATGACTCTTGAGTCAGTAAAAAGAGTCGTTCAAAAAAGAACGAGTCACTCGCGAACAGCACATCACTAGCATAACCGTGCGCGCGCTGAAATCTACGTTCACCATATGACTTTTAACGTTGCCCAACAACGGGCGAAATGGCGCGAAAAGGGTGTGTCCCCTGCTAGAGTTAGCCGCAGGCGGACAAGCATTATTCACCATCGTAGAACGGATGAAGCCTGACCTGGAATGTAACGCTAACTGAAGCCGGCTAGCTTCATAAAAGCCTGAGTACATCTAGCTCGTTTCGCAGTATATATATATTTTTTTAAGGATAAAGTATTTTCAACCGACTTTACGCTTCCCCTGAAAAACGGATGAGGGAACTCCGCTCAGACACAGAGTTTCTAAACCTCGGTTAGGGAAAAGTAAACTGAAACATGTTGATGGTTTGTGGAGGAAGGTTTCAGCCAGATGTACAAAGAGAAGTACTGAGAAAGAAACCCCACATTCCTGGAATGAACGTATTGACATCAGCATCTCTGCCATCTAGACTATTTATTTCTGCCAGAAGTCTGTTAGACCAGTCGGAAGAGTGGGACAGTGTGAGAGAGAGAGAGTTATTTGAATAAATTGTCGTCATCATAAGTATTTCCCCCTGCTCACCTCTCCTACTACAGGTATGTTGCGACTCTATTCAAGTGTTTACTGTCATTCTAAACACGTGTATATGTCAAGATTCGCACGCCAGCAAGAAGCCTACTGTTATATCTGCAACATGAGTACGGTTACATGCACACAGTAACACGATTATTGTGGTTAGTCAGATTAATATCATAGTTGGTTTGAAACGTTTACATGCTTTGCAAGAAGGACGATTTCCATAATAACCCTGTTTACATGGACACATCTAAAATCAGGCTACCTGATGGGACTTAAAAGGGGAATAGAAACAGGTATGGGTAGCGCCATTTTGAATTGCCATAATAAAGACTGATGTCAATGCATCAATTGGTAGGAGTGAGCAAATTGTGAGTTTTGGCATGGAGAATGAAACTGAATGCCGCCAACGGGAGGTGCCTCGCCTTTACTCATAGACTGTAAAAAAAAATATGTATGAAGTCACCCAATTGTTTCCTATTGGGATACTCAGTGGCCCATTTGAAGATCAGGAAGTGTCATTTTAGCATGTCACCATCTTGTTATATGGAGGAGTTTTTGGAATCATCACATGCGCAGTTCTAGTTATAGGAAGTTATGGTGCAGGCCAGCTCAGTGCTCCCCCTCTCATTGAGTATCTCAAGTAGGCCGACTGAGGTACTGCAGGCTGCCATTAGCAACTAAATGATTCTTTTAACTTTTTAACTTTGTTTTATTTAACCTTTGTTTAACTTGGCAAGTCAGTTAAGAACAAATTCTTATTTACAATGACGGCCTAATTTAGTCTGTGTGTGATTTTAAAGTAATCTGTTCAAGGACATACATCTGGTGAAATAGAAGCAATTATTGTTAACATGATTGTGTTTGATGATCTGTTTTATGGAACAATGCCTGCAGTATCGCGGACTGCCTTCAACTTCAAATTTTCGTGGTGAGGGCGCAGTTGCTCTCCCCTGCCTTTACTTTCAAAATACAGTGATCCCTGTATGAAGCTTTTTGCATTATATGACGCAAAATGTATCATACGGGAATGATTTCTCTATTTTGAAAGTTGCATATCATGACAACTTGATTGCTGACAAGCAAAACGTTTTTGAACTACGTCAACAATGGACTAATAGTTTTGGGGTGGAATTTTTCTTTAAGGATTCCAGCTTTAAATGGTGTACGACAAATGTAATTCCAAATAATAATAAGGTACAAGATTTCAATCACATTAAATATCTAAATACTTACAGTGCATTAGGAAAGTATTCAGACCCCTTCCCCTTTTCAACATTTTGTTAGGTTACAGCCTTATCCTAAAATTGATTAAATAAATGTTTTTCCTCATCAATCTACACACAATACTCCATAATGACAAAGCGAAAACAGGTTTTTAGACATTTTTATAAATGTATTAAAAATTATAAACAGAAATACCTTATTTACATAAGTATTCAGACCCTTTGCTATGACACTCGAAATTGAGCTCAGGTGTATCCTGTTTCCATTGATCATCCTTGAGATGTTTCTACAACGTGATTGAAGTCCACCTGTAGTAAATTCAGTTGATTGGACATGATTTGGCACTCCATCATTCTTAATAAGTGTAAGAAGTTTGGAACCACCAAGACTCTTCCTAGAGCTGTCTGCCCGGCCTAACTGAGCAATTGGGGGAGAAGGACCTTGGTCAGGGAAGTGACCAAGAACCCGAAGGTCACTCTGACAGAGCTCCAGAGATCCTCTGTGGAGATGGGAGAACCTTCCAGAAAGACAACCATCTCTGCAGCACTCCACCAATCAGGCCTTTATGGAAGAGTGGCCAGACAGAAGCCACTCCTCAGTAAATGGCCAAAGGACTTCCAGACCATAGGAAACACGATTCTCTGGTCTGGTGAAGCATGGTGGTGGCAGCATCATGCTGTGGGGATGTTTTTCAGCAGTATGGACTGGGATCAAGGGAAAGATTAACGGAGCAAAGTACAGAGAGACTCTTGATGAAAACCAACTCCAGAGCGCTCAGGATCTCAGACTGGGGTGAAGGTTCACCTTCCAACAGGACAACAACCCTAAGCACACTGCCAAGACAACGCAGGAGTGGCTTCAGGGCAAGTCTCTGAATGTCCTTGAGTGGACCAGCCAGAGCCCGGACTTGAACCAGATCTAACATCTCTGTAGAGACCTGAAAATAGCTGTGCAACGACGTTCCCCATCCATCCTGACAGAGCATGAGAGGATCCGCAGAGGAGAATGGGAGAAACTCCCCAAATACAGCTGTAGCGTCATACCGAATAAGACTCTAGGCTGTAATCGCTGCCAAAGGTACTTCAGCAAAGTATTGAGAAAAGGGTCTGAATTTTTTTATTTAACCAGGCAAGTCAGTTAAGAACAAATTCTTATTTACAGTGACGGCCTAGGAACAGATTTTTACCTTGTCAACTCGGGGATTCGATCTAGCAACCTTTCGCTTACTGGCCCAACGCTCTAACCACCTGCCGACCTGAATACTTATGTAAATGTGATATTTCAGTTTATACATTTGCAAAAATGTCTAAAAACCTGTTTTTGCTTTGTAATTATAGGGTATTGTGTAGGTTGTTGAAATATATATTTTTTATCCATTTTAGAATAAGGCTGTAACGTAACAAAATGTGGAAAAAGTCAAGGGGTCTGAATATTTTCCGAACGCACTGTACTTCAAAATGTTTGAAAGAAATGAATATAGTATTTGAACCCAGGTCTGGTTCCTAAGAGGGCAGAGTGGTGTGTGTGTGTTAAGATGACTGTGTATGCGTGTGTGAAGGTCGGCTTTCTTGCAACCCAGTGCTTTGACATCCCTACACCCCTTCCCTTCCCCTCCCCTTCCCGGTATACACACACAGAGAGGGATTATGTGGCCACTCCCCACTAGCAGCAGCTGGAGAGTGTCTACATAATGAGGCCACTGTGTTGTTGCCTCGTCACCACTCTGCTCTCTCACCGTTAGCCCGACTTGCTCTCTGCACCTCACTAATATTAGAGCATGTACACATTTTCCATTTTATGCTACAAAGTAGGCCTAACTAATATTTACTTATGAAATTGCTGTTTCTCTCCCAGATGAAGTTCCAGTGGCTGTTGTGTGCAGTTAAACTGGAGATAACTTAGCCTGCACAACTGGGCTTACTGAGAGTGAGAGTGAGACTTAACTGAGATGATTTACAAATAGTTGAGCAACAATTTCCATCGTTTGCATATACACTACATGGCCAAAAGTATGTGGATACGCCTTCGTATTAGTTGCTCACGAGTGTATAAAATTGAGCACACAGCCATGCAATCTCCATAGTCAAACATTGGCAGTAGAATGGCCCGTACTGAAGAGCTCATTGACTTTTTCAACGTGGCACCTGCATAGGATGCCACCTTTCCATCAAGTCAGTTCTTCAAATTTCTGCCCTGCTAGATCTGCCTCGGTCAACTGTAAGGGCTGGTATTGTGGAAACGTCTAGGATCACCAACGGCTCAGCCATGAAGTGGTAGGCCACACAAGCTCACAGAACGTGGCCACCGAGTGCTGAAGAGCGTAGCGTGTGAAAATCGTCTGTCCTCGGTTGCAACACTCACTACCGAGTTCCAAATTGCCTCTGGAAGCAACGTCAGCACAAGAACTGTTCGTCAGGAGCTTCATGAAATTGATTTTCATGGCCGAGGAGCTGCACACAAGCCTAAGATCACCATGCGCAATGCCAAGCATTGGTTGGTGTGGTGTAAAACTTGCCATCGTTGGAATCCTCCGGAGCAGTAGAAATGTGTTCTCTGGAGTGATGAATCACGCTTCACCATCTGGCAGTCCAACGGCTGAATCTGGGATTGGCGGATGCCAGGAGAATGCTACCTGCCCAAATGCATAGTGCCAACTGTAAAGTTTGGTGGAGAAGGAATAATGGTCTGGGGTTCAGGCTAGGCCCCTTAGCTCCAGTGAAGGGGAAATAACGCTACAGCATACAATGACATTCTAGATCTGTGATTCCAACTTTGTGGCAAGTTTTGCGAAGGCCCTTTCCTGTTTCAGCATAACAATGCCCCCATGCAGAAAGCGAGTTCCATACAGAAATGGTTTGTCGAGATCGGTGTGGAAGAACTTGACTGGCCTGCACCGAGTCCTGACCTTAACCCTATCGAACACCTTTGGGTTGAATTGGAATGCCGACTGCAAACCAGGCCTAATCGCCCAACATCAGTGCCCGACCTCAGCAATGTTCCAACTAGTTTCATCTAGTGGAAAGCCTTCCTAGAAGAGTGGAGGCTGTTATCACAGCAAAGGGGGGACCAACTCCATATTAATGCCCATGATTTTTGAATGAGATGTTTCGAAGAGCAGGTGTCCACATACCTTTGGCCATGTAGTGTATCAGTGGTAACATTTTTGCCCTTAAGCTAAATCTACCACACACCCAAGTCCGATTAGGGTAGGTGCTGATGGGAAATGCAAAACCTGAAAAACAACAAAAAGTCTATGCACACTTCCAGTCAGATGCACATTTATTTTAATGGTTGCTAAGCTTTCGGTCGGTCGACCTTCATCAGAGCATCACATTTTGCCCTTGAAATTAAGTTCCCTGAATGCACTCAAAAGAAACCCAACGCCTGACAATCTTGCTTGGTGACATTGTAGTGGTGGGTTGAGACAGGGGAGCCTGAAATAAACTAGGACTATGGGTAACAGAGTTAAAAACAGTGCCTGCCTGTGAGTGTGCTTACAGCTGGCCCAGTCAGCATGCGTAAACAACTTACAGTCCACGACCGGGGCCCTGCCCTTTCAGGATTTTGACATAGCTCTTGCAACACCACTGAATATCCTTCTCCCATCCGGCTCACCAGTCACTGAGCGCTAAGCACATGGGAAGGAGTGGCAGCCTGCCTCTCTCCTCTGCTCAAATCTCTTCTCTAGCTGGCCAAGGTGACACAGCTGACTTTACCTCCAGGAGCCACGTTGCCTCCTCAGCCGTCCTTCTATGGTTTGTCTTGTTTTATTGATTGGGGGTAGGGAAGGGGGTTGACGGAGGGGTATTAGCTCAGGCTACGGTTGGCCTCACCTAGGAACATCCACTCCTAAGGTTATGAGTTGCTCAGGAAAGGTTTGGGGAGTTTTTTTGTGGGACAAGTTATAGCTCAAGACACACCGGTAGGATTGTCAAACATTTGCCTGTCGACAGTACTCTTTTGTGTTCACACAGCAAAGACCTGAAGTCATCAGCCACTAAGCAGTGTTAAAATACTCCAAACCAGAAGGTGGCAGTACCTTTGTTTGACAATGCAAGTCTGTGTGTGTTGCTTATGTTCTGGATTCCAATATTAGCTATTGCAGAGAATTACCAGGGACTGAACAATACAATATTATTATGATACTTATGATACTATATGTATTGCGGTTCAATACTGTGTTTTTATTGCGATTCGATGTTCCAAATACATTGCTCACCAAATGTCTGCTGCAGAGGGATAAGAGAGAGCCAAGTTTTGATCATGAGTCATGGAAATAAGTGCTGAAAACAAATTGGCTCCCTGTTTAAAAAGAAGATTGAGAACAGGCTATGAAGGAAAAATACTGATCTTTTGGTTCAGGTACAGCCAACTAGCGCAAAAATAATATTTGGTATTGTCCATTCGATATATCGTAAAAAATAATATTTGATATTGTCCACATGATATATCGTCAAAAATAATATCCTGATATGTAACTGTATAGGTTTTTTTCTTCTCCCCCGACCCCCATTCACAAATTTCAGCTAGCTGTGCTAATGTTGCTATTTTGTAGAAAGCCCTTGTTGATCGTAGCCAGATGGCCACAGCTAGATGTCTACCTAGCAAGATGACAAAGAAACTATTTAATTCACTGCCACAGGAGTCGCTACAGTGCGATAGGACAAGGACATCCCTGCCGGCCAAACCCTCCCCTAACTCGGATGACGCTGGGCCAATTGTGCGTCACTTTTTGGGTCTCCCGGTCGGGCCGGCACGGGTCTCGAACCAGCATCTGTAGCAATGCAGTTTGTACTACGATGCAGTGTCTTAACACCATGCCCAAACCGGCAACTTGATTTTGTCCCCCCACACCAAACGTGATCATGACACGCAGGTTGAAATATCAAAACAAACACTCAACCAATTATATAAATTTGTGGACAGGTTGAAAAGCATTAAACATGTATGGCAATTTAGCTAGCTAGCTTACTGTTGCTAGCTAATTTATCCAGGGGTATAGATATATTGTTATTTTACCAGAACTGCACAAGGTCCTCTACTCCGACAATTACTCCACACATAAAACGGTCAACTGAATCGTTTCTAGTCATCTCTCCTCCTTCCAGGATTTTTCTTCTTTGGACTTTATATGGCGATTGGCATTTCATAATAAGGTGTATAACCGACCTCAGTTCATCTTTCAATCACCCACGTGGGTGTAACCAATGAGGAGATGGCATGTGGGTATATGCTTCTAAAAGCCAATGAGGAGATGGGAAAGGCAGGACTTGTATCGCGTTCGGCATCACAAATAGAAGCAACTTCTATTTTAGCGCCTGGCAACGCAGATGCTCGTTGGCGTGCACAAGCAGTGTGGGTGCAATGATTGAATAACATGTGTACATTTATTTTGCAACGCTCGCGCACGCGACACGTCCAGTTTGGGTAGCGTGTTAGACCGCTGCATATGGTTCCATAGCTGATTTGGCTCAAAGACATTAAGAAGGAAAGAAATTCCATAAATTTACTTTTGACAAGGCACACCTGTTAATTGAAATGCATTCCAGGTGATTAACTGATGAAGCTGGTTGAGAGAATGCCAAGATTGTGCAAAACTGTCGTCAAGGCAAAGGGTGGCTACTTGAAGAATCTAAAATCAAAAATATATTTGGATATGTTTAACACTTTTTTTTGGTTACTACATGATTCAATATGTGTTATTTCATCGTTTTGATGTCTTCACTATTATTCTACAATGTAGAACATAGTACAAATGAAGAGAACCCGTTGAATGAGTAGGTGTGTCCAAACTTGACGTTGATGGTCATTTTCCTGGCACCACTCCCCCATCGTCACCATTGTACCAGGGCCCTTATTTGTCTCCTATAGGTTTGAGAGATTTTGCCTTGTTGTCTGTTACCAAAAACACATAATTTTTAGATTTTTTTCAGGGAGGATAAAGAAAAGTTCAAATAAGTAACATATAAAGGTAGACCTACCAAATAGTTATAGTATTTTTACTGATCATTTGGTTTATGATCTATGAAGTGATTTAAAACTTGTAATACAGAATGACCAAGAAATCGGTAACAGAATGACTGAATTGGCTACAATGGGAATTCATGGTAATCACAAATCGCCTTTGGTCACTTGCTACTGTCCTCCCTTCCATTGTAATACTGTTATGTTCAGCTCATAACTGTTCTCTTTGTCTTTCTGTTATGTGGTGGTCAAAGCAAGAGTGTGAGTCTGGACAACCCCTCCCCCTTTCTCTCTTCTCTTTCCCCAGTTAATGTCACCTCTCCCGGCTCTTATTGACACCTACCCATGGCTCTTATTGACACCTACCCATGGCTCTCATTGACACCTACCCATGGCTCTTATTGACACCTACCCATGAGCCCCCCCCCCTTTGTTTTATGTAACCACCCCTCTCCCCCACTGAGCACCAACTGACAAAGGAAAAGTTGACATTTTGTCAGTCCAACTCTGAACCAATCATAGACATCCGTTTCACAATTTTGGACAGTACTGTACTATACTGTACTGAAATATGCTGTACTGTGATCTGTGAGACATATTTTCAATCTTAATTTGGAGTAGATATATATTATTATAATTTTATTTTTTTTGAGTAGATGTTTTTGGAAAACATGGTCACGTTAAAAACTGAGGGAGATTTGACCGTCATTCTGTTACCAAACTTCACATCTGCATTTTTTTTTTTTAGTAAATGTGTTTGTTTAAAATGGTCAGTTGTATGGTTTAGCTTTGCTATCAACGGTTCTTGTTTGGCATACTTTTCTCGTAAAAAAAAAAAACATCTTGAGTCTCAGTGTGTCATTCTGTTTCCGTGGAATTGCCCCGAAGTCTATCATTGTATTTATATAATTAAGTTCTAACTCTCAGTAGTTAATAGTTGAATGACTGTTTTGGGCTTTTGAACCACTGTACACAGGTTAGACTGAATGTTATAGTACTTACTGTATGCATGTTTGCGTTGGCATGCCATGCATACTGGTATTTCAAGTATGCATGTGGTCTGTTTGTGTTTTGCCTACTCTGTTGTCATCGTCAAGCCAAACACAGCATGACAATTCCATAAGGAGTTGGAAAAAAGAGCAGAAACAGTTTTGGCACCCAGGATAGTCTGTCCTCCATTTCTAGTAGCAAGCTCTTTTTTTTGGTGTTCACCATGTTTCTTGTGGGTTAGACTCCTGCACCGTTAATGCATGTGTTTACTGTGTAAGGCCTAAATACAAGTGATTGTGCAATTTGGGTTGATGAACAATGTTCCCTGCGAATATGTATTTGGCAGCTTGACTTCTCAGCAACATTTTTCATTGGATATTGATGCATAAACCATACAGAGTCAAATCAATCAGTTGGTAGCACTTCTCGAAACGAACAACACAGCTTCGTAATATTCCACCTAACGGTCTTAAACTCACTATAACATAAATTAGATTTTTGGTCATGCGTAAACAAAATCTTTATTTATAATGACCAAGGGATTGCGTGTGTTAAATATCCGCCTTCCAGCCTAACCCAGCCTGTGTCCTCACTGTCCTGTATGTGTGTCCCACAGCCTGTCTCACTGTTCATCTCTCCCACAGCCTAACCCAGGGTTGTCCCCTCTGGCCTCGCCCCCTGGCTCTGAGGAGTCGTCCTGCCACGTCTCCATGTCGTTGCCCTCAGCCTCCCAGTCGCGGCTGAAGTACGTGTCCCTGGGAGTGCTGGTGCTGCAGACCACTTCGTTGGTGCTCACCATGAGGTACTCGCGCACGCTGCTGGGCGAGGGGCCGCGCTACCTAGCCTCCTCAGCCGTGGTTTCGGCCGAGCTGCTCAAGATCCTCACCTGCCTGCTGCTCGTCTTCTACGACCACAGTGGGTATAGTGATCGATCTGACTGTCCGGCCGCCTGGCTTTCTGTCTGTGACACAGTGAATGGATAAACAATGACAACACAGAAAATACAGTCTCTTTGTCTATCTATAGGATCTATGCTACAGTCTCTTTGTCTATCTATCTCGTTCTTAGGATTCAGTGTATGGGTGTTAAATCTCTGTTTCTCTTCCTGTCAGGCTTCAGTGTTCGGGCATTGAATCGTGTGCTGAATGAAGAGATTCTCAACAAGCCCATGGAGACGTTGAAGCTGGCCATCCCATCAGGCATTTACACACTCCAGAACAACCTGCTTTATGTCGCCCTGTCCAACCTGGATGCTGCTACCTACCAGGTGAGAGACGTGACGTGCGCGCTTGTGTGTAGCAACATGTATAAGGGGAACAAAAGTGGACCAAGAATGGCGCCCTGTGGGACTCCACACTGCATTTCTTGACCAGTTTTGACTGGCAGGAATTTAAATCGATATTTTCCCCAACCAGGTGACGTACCAGCTGAAAATCCTGACCACGGCCCTGTTCTCAGTGTCCATGCTGGGGAAGAGACTGGGGCTCTACCAGTGGCTATCTCTGCTCATCCTCATGACTGGTATCGCTCTCGTACAGGTGACAAGATTAAACACACCCCACAAGTCAATAATGTCTCATTCATACCAAATCTAATTGGTTGGACTGTTTGGGTGTGTTTTTGTCAGATTAGTCATGTATCCACATTAGGGAGGCAGAAGTCTAAACTTTCCTCAAGTTCACAGGTTTTTCCGAATCATTTGCATAAATCAGTGGTAACACGATCTCCATGAAAGGTTTCCAGGATTTTGCAACCATACTCCACATGCACATCCTTGTTTGTGGATGTTACATACTGAATGTTGTTGATGTACTGTGTGTTTGTCTCCACAGTGGCCTACAGAGTCTCTGGGTGGGCCATCTTCGAAGCCTCTGTCTGCAGGCTCCCAGTTAGTCGGTGTGATAGCCGTACTAATAGCCTGCTTCTCCAGTGGCTTCGCTGGAGTCTACTTTGAGAAGATCCTCAAAGAAACCAAACAGAGTGTATGGGTCCGCAACATCCAGTTAGGTCAGCATCACTGAAATCTGTGTGTGTCTGTCCTTGTGTGCACACACACACACAATCACCATATACGCCGCTGATACTATTTATAATATTTATCCTGCTGCTCAGTCACTTCTACCTCTGATTACATCTACATACTATAACTACCTCAACTATCACCAGTATCCTTGCACATTGATATTGGTACTGGTATTGACCTTGTATATAGTGTATATTCCCAAAAAATTCTTGTGTGTATTTTACCTGACTTAGTATTATTGATTCTATGCTCTTTTTAAGACACTTTTCAATATTGTTTTTTATATTGAATACTGCATTGTTGAGTAAGAGCTTGCCAGTAAGCATTTCACTGTACTGTTTTTCACCTGCTGCATCTGGGTCAGACCCTTTAAGGTTGCTGCTCCTATCATCGCAAAGCCTATCTCCAGTCCGTCCTTTATTCAAAGGGGGAGATCAAGCTGATCCTAAATGTTATAGCCCTATTTCTATTTTGCCCTGTGTATCAAAAGTGTTGGAAAAACTTGTCAATAATCAACTGACTGGCTTTCTTGATGTCGATAGTAACCTCTCGGGTATGCAAACTGGTTTCTGCTCAGATTATGGATGTGTCACTGCAACCTTAAAGGTCCTCAATGATGTCACCATTGCCCTTGATTCTAAGCAATATTGTGCTGCTATTTTTATTGACTTGGCCAAAGCTTTTGATACGGTAGACCATTCCATTCTTGTGTGCCGGCTAAGGAGTATTGGTGTCTCTGAGAGGACTTTGGCATAGTTTGCTAACTACCTCTCTCAATGAGTGCAGTGTATAAAGTCAGAAAATCTGTCTCAGCCACTGCCTGTCACCAAGGGAGTAGCCCAAGGCTCAATCCTAGGCCCCACGCTCTTCTCAATTTATATCAACAACATAGCTCAGGCAGTAGGAAGCTCTCCATTTATATGCAGATGATACAGTCTTATACTCAGCTGGCCCCTCCCCAGATTTTGTGTTAAATGCTCTACAACAAAGCTTTCTTAGTTTCCAACAAGCTTTCTCTACCCTTAACCTTGTTCTGAACACCTCCAAAACAAAGGTCATGTGGTTTGGTAAGAAGAATGCCCCTCTTCCCACAGGTGTTATTGCTACCTCTGAGGGTTTAGAGCTTGAGGTAGTCACCTCATACAAGTACTTGGGAGTATGGCTAGACGGTACACTGTCTTTCTCTCAGCACATATCAAAGCTGCAGGCTAAAGTTAAATCTCGACTTGGTTTCCTCTATCGTAATTGCTCCTCTTTCACCCAAGCTGCCAAACTAACCCTGATTCAGATGACCTTCCTACCCATGCTAGATTACGGAGACATAATTTATAGATTGGCAGGTAAGGATGCTCTCGAGCGGCTAGATGTTCTTTACCATTCGGCCATCAGATTTGCCACCAACGCTCCTTATAGGACACGTCACTGCACTCTACACTCCTCTGTAAACTGGTCAAATCAAATTTTATTTGTCACATACACATGGTTAGCAGATGTTAATGTGAGTGTAGCGAAATGCATGTGCTTCTTGTTCCGACCATGCAGTAATATCTAACAAGTGATCTAACAATTTCACAACAACTACCTTATACACCCAAGTGTAAAGGAATTAATACGAATATGTACATAAAAATATATGGATGAGCGATAGCCGAACGGCATAGGCAAGATGCAGTAGATGGTATAGAGTACAGTCTTTAAATATGAGATGAGTAATGTAGGGTATGTAAACATTATATAAAGTGGCTAGTGAGACATTTATTACATCCAATTTTTTATTTTTAAAGTGGCTAGAGATTTGAGTCAGTATGTTGGCAGCAGCAACTCAATGTTCGTGACGGCTGTCTAACAGTCTGATGGCCTTGAGATAGAAGCTGTTTTTCAGTCTCTTGGTCCCAGCTTTCATGCACCTGTACTGACCTCACCTTCTGGATGATTAGCGGGGTGAACAGGCAGTGGCTCGGGTGGTTGTTGTCCTTGATGTTTTTGGCCTTCCTGTGACATCTGGTGGTGTAGGTGTCCTGGAGGGCAGGTAGTTTGCCCCCGGTGATGCATTGTGCAGACCTCACTACCCTCTGGAGAGCTTTAAGGTTGTGGGCGGAGCAGTTGCCGTACCAGGCGGTGATACAGCCCAACAGTATGCTCTCGATTGTGCATCTATAAAAGTTTGAGTGTTTTTGGTCATCTCTGTATACCTGTCGCAAGACCCACTGGTTGATGCTTATTTATAAAACCCTCTTAGGCCTCACTCCTCCCTATCTGAGATATCTACTGCAGCCCTCATCCTCCACATACAACACCCGCTCTGCCAGTCACATTCTGTTAAAGGTCCCCAAAGCACAGACATCCCTGGGTTGCTCCTCTTTTCAATTCACTGCAGCTAGCGACTGGAACGAGCTGCAACAAACACTCAAACTGGACAGTTTTATCTCAATCTCTTCATTCAAAGACTCAATCATGGACACTCTTACTGACAGTTGTGGCTGCTTTGTATGATGTATTGGTGTCTCTACCTTCTTGACCTTTGTGCTGTGGACTTTGCCCAGTAATGTTTGTACCATGTTTTTGTGCTGCTACAATGTTGTGTTGCTACCATGCTGTGTTGTCATGTTTTGCTGCCTTATGTTGTCGTCTTAGGTCTCTCTTTATGTAGTGTTGTGTTGTCTCTCTTGTCGTGATGTGTGTTTTGTCCTATATTTTTTATTTAATTTATTTTTAATCCCAGCCCCCGTCCCCGCAGGAGGCCATTTGCCTTTTGGTAGGCCGTCATTGTAAATAAGAATTTGTTCTTAACTGACTTACCTAGTTAAATAAAGGTTATATAACTAAATGCAAATAAAGTATCCTGTGCATGTGACAAATAAACTTTGATTTGATCTCCCTCTCTCTCCTAGGTTTGTTTGGTCTGGTGTTTGGTCTTATTGGAGTGTTTGTGTACGACGGAGAGAGAGTGAGGGAGTCCGGAGTGTTCCAAGGCTACAACTCACTCACCTGGACTGTTGTGGCCCTGCAGGTACTGTAAATATGCTTAAGTTATAGTTTCAAAAAGCGCATAGGCCAGGGGTCGACAATCTTTTTTTGTGTGGAGTGCCAATTTGACAATTTATCCTACAAATTTCTAACGATCTGCGTGCCAGTTATGATTTTCATATGTGCATTACAAATAATTGTCTATTGAATGTCTAATTGCCCGAATAATGGAAGAATTCCATAGCTCGCTGAACAGAGGCGCGCTGTCCATTTAGCTCCACGGACTTCATCTTGGAACGCAGATTCTCTTTGGTGAGTGATGCAGTGGCATTTAACCACGGATGGCCGATCTTATCTTCAATCAGCTTTGCGACTCTGTTTTCCCACCATAGCGGGGGCACCATCAGTTGTAATAGCGAATGTGTTTTTAATATTGACAACCTCTCTCAAAATGATCTGTGAAGGCTCTTGCTACGTCTTCTCCCTCAGTAGTACTATGCATGGGTTTAAGACAAAGCAGCTCCTCACGTACCTGCTCGGAGTCACAGTATCTTGCAACAACTGTCAGACGTGGAATGTCATTCACATCCACACTCTCAACAAGAGCAACACTAATCACAGGTGCATCTATTTAATACAACAACAAAAAACTCCCCAAATGGCTCAGGAGGCGAAGATCGAGTCATATGTTCTCCGAGACATGACCCCCCAAACCGTGCTTCTTAATACCCGCCCGCTTAACCCGAAACCAGCCACAATAATGTGTCGGAGGAAACACAGTTCAACTGATGCCTGGGGTCAGCCTGCAAGCGCCCAGCCTGCCACTAGGAGTCGCTAGAGCGCTTGATTTTTGACTGCATGTAGATTTGTAAACACACTGCTTTGCTTTTCATACCTGGACACCGCCCTCGTGATTCCTTCTGCCATCCCCCTCATCCTTGAAGTTTTTCCTCATGTCTCGTTTCAAAAGGACGGGGCACACTTAATGTCCAACAAACAAGTTTTACAACAGACTGGTCCTTCAGTTCAACGAATCCATATTCCTTTGTCCAAGAAGCAATACATTTTTCTTTACTGATGACATTTTGCACCCTGAACTTTTTTAAATAACTAAAGAAGGCTTGCTAGCTATGTGAAAATGAATCTCATCTTCAGCGCTGCCTTGGGATTTGAATTTGGCGGGAGAGGCGAGGTGGGTTGTCTTGCCTTGAACTAATAATATGAAACTCCTGCAAAATCATGAAAGCCCATTGGCTAATCAGGAATTACATACCTTGGGAACTACTACATTGCAGTGAATACCAATGCAATATCAAAACCATTGCATTCAATTTCAAATATTTTCTCCAGTTAAAAAAATAAACTGGCAAAAATAAGTGAGGAAAAAACATCTATACCACTGTTTTAATTTTGAGGGGTTGCTTGCCAAGCCTTGGTGTGCCAAGGCAAATACCGTCGTGTGCCAAGGCTGGCACGCTTGCCTTACGTTGCCGACCCCTGACGTAGGCCATACAAACCTGATTTACTGTAAAGTGAGGTAAGCCAGCGTAAAAGGAAGTGAAACTCCTTAAAAAAATACCTTAACAACCTTTACCCTATTCTGACTATTTACTCTAGGTGTGTGTACACACTTGTGTGTGAGAGAGAAAGCAAGAGTTAATGAGAAAGAGAGGCAAAGTAAGTGTATGTGTGTTCATGCATGAACGCCTATGTATTTGTGTGTATTTTTATGTGTGACTGGTTGTGTGTATTGTGTCTTCCATCAAACCCATGTCCTTTTGTGTGTTTCCAGGCTCTGGGCGGGTTGGTCATAGCAGCAGTCATTAAGTATGCAGACAACATCCTGAAGGGCTTCGCCACGTCACTCTCCATCATCCTGTCGACACTCATATCCTACTTCTGGTTGAAGGACTTCGACCCTACCAGGTACACACAAACAAACACACACACTTTCATAAATCATTTGGCCAGGTCCAGAGGTAAAATAGAGATAATAATAATAATAATAATAATAATATTAAGAAGAAGAAGAAACTATACAAATCAAGGACATTTTCACACATACCTATATTATCTAGATCCTGGAGCATTTGATACCCTGATCTGTGCTATGAAGCATATTTGAAACTCAAACAAATCCTGGCCTAAACCAATCCCGGTCCCTGCCCAATTTCCAGGACCAGAGTACCAGCAGTTGTTCAAGGCATCCGCACCAGGAAGCTGAATTCATATGTGAAAACGCCCTGATTATGCATTTCTGCCTATAGCTCTAACAACATCATCTTTCTCTCTCTCCCAGTGTGTTCTTCCTGGGAGCAATGCTGGTCATTGCTGCCACCTTCCTCTATGGCTATGAGGGCAAGAGGCCTGCCATCAACCACAGCAAAGTATAGAGCGTCTCCCCTCCACCACCCCACAGCCCAGAAACCTCAAAGAAGAGACACACGGAGCAAGATGGAGGGAGGAATATGTTGCCAAGAAGTGGTGCTGAGCAATTAACCAAAATGTTGGTTATTTTTCAGTTTTAAAACAACTAATTGACCGACCTTAGTTCAATTATTTGAATTTCATTCCATTTAATTTTTAATTTCTTTGCTCAATACACACATTGCGCTGCAGTTTCTATAGAGATAAATAAGACCATGCCAGAACTGTGCGGTGTAGTAAGGAGTTGTAGTTTCCAACAGGCCAATGTTCTTCATAGTTTAGTGCAGAAAACGTGATAATTAACTACAAAGACCATAATTCATTGCGCGGCTAGTTGACTGGTCTGTTTCTTTTACACCTGCAACGTAAGAGACGAGGGATGAGCGATCAAGAGTGCATACATCCGAGAGCAGTTGCTTCGTGAGGTATTGGTATTTAGCGGTCATAAAAAGCATGCCTTATTTACTGTGAAGATCTACAAAATAGAGATTTGTCAGAGAGCATAGGCAGCAGCTCTATAAGAGAAGAGATGATGACTTGGAATGAAATAATAAAAGTCATCAAATGAAACAAATGCAATATATACAACTAAAATATTTTATTAAAGTCATGTGAATAACTGATAGTTTAATAAGCAGTAATGTGCAGTCACTACCATCATAGGACTTTTTATTTTATTTGGTAATATTCTGTGTTCCAGCATTCAACCCAGATAACATACCTGCTAAATATCTGTATGCAACCAATAACATTTGATTCGATGTAATGCATAGTGCATTTAATGTCATTTTTTTTATTTAAATTTTCTTTTAAAATCTGAAACCACAAAACAACCTCGAAAAGCAATACTCACTCAGAGCTACTGAGAAGGTCCGCGTAGTCAAGGAGGAGCAGAACTCCTGGGAAAGGAGTGTAGGCGGAAGGAGTCGTAAGATGTTTAATGTACACAACAACAGATGGGAGTCGCCTGGTTTCAAAACAAGGTTTTGATTGTCCAATACTGGTACTAGTAGTCAAGATGGAGGTCATAGCATTTCTAAAGCTCTTTATTGAAATTCGAAGCGCTTTACGTTGCATGGGGTTAGTAATGCAACCACACTCTCCCATAGTGATGCCATCAAGTTCTTGATCGAACAGGCTCATGAATGTGACTCCTCCACAGTTCACACTTGTATGCACGTCAAACACACACACACGTCATGGAGCTGAAGCCACTATGATGCCTAAGCCGGGCATATGAACGGTTATGCTCACATGTGACCTCTCACCTCAGGGGTGATAGAGCCAAACACACCAAAGCATGGAATCATAGGAAAATGGACTTTACAGGGAACAACGAGAATTCATCGACGAATCCAAGAATTCACTGCCAACGTTACTGTTTTTTTTATGTTCTATTTTTACAAATATTTTATAATGTATTTGGGGAGTAGGGGAATGGGAATTTGTAGTATGAATGTATTTTAGGGTACTGATGGTCAGTAAGGGGGAGGACATTTAAATGAATGTAATGCCTCACAGGTTACCGCCCCTCATTTGTTTTTGAGTGACAGCTCCACCCAGTGGGAGCGTTGGGTTGTAGCACATTTACTGCAGAGGGGAGGGGTTGAGACCAATGACTGTAGAGATACTGGATGTCCTTTTATTGGGGACAAGGAAGAAAAAGATTAAAGGAAGGAATGCTTTAAACTTGCTGCTCATTGTCCGGCCATTCAGATCCAAAGAATTACACATCCAGTTGCTGATGTTTTTATGCAAAAATGGCCTGTCGTGCAAGATAAAATGAATAAATTAAGTGATCAAATGTAAAATAAGGGTTTAAACCGATGTTTTGTATTGTGGATGTTGTTTCATCTAGGTATGAAATCCCAATGCAGGATTGTTTGATGAGTAAGAGGTCATAAATTATTTGATGTTTCTCAACAACTGGGTCATATTCATGAGGCACCAAATGGAACAAAATGGGCAGAAACAGGGACAGACTGCCCGAACTCGTCCAATAAGAAATGCGTTTTGTGTTGGAAAAACATTTTGCTGTGGTGTGCCCTTAAGGAAGGCAATCCTGGTTCCTATCGAGCCGAGATCACTGAATATGTTTGGTACCAATTCAAAAGTTCATAAACTGTTCATATAATATATTTTCATTGCATTGTGTATCTAACATGGAAAAAGCTTCCATCTTACACAAGAATGACAATTTGTGAATGTGGATAGAAAGAGACCCAATCAATGGCAGCTATTTTGGGGACACGACAAAGCCGTCATTGTGAATATTACCACCACCCTGTCTTTCCTGATCATGTATCCTTCTCTCTCGGTCAACAGTCCCTCTGTGTTTGCATAGTCTTGAAGTGGAGATGAGGGATTGGAGAGAGGGGAGAAAATGATGGACAGACAGATGGGAAGGTGACGACTGAAACTGGTGAGCAGCACAGATGGAGCATGAGTCTTGTGACATTGTGTCATATGGCAGGGGCCCCTCTGAATGAACCCGCTAGCCCAGGCTATTGCCTTGATAGTGTACTGTGGCGCTATGGCCCAATCCCAAAATCAACCCCTAGCCCCTAACACAAGGCACTTGGTGTAGATCTGAAACGATTGTATAGATAAGCAATATGGTTAGGGGCTAGCAGGTTGGATTGAGACATTGGACATTCATGTGTATGCATGTAGATACTCAACTCACACCAGAAAACCCACACCGTTTAAACCTTTCTATGTGAGTGCATAGACATGGCACATTTAAATGAGACCACAATCAGCCCATTTCGTTTTAGACCTTTATGCCAAGTAGGTGCTCTTAATACAATCTGATGGATGATTCAGTTTATCTTAAACTAACAGAAGATTCATATAATATTATTTGCCTCATCATTTAAATATCTTAACAAAGTGTTCTTAAAGTGTTCTATGTTAAAGGCTGTTACGTCCATAATTGGCACTGAGGGAGTTTTCCAGCTTTCAGGATATCATGGCCAATGTAAGAAGTTCCATTCCATGTCCTAAGTGTGATCAGCTGATACAAAATACTATTCTTATTCCAGTCAAAGACCGTTTTCTCTCTCATGCAATAAGACCTACTGTACGATAGGTTCTGTGTTCAGTCCACCTCAGTAGAACTCCGATAGCTCTGTCCCTTTCTTTCCAAAGGCAGATAGATAGAACTCTAGTACAGCACTGTGGCCGTCCAAAAACAGTCGGACTCAATCAAACGCTGATGCAGTGCTGAGCCTGCCTCCGAAACCAGTCTAGCTCTATAGGCTTCCGCTGTGTCAATTCCAATGCAGTCCAGTCCAGAGAAAATACCTAAACTTTTTCACGATTTCTATCATCCATTGAACCCTGACAGTAGGTGCGAGTGAAGAGCTGCAGCTGCCATGTTTGATAAGGGAACTTCCCTTATCAAATTTCCCTAATTTCCCTCTCCTTCGATGGGCCACACTTCCTCATTACCATGAACTACTCACATTGTGTTTTCTCAGTCTTTACAACCTTATTTGGGCGGTATCACCACTAGGGGTGCCCCTCTGCGGGGCCTCCACATCAGCACTTGGGCGTCATTGGCATTGGGTCGTCCCAGGGCGTTGGGGGGTATTGGTTCCTGGTAGTTGAGAATATGGGGCTGCTCCTGGTGAGGACGTCCTACTAGGGAGGCCCGGGAACCCAGGGGCATGTCAGGGTCCACGGCGATGTCCACCCGCATCCGCCACCGCACAGTCTGCAGCACGATGCGCTCCTGGATAGTTCGAAACATAGTAGTGAAGTTAACTATTATAGCAACTTATATGTAATATGTTGCAACCAAAAGTGCTTTACAGTTAGCACTTGGAGCATTGCTTCACAATCTGTAGCCTACTTTGACCCCAAGGCTGTACATTTCTGTTCTTGTCCAGAATTAACACTGAGCGACAAAAAATGTACAGGGATTGTTCACTTCAAAATCACAGTTTGTCAGATGTTTTCAGACAAAAGTCCGACCTCAAGTATGTTGGGATGAGTCCACATTGCACACCATCCGTTGTGTTGCTCAAACTAGTTAGATGGGGCTAATCTTTACCATTCATTTGGGATTGAGTTACATATTGTTGGATCCACACAACAGATGGTGTGGGATGTGGATTTATCTTGAGATTAGACCACTTTAGAGGTCTGAAAACATCTGACAAACTTAGATTTTTAAGTGAACTATCCCTTTAAGATAAAAAAACATACAATTTAACAGAGCAGTTCACAAAATCCAAGAAAGTCCATTTTCTGAATCCTACCTTGGTGACAGAGTTGATGGCAACCAACCAGGTGATGAAGCTCTGGTCTCGGGAGATGTGTGACAGCATTGGCGTGTTGCTGTTGCTGATGGGAACGGCCCAGGTCACACTGGGGTAGAAGTTGTCGTTCATGCTGACTGTGAGGTGCGACGGTTTGGACGTGGGACCCGTAAGGGTGACCGTCTCAGTGGTGTTGCCGTACCATGGGTAGCTGACCCCGTCCGAGTCGCTGATGGCCTTGGCCCGGCCCTCACGGAGCTCTGGTAACTCCCAGCTGGACCTGGGGTAGTGGACATGCAGAAAGTCTTTAGTAATACACAAAACAATACAACAGAACATGATACATGTGCAAAGACCTCACTTAATGGGACTCTGTTTTTATAGTAGGCCATGCACGGCTAGAATTTCACCGGCGCTCGTAATTCACCAAGGTCTACAACTGATACAAACAGACAATATTACAGCTCACGTGACCGACTACGATTGCCTGGCCAAGTGACTCAAGACTGTGTTAGCCCACTGAACTAAATCCTAGGCCAATACACTTAAGTGCTGTGGGCGTAATGTGTGTGTGTGTGTGTCATAGGGAGAGAGAGAGAGAGAGAGTGTGTGTCAAGAGATTGAATGAGTGGCACTTCGAGATGACTGATGGTGGATGACATCAACTCAGAACTTACATGCCAATGTCCCCATAAGTATTGTAGAACTCCATTTGTGTACAAGCCTGGATCCAACCCACCACCCAGGTCTCATTGCGGGGCACCGGAGGCATCACGATCCCTGCGGAGGCCCTGAAGTAAGGTGTCTTATACCGCAGCACTATGGGCGAGTTCTCCTCTATCACCGTTGGGCACTGGTCAATGGAGGCCGATACCTCGTAGACTACAATGTTCTCCCTTCTAATGCGAGGCTTGCAGGAGATGCTCTGGATACAGCCCATGGTGCTGGCAAGTAGCAGAGTAAGCAGAACCAGAGACGAAGGGAGAAGATGATACCTGACCAGTATGCACATCAGTCCCTCTCGGATTCCATCCAGCTTTTAAATCAATATCAATCTTTTCATTTACCCATCACTGATACGGTCAAATTACTGGGTTGAAGAAAACGAAATAGAGGCATCATTTCGAATACAGACATTGAGGCAACATTCGATATCAAATCAATACAGCAGCAGTTAAGCATTTTTCTGCACTGGGAAAACGGAACGTTAATGCAAGTGCGGTATGGAGAGTGAGTGTGGGGAAGGTACACTGAACAGCCCCCTGCAGCCTTCCCCGGTGTGACTGTTGTGTGCCGCACTGCCCTTGGTGCTTGTCCCCAGAAACTGCAATAGGTCCCCCTCCGGGATGCTGCTTACTCTCTGCGAGCCCGAAGTCCCACTTCCTTTTCGAGTCCACGCGTCCGGCTGCAGGTCGGTGCCCTTTGCACCTGCTCCTTCGACTCAGCGTTGTCATGTCAGTGGCGACGGGGCAGCAGGTGTGTCAATGGGGTTGTTCGGGTGCCTTTGTTTGGATGGCTTGCATAGCCCTGTTATCTGTACGGCGCCCTCAAATGAGATAGTCTTGGTCGTCACAACAAAAAGACGTTATACAATGGCTCATATCCTACCTAAAACCGACGATAAGTAGGCTAAGTATAGCCTATAGGCTATATAAATCAACGAAACGTGCGCGTGGCAGGCTATGGTGCCCTGTTGAGACAATAAATCGCCTTAGCGCAATTTCAACGTTTTCTTCATTCCATTCTTGGGATCAATGATGAGGGAAGCTCGCATCATGAATGGTGCATCATAAATGGTGAGAGAACGCAACGAGAGATTCACAAACGTGCCCGCGACTAGGTGTGATACCCAGACGCCCAGACATCCCTAAAATGTTTTGGTGACACGAATCATCCATATATAATACCTCCGTCTCCCGATTGAGCATTATTGCTCAAACTCCCTCGCTTGGTCGAGCATCATTTCCTCGACAACGGTCGCTGTTCAGTTCGGCTAGGTGCTGATGCTGGGAGGATAAGACAGCGGCAACAACAGAGGGAGAGGCGTCATTAGACGCCTGTATTGAAAAGTTTACATCATGTGGGCGTGATTTACACCCCATGGACACTCCCCCATTTGTTGCCATTGGTTGGCCACGTCAAACGCGGAAGTGGTGTTGCTTTGGCGGACTTCCCACTGACACGCATCAACCGGGCATTAGATCTGTTCTTCATCGAACCGGGTTCACTTAGTGTATTGTTTTGTCGGTTTATGATTTTCCATTTATTGAGTAGGTTATCAGCGAATGTGCCGAGCGTTGTGTACAGGGCCGCGTTGATCATGAAGCCGCAGGTTGTGTTCGTGTTGGGAGGGCCTGGGGCGGGGAAAGGGACCCAGTGTGCCAGAATCGTTGAGGTAAGATGGCGAGAAAAGAACAATGAAAAGGACAAAGATAATTTGACAGGGCATTGAATTGTGTTGGGGGGGAAACACTAACAGATATGAGGGGTTTGTGCTCACTTTTGTTGGCTTCTGTCCACGGGAGACCAGCTAAATGGATCAACTTCCCTTTCTTGTCCTCAATGTAATCTACTTGTTATGTTAGCTAGCATAGCCATGCAAGACTGCACTAGCTAGCCAGCTAACTAGCTAGTCATGTGAGCAATTAATACATGATATTTCAATTAGTTTTCTTGTTGAAAGGTTGACTATCTAAAGATTCTTCCTGAATATCAGAAGGGTGTACTACAAAGCAGAATCAATGTGTTAGCTAGCAAACGTTGATAAACATCCAGAAATGTTTTTTGGGGTTGTTGAGTAAATTAGACCATGCCCATTTCTAGTTTTTCTTAAAAAGGAACTCTTTCAGAATATTTAGTCAATTTTATCTGGAAAACTCATTGATCCTGCTTGGTAGTATACCCCCCATGAGTCAAAGTGGGCTATGACTCACCAAGTGACAGAAGAGGGTAGCCTACTCCTTTTAGTCCAAAGACCTATTATGTTCAGAGGCGAATTGCCTCTGGCAGCCAAATACTCCATTTAAATGTGCTTCTCAATTGCAGTACATAGATACATAAAGCCCTCTACTTAGATATGACATCAAAAAGAATTTCCCAGAGATAGAATGTACACTTTTAAGCGGTTTTAACAGTTGCAGCTGACACTTATTTTTCAGTTACAACCTGTTTGTGGGCGTCCTTCCGTTACACACAGGTGTGCGGCGCCCGCAGAAAGCTAATTAGCAACGGTAGTCGCCTCCGTCTTCGGTAAACAAGCGCTGGAACGGAAATATTGCCGTGTGGGAACCCTAACCATATAAAGGAGTGTAGGAAATTAACCTTTTAATTATTATTATTATTTAAATTTTCTCGCTGATGTAAAAGTTAATGTTCCAAATGTTCTCAAACCGTATCGCGTGGGAGACGTGTTTACATTTTAGACCGAGCATTTTGGCATCGTCGGGACGCTGTCCTCAGCCGGCAGACAGGTTCGTGAATGGACGGTATATACCGTCTCGGAATGGGCTAGCTCTATGTTCGTTGTGAAAAGCTTCTAGCTACATACACAGAGTAACCTATGCACTGCTCTTGATGTCACACCCATGTGTAGTCTACATCTTATCAGTTCAGCTGTTTTGCAATTCACATTATGTAAAGTTCAGTTTATCTGCAATGCACCTGCTCTAAACCTCAAGCCAATGCCCTTGAACAAGTAGTCTTGAGAAATGAAGGCTGACGTGTATCTGAGTCTGGGTGGGGTTTTAGTCAAAAGATAAACTACTGCTATTCAGCTGTCTGACTATTAACACACTACATTGTAGCTCCCCATGGGCTTTCTTCTGTTTCCTGCATTTGCAAATGACTTTGTTTAGACCTTTATTCAAACAGAGCTGGGCCACTTGTGTTTGCGCAAGCATCCTGTTCAAGCATGACGAAACCACACGCGTTCTTAAGCCAGCCACCCACTTATAAAGCCTGTCTTCATACAGCGAAATATAAAAATCCCTCCCCTTGCTTTCAGTGTCAATGGAGCACAGCAGCGTCATTTTAGAACAATAACCCACGATGCCTATGACAATGTTATTTTCTGTGTATTCTCTACTTAATGCATTGTTACTATTGGACTCCTTTTTATAAATGACATTAGTCCCAGACAATTGAATTCTTATATCCAATTGATTCCTATGGAAAGTAACATACTTTGTTAGTACAGAACAGGTATGTTTCTGTACTATTGTCCCACGTAAGCGGTTGGATCAGTGATTATTCTTAGAGTGTGTTGTTGTTTTAGTAAAAGCTGGCATTAATTTGCGTTTTTCACAGAACTACAGTTACACTCACCTGTCTGCCGGAGACCTGCTGAGGGCCGAGCGAAGCCGAGAGGGGTCAGAGTTCGGACAGCTCATTGACAGTTACATCAAGGATGGCAAGATCGTCCCTGTCGAGATCACCATTAACTTACTCAGGAAGGTATGCACCAACTCCAGGTACCTATGGCTACAAGGTTTGTGTTGGCTGTTGACGTACAGTAAGTTAGGAATCAGAATTACTATTCGCTTAGTTAACATGGGGTAGAGCGTAGTAGCACTATACAGTCATTGTGGTCTGAGTAAGTCTTTCTCCCTCCTCTTACTGAAATAGTTTCTTGTCATTGCTCCATGGGCTGAATTAATCCATACTCAAAAGAAATAGTTCACCTCAAAATATTTTTGATGTCAGATGCATATAGGAAGGTCTACAGCTGGTGTGTAATAAAGACGCACCATGTTTTAGGCATAAAAAAAATAGATTTTGATTTGGGGCAGAATATCCCTTTTTTAACATTCACTTTCCTTTGTCCTCAGGCCATGGAGGAAACCATGGAGATGGACGAGAAGAAGTTCCGCTTCCTCATCGACGGCTTCCCCCGAAATGAAGACAACCTCCAGGGGTGGACCACTGTCATGGAAGGGAAGGCTAACGTCAAATTTGTGCTTTTCTTCGACTGTACTAGTGAGGTAATAAAACACCTTGGGAGGAGGATCTCCCAAGAGGAAGGGGAGGGGATGAAATGGAAGGGGCAAAATCACTGGAAGGGGAAGACATACCTCAGATATAAGCCACATTTGTGTTAATCCTAGTGTTAATGTCTTTATTGCTTAGCTGACAGTGTAATGTTTTATGCTGAGAGCTCTGTGTTTTTGCTTGTCTACAGGTCTGTATCGACCGATGTCTAGAAAGAGGGAAGAGCAGCGGGCGCACCGATGACAACAGAGCGAGCCTGGAGAAAAGGTAGCGTCCAAACACTAAGGCTTTCAATGATCACTGACCTCTTTCATATGAACTGGAACTCTCAAAAGGAGACACTGCTCTTGTTCATATAAAAAAAAGGGTACTTACATTCCTGGTTTCTAAAATGTTTGCCTGATTTCAGTTCATACGACACATAAGCAAAGTGTAGAGAATCATTGTACCATCTAAACTGCTGTGAAATATAGTTTTAGTCACCAAAAATACTGTATTTTCTGGAGTTGTAAGGTGTGATACAAAACTGAAAGTAATAAGACGTTAAAACAATTTACGGATGTATATGCAATATTTCTATGCTTCCCAACAGATCTACCATGAGTGTGACAGATCTATAACGTGTATTTCTGTATGAAATCAGTCGGGTTGTTCACAAAACGACATAATGGACCTTTTTAATAATGGACTTTCTAGTGAAAAAAAACATTGCTTTTGAGATTGCGATTTTCATTTTTAGCTTGGCTGTATATACGTCACTGTGACCCCATTTTGGGTCTCTTCTGAGTCCTGGGTGCTGGTCAGGCATGTTTCTAAGCTTCCATTTCCTCCCCTGAAGGATCCAGACATACCTGCAGTCGACACGGCCTATCATCTCACTGTATGAGAAACAGGGCAAGGTGCGCACCGTGGATGCCTCGTGCGGTGTGGACGAGGTAAGCAAAGGAGTTTACAGCCATTGAAGGCACACATGATGGGCAGTTGGAACACACTCATTAGTGCAAAGTTATTCACTCTTATCTTATGTTTTAGTTTTGTGTTAATTCCCTCTGTCTGAGGTTTTCTTTCCCTTTTGGTTTTCTCTCTGTTTCCCTGCACCCTCTGGCAATCACACACTTGTCAAAAAACACAATGTCTCTCTTGTTTTCTCTAATGCATCTCTTTCTCTCCCTCTCTGTTTCAGGTTTTTGACAACGTCAAAGCCATCCTGGACAAAGAGGGTTGAAATCCCTGCCAACTGCCAACAACTGTAACATTCACAGTTACGTTTCGTTTGTCTTTGTCTCAACTGCAGCAACACTATACTCAGTTTACATGTCCATTCAAATTACTTTTTACATAAAAAAAAAAAAAAAGATTTTTTTTGTCAGTGCCGAGCTGCTCTTCCAAGTGTGTGATTGAATGTGTGTGTAAGAGTGAATAAGATGGGTAGTAAGATGCTCTACTGACCAACCGCACTGGGTTTCACTATGGTAGTTGTACACCAACTGACAAGCCTGTCATTGTAGTCATGGGGCTTTGTATAGGGACAAGACTAATAGAATTGCTCTTAGCTTGGCGAGGCACTTATTTTTGTTGTCAAGCAGAGGTATATACAGTACTGTATGTTAAATTAATGTTGGTTTTTTTTTTGTGATAAAATCTGCGTACACACACACCATTGTTAGCCATTCCCTAAGCGAAAACGTGCATTTTCACCGACCAACCAATTCTATGGACTAAATCAGAGCTCTCCAACCCTGTTCCTGGAGAGCTACCATCCTGTCCATTTTCACTCCAACCCCAGGTATAACTAACCTTATTCAGTTTATTAACCAGCTAATTAGATCAGGGTTGCACCCAGGGGGGGCGCCATGACCGAGTTGGGAAACCTCGTGTTAGATTAGGGTTGGACTGAACCTACAGGACGATAGAGCTCGAGGAACAGGTACTCAGAGATGAACATTGTCTTATGAACTTCCCCTGTGTACTAATAAAATATATAAAGCACCAGTCTCATGTTGGAAAAAATATGAACAGCGGTCCCATAGGACCACAGGGAATCGAGTCACAGCAGCCGTGATTGCAGTATTACAAATTTGTGGATTAAACTGGCATGGCAACGATAGTTGTTACTGCACATACGGTGTGGGACCAATTTTGAACTTAAACTTGTTAAATCAAGTTTAAATTTGGGACTATCCGCAAGTTTGTGTCACTGCACATGAAAGAGTATTTGGTGTTCTCACGAATGCTGAAATACTGACATGCTTTGTCGCCCCATGTAGTGTGGCTGAAAATGTGAAGTCCAATGCTTACCGTGTTCTCCAACAAGGACTTGGCTGTGTTATGTATGTGTCATTACAAAAGTGCACAAAGATCAGCTCCCGACAGTTAAGTTTCTGTTGTGTGTTATTTGTTAAATCTTTGATTATGCGACAAAGGATGAAGGACCTGTTTTGTCGAATCGGAGTATGTTGCCATGTAAAGTGGGAGAAATCGTCAAAAACAAACAAACCAAATATACCCCCTTCTGTGTCTGTGTGTACTTTATTTCCTTTGACAGGTGAATACTTATGGAGCAACTCGAAACAGGTAATTCCAGCATTCACAGAAGGCCACACTATTTTAAGGGAACAGTCAACCTAAGAATCTAGACTTCGACAGGTGAAAACTTATGGCACCAGACAAACTCACCAGTAGTTCCAGTCAGACAGGTCACACTGTTTCAAGGGTGTCTCAACTGTTTTCTGATGGGTCCCTGAGACTAATGTGGCTAGTTCTACAGAGCTCAATATAATTGTTCCTCATTGAGGTTTTGATATCTTTTGAACTATTTTATAATCTCTTAATTTTGTGCCTACCACAAGCCTTGTACTAACGGTTATTGTTGGCATAACTAGTTTGCCATATCAGACCAAACTCCTTCGACGTTGTTTACATTAATTTGATTTCATCCATGCTTTCTGTCGGCTACCATGATCACAAATGTGCTTATATAATATATGCCATTTAGAAAGTTTTAGCTAAACTCCTGGTGTGTTATTGCTCAACTCAAGGGTGAGTTATAGTTACATTTGATTTATACATTTTTTTTAAACTGAGAATGCAATTGTGTTATTTAAGTGTACAAACAGCCATCATAGTAAGTATTATGTAACAATGTACAGTTCCACTGCAACACTACCTAACCATGTAACCACAATGGAAATACTGATGGGTACAGATAGGAATCACTTCTATGTCAGTCAACCCAATAAGCCAGCAGAGGGCAGACTGACATCACCAGTGGTTCACTTGTTGAGAAATGTCACGTCGCCATTTTGACTTTATTTGTTATTTGAGTTTTTCATGTCAATTTCTCAATTTAAACGGGCAATCGGCAGTTGCTACAGTACATCCGTTTTTTTGACTTAGTGCTATGTACCCATTGTTTCTTGAAGAATATAACTTATAAATGCCTCATGAGCATAGTTTACTTGCCGTACCCTAGCAGAACCCAAAATACAAGCTTGTTTTTCTCCAATATTTCTGAACAAAGTAAATGTAAAACAAAGACTAGAGCCTCGACGGTTAAAACTAGCATTTTTGATACCCTGGCTGGTCATGACTTGCATCCATAGCTCAGTCTATGATTTTGAGAGTGGTTACATTTCTTCAGCCCCCATCCCACATTTGATGGGAGCATGCTTTGTTATTGTTTCAACTGCTGATAGTCCCTTTAAACTCCCGCATTCACATCTTATGCAATGAATTATACACATCATCGAATTGTATCTTGTATCTTATCTGTGTTATGTGCTCAAGGAAAATGTCCATTGAATCATCGTATCTTTAAAGAGCACTAATAAACTAAATGTAATTATTAAGTGCTTTTTCAACTCTGGCCTAATATTAAAACAATGTGTTGTCTGTCTGTACATGACCAATGAGGACATTCAATATTGTTACACAATCATAAGTCAACTATAATGCCAAACTGTACCTGTTTCCTTTCACTACCTGTGTCATTCCACGAATAGAGTGCCTTTTGGGCAGTGTCATTTTGTAAAAAAAAAAAAATATTCACATATTTGACATTCTGTCATTAACTTAATTCCACTTAATAACAACGTAATATTAAACATGCTTTCCCATCTCAAAAGGTTAAATTAAGAAAAAACTCCAATTAAAGTGACAGGGTTGACGATTTCACCTTAAATCAGCCATACATTCCCTTGTAACGGGGAACGGAAGCTTGTGTGCAACAGGGATGGACAATTGAATGCAAGCTTCACAAAACATTTCTAGCCTACTTATCTATGGGTAACAGGGTTGACGTATTATGCTCAGCACACTCAGTTTTCCACCACAAAACAGACAATTGCAAAAATTAGAATTAGCACACTTAATTTGACACTCATTTGACTATTAGATGTTCAATGTTTCTTTTGGGAAGAATAAAAATAAATAAAAAATTCACCTTGCAGAGTTGACCTTAAACTTGATTGACACATGTAAATGAATCACTAATCACAATTAAATAAATACAAATCTTCAGAAACTTTCCCAATGCAACAAAATAACTTTTCAATGATAAACTTGGGTTGCCAAAATAGATTTTCTGTGAATGCACATTATTTAGTTTAATGAAACACACTGTGTAATAGAGATTTTAAAAGGTGAATTTAATGAGAAGGCATTTATTCACCGAGAGGCTTGAATAGGAAGTCACATCAGTGGCTACAGAAACACAGTGTCGCCAAAACATTATCAGTGTGCCCTTTGCTCAGTCTGGCATCAAACTTGAACCATAACAGTCAACACTGGCAGACATTTGATACTGGCAGAAGAAACAGGTCAAAGGTAGAATATCAGTACAAACAAAAAAAACTACTTAAATATGGTTCTTAAACATACATGGTTAACCCGTTTCCCTTCCCCCTGGGTAATACATCGGTCTGCGTCTCCCCACACATACTATCAACTTTATCACATATCAATCCAGATCATGATAGGATGTGATATTTCCGAGACGTTCTTATTTGCATTGTCACATTGACAAATGACACCAAAAGACGCACTCGTGTTTTCATAACACATTCCTTTATTTCTATTTCACATAAAGCTCTGCAGTTTACAAAGACAAATGTTGATAACGGTCCTGAGGACTTGTAGCTTGAGAGCTGGCGTATTTACAGCTTGTTGGCCTGAGACAAAAAGCAGACAAAACAAATACGGTAGAAAGTGCTGACGTAGGACTTTGCGGTAATGAACTGAATAGACAAAAAAACAACTTAGTGTAAGGCACCTTAAATACATTGCATATGTACCCGTGTCGGATAATATATTATTTTGACCAAATGACAGAGGCAATAACAAACTTTCACTAGGTAGAAAGACAAAAGCGGCTGGTACCTTAGTAATTACAGACATATACTCTGCCAGCAGAGGGTAATCTGGATAGATATTACATTATATGTATTCACAATATACAAGATATAAGAAACTACAAAGAACTGGATAATAAATTAGCTTATCTTTAGCTGAACATGCCCCAATATACTTTAATCTATAATATAATTGTACCCCATGTAACAGTGTTTCTCATTCTCTAACAGTTTTGAGTGTCTTCTAAAAGAACACTGTCCTTCAATTGAAAACATTCAGCAAAAAAGCATTACACGATATAAGAATTCATATTCCAAAACTTTAATTTTCTAAATGTACATTCCATCAGTACGTACCGGACTTCTATACAAACATAATGTAGAATGTCTATGAATTATACAATATGGTTCTATGTTCACATTTGGAGGGAAGCCATCTGCCATTTGCCAACAAACACAACAATCTCTGACAGTGTGGTACTAAGACGCTATGATGTGTTACTACAACCGTAAGACGGTTGTTTGCCAATCAAACTCCATCTTCCCAGTGTCCATTTAGCAGGCCTTGGCCAAGCCAACGAGCATGTCCGTGTTCGCCCGGCAGTACTGAGCCTTGGTGTTAGTGACCGCGCCGTGCTTCTGCCGTAGATGCAGCCTCAACTGGCTCTTGTGGCGAAAGTGGAGGTCACATTTCTCGCACTGAGGATGAAAAGAATGGAACGCAATGAGTCACTAATTCAATCAAACTGTCTGTCAACGGGTTCATTCATGCATTCAATGAAGGGTTAGCGGGAGGACAGAGGCTATAGCCGATATTCATTTAAGCTGATGCCCTGGCTTGTATATAGCGATACTCTGCTTATGCTATTGATAGACAGTCACAGGAAGCCAGGAAGGGATTGAGGAAGTGGACCAGTCCCAATTTAGCCGATACACACTGGGTCAAGTGAACGGAAAGATAAGGTGTTTACATGGTAGGGCTTTTCTCCTGTGTGGATGCGCAAGTGGCTCTTGAGGGTCTGAAGATGGCGGAAGTGTGTCCCACAGATCTCACAGGGATACGGCTTCTCCCCCGTATGTATCAGCACGTGGGCGCGGAGGTGTGCGACCTAGGAAGAAAATCCATAAGATACTTTAGATTTGTCGGAGATAAATTCAAGTAAATATAAAATAATACATTAATTATATTACAATAACACATACAGTTTTGGACATAGCTGTCCTTCATGAGTGAATCACAGTTCATAGCCGTTTCCTCACCTGTATGAAGCGAGAGCCACACGTTTCACACTTGTATGGCTTTTCTCCTGAGTGGATTCGGGTGTGGGTCTTGAGGTTGGCCGGCCGGTTGAACTGAGCACCACAGATGTTACAGCGGTACGGTTTCTCACCTGGATTGCAAGAAGTATTTAAAAAAAAACATGACACTGATACCATTCCAGGACCTTGTATGTGCGCTTGAGTACACAACACAATAGGAACTACTCTTTCCATGACAGACTGACCAGGTGAATCCTGGTGCATCGCACAGAGATGCACAAATACGATAAAACATTGAAAATGGGCAAATCTCTCCTTTAAGATGTAACAGAAGTCTTACCGGTGTGGACAGTCTTGTGGCTGGCGAGGTTCCCTTTGTAACGGAAGGCAGCCTGACACCGGTCACACTTGTATGGCTTGGCAGCATGGACCTGGAGCATGTGGCCTTTCAGGGAGTCCGCTTCCGCAAACTTTGAGTTGCAGAAGTTGCAACCATTCTCTACAACAGAAACATTGAGATTTAGTCAATGAAAAGTGGAACAGCATGAATGTAAATGTACTGCGTCAATGTTTATAGCACTGTCCCCACTAATTGAAGTACACTACTCACCACCGCTTGAGTCGGAGTACTCAGAGTGCAGCTCATTGTCCTCCCCACTGTAGGTGCCAGGGGAGCGGGGACACACCACCAGGTGCTGAGGGGCATCTGTACCACAGGAGGAGCATCTCAGTTGGTTAATGTTGTGATGGCTGGCCTGTGGGACAAGGATCTCTTCTCCGTGCACGTTGACCATCTCTGCAGCCTGCAGCTCCTTCATCAGTCCCTCTGATCCACTAGTCCTGTTAGAGCCCTGAGGAGTGGTGCAGTCCCCAGCCTCAACGCTCCCTCCCTGGGCCTCATCCTCGTCCTTCTCCCTGGAGGTCTGGTTCATCACGATGAACTTGTACTTCTTCCAGTTACGGGCCTTGGGCTCCTGGGAGCAGCCAGAGGGCTGGGTCGCATTCCTGCTGCAGCCGCTGGACTCGGTGGGGGAGTTGGGCTGGCAGTCAGAGCGGAGGGGGCTCTGCGGGCTGCAGATCACACCTTTGCTGCAGCCTGGGGACAGGCTGAGGGAGTCTGGCTGGGGGGGCTGGATGCTGTCCTCCTCCATGGGGGAGGCCCCTCTGTGTTTAGGTCCCTGGAGCCCCATGAAGGGCCCCGACGGGCGGCTGGAGCAGGGGAGGGGGCGGAGGATCGTAACGGAGGAGGATGAGGACTGGGATGAAAGAGGGTGGTGGACGATGGTGGTGGCCTCTGTGCGATTCGCGGGAGAGAAGAGCTTCTGAGAGATGGAATCCCCTTTGTGGAGGTCACTGAAATTGAGGGCGTCTGGCAGCTTTCCGATGGGCATTGGGATGTGTTTTCCGTGGACGTGGTGGGAGCTACCCGAAGCATTGATACCAGTGAATACACTGGGGCAGTAGCTCCTCCGGTCTCTGAGGGGAGACATGGATGTGTGGCTGGGGCTGGTCGCCAACCCATCCAGAGCCCTGAAAGCAGGGAGGTCCTGAGAGAGACGCATCGGGCTAGTCAGTACCTCATCTCTCTGCAGAGTCACAGACTGCTCTCTAAAAGGACCAGGAAAGAAGGAGAAACACCCATTTAGTTCCAAACAAATACTATTCAGATGTGAATAAGTAAAAATAAAAAAAATAGGGCCTGGAATATTTACAGACCCGACCAGGAAAAGTACTAGTAGGCTACCAACCAAGTATAAATGGACGAGCAATTATGTAAATGTTGTTTGTACCTGGACTTGATGAACCTGCGGCAGGTGTCCACCACATGTTCCATCTGGAGGTATGACGCTGTGTTCATGGTAACCAAAACCAGGCTGTCCTTCAGGGTCAGGGTGGAGGTGTACATGAAGTCCAGCAGGATGGCAAAACCATCAGGGTCCACCGTGGGGTCCAGGCTGATGGCACTCAGGTTACTCTTCAGGGGGTCGGTGAATATGGAGTAAAAGAGCCCACTATAAAACGGGGGAAAAAATGGAAAATCGCATGTTACGATTGTGCCCTTTTCTCTCACAATGGCAGTCGCATAGCACAAGAAGGACGTTTGGCCGAAAAACACGTAGCTGGGTCTTGAACGTACCTGCAGGCAACGAGAACTGCCCTGTGAGCGCAGAAGCGCTGGCCGTCAATCTGGATTGTGACATCAGTCAGGATATTTCTACTGCGGAGGCGGTTGAAGTTGAGCAGAACATCACCAGCATGGCGGGTGAATTGAATGCAGCCATCTGCCAATGAGGCCATGATGTTAGAATCTGGAGAAACATGGAAAAATACAGTATTGATAAAGGACCATCCACCAAGCTCAGACTGGGAGAGTTGCTGATTAACATAAACATAAAGTATGCAAAGCTGCTCTAGTCATATATTTGTCATATGTTATATGCCACATGACCAGAAGTATTTGGACAGCTGCTCGTAGAACATCCCTTTCCAAAATCATGGGCATTAATATGAAGTTTGTCCCCCCTTTCCTCTAGATGTTGCAACATTGCTGCAGGGACTTGCTTCCACAGCCACAAGAGCATTAGTGAGGTCGGGCGATTAGGCCTGGCTTGCACAGGGGCATTGTCATTCTGAAACAGGAAAGGGCCTTCCCCAAATTGTTGCCACAAAGTTGGAAGCAGAGAATCGTCTAGAATGTAATTGTATGCTGTAACATTAATATTTCCCTTCACTGGAACTAAGGGGCCTAGCCCGAACCATGAAAAACATCCCCAGACCATTATTCCTCCTCCACCACACTTTGCAGTTGGCACTATGCATTGGGGCAGGTAGCATTCTCCTGGCATCCGCCAAACCCAGCCTGATGGACTGCCAAGTGGTGAAGCGTGATTCATCACTCCCGAGAATGCGTTTCCACTGCTCCAGAGTCCACCACTCCAGCTGACACTTGGCATTGCACATGGTGATCTTAGGTTTGTGTGCGACTGCTCGGCCATGGAAGCCTATTTCATGAAGCTTCCGAGTGCTACGCTTTCTTTCTGTGAGCTTGTGTGGCCTACGACTTCACGGCTGAGCCGTTGTTGCTCCTAGATGTTTCCACTTCACAATAACAGCTCTTACAGTTGACTAGGGCAGCTCTAGCAGGGCAGAAATTTGACAAACTGACTTGTTTTTAAGGTGGCATCCAATGATGGTGCCACGTTGAAAGTCACTGAGCTCTTCAGTAAGGCCATTCTACTGGCAATGTTAGTCTATAGAGATTGCATAGCGGTGTGCTCGATTTTATACATCTGTTAGCAACTGGAGTGGCTGAAATAGCAGAATCCACTAATTGGAAGGGGTGTCCACATACTTCTGTATATATAGTGTATATGAGGACATACTGTAGCATCATAATCCTATTACCATTGTAATCCTATTACTATTGAACTTGGTGTAGGCGGCACCATTTCAATGTCCAACGAAGTAAAAAGCATTGCTGGAAATGGGACCACGTCTGAGGGAGGCTACAGATCTAATATACTATGTCAACTATAGCTAACTCCGAGGCATTGAACTCATGTTAATGACATAAAAATAGTGCCAAGCCATGACTGTTGTGGAAAGGTAGACTTTATACAGGCTACAGTAAACAAGTTAGGCCATTTGCTGGTACCCAAATATTACATATTGATATTAGACTTACCATAGATATGATTAACCCTTACAATAAACATACAAATAAAATATTTGTACATTTAGGAATTATGACCTTTATTTCACTGCAAATATTTTACTATACATTACTTAAGAAACACTTTAATAAAATACACATTTAAACCCCGTTTCCTATTTGCTTTTGACCTATAGCCAAGCCCATAAATGCTGACGGCTCACGCTTGGAACATGTTTCGCATTTAGTACATTCCGTTTTGGGGTGCGCACAGATTAGGTTGCTTCTAAATACGCTTCCTGTTCTTCGATAGGCCTGTACGTGGAATGCCAGCTTGTTTAACATATGACATTTAACACTGGCTATACCCAATTTATTTGAACTAGAAAAATAAACGAGAAATTGGAATACGGCTATGCGAATAATAGGTTGTGGGATTTTTAGGAGTTTCAAATTCATGTACCCACAGGACTACACATTGCACAGAGGCTCCCACTGTAAATGTAGTACAAAAACGAGTAGGCAGTTATTGATAATAACGGTCCATTAAAACAAATCAAGAATGTAGGCCTACATCAACATATTGTTTGTTTTGTCTCAGCATTGAACGAAAAAGTATTCGACAGATCCTTAGTGGATATCTACCAGCGAAGTTAAACCAACATCAAGAGAGAGAAAAGTACAGTGCTCAAAGATAAAATGTAGTACGCAGTGATCTAACAAGACAGACTCGCCCTGTTGCGCGAATTTTTCTTGCTCTTAAGTTTACTGATATTTAACGACTATTAAAGATGCATACTTTTTGATAATATCAAATTCATTTTATCCGGATTTTTTTGGTTTATAAATCAAAAACATTCTGACTATATAAACCCAAAAGTAATCTTTATGTACAGTAGGATAGGCTATAAAGGAACTGCACATTCGGCCTAATATATTATCTCTCGATAATATCTAGATATTCGATTAACCAACATGATTTAAAAAAAAGTGAGCATAATGTGGCAATACAGTTTCCCAATGACAGAATGAACCACGAACTTCCGACTGAATCTCTGGCAAGCATGCTGCTTAAGCAGAGGAGATCCTAGACGACTTGACCATTAATCAAGTATAAACATCAGCAAGAAGTCTAGCAACTGCAGCCTAAGAGACCCTACTGTTCCCAAAACGAAATAAAACATAAAACCATCTAAAGAATTTAAGTATTTCAAGTGTATCAATAGAGGTCAATGAGCCACAACGAATGTCTACCACTACAAGCAACTTCTAGCGTTATACTGTAAAATAATGAGGGGAAAAAATTCACCTTATAAAACTTTCCTGGAAACTTCGTGCATCACCAGTTCTGAGAATCAAGTTCTAAGAAACTCAAGGGTTTAATTCTCGGAATTCTACCAGTGGGCCATACCATTTCCAAATCAGTGGGGAGGGTACATGGTGTTGTGTGTGTCTTTTTTATCGTCATTACACGACATATATTTGGATATTCTATTTAGGCCGTAAATTAGAGACGATATACTATTGATCAAGTTTCAAAAATAAACGGTGACATGGATTTTTAACTATGACAACTATTTCATTATTGCTCTATTATACCTCTGTAGTGTAACTGTCCACATACAAGGTCACCTGACCATTCTATATAGACCTCGAAGAAAACGAGCTCGTTCACGAGGATGGACACGAGCAAGATTTTGCGTAAAGAGATTTGATCTATAAATCAGGCGATAGGTAGGTAGGTGGGTTGCCTGTCATTAGATGCTTTATTTTATTTTATGCGCAACCCTACCATCACTACTATTTGTTGCCGAACATGTTCAGACTACTTTTTGGAGACGTCTTCAGTTTCAGCTATCCACTTTGGATTGTAAAACCTTTTTCCGTTCACTGTTGTGTGGAAGTAGGAGCAATTACATTCATTTTTGTATTGTGGGGGACAAAACAGTTATAATCTTTGACTGAAACGCACGCTAGTTTCAGGAAATAGTAGCCTATAGCACCACAATGCCCAACGTTGTAGTCTAAGGTGGTTGGACTCTGTATTAGTAGTAATTTAATAGTAAGTATAGGCAAAAACACGTACAGAAATCTCCACCTACATAGGCGTGAATAAAACTTGCGCAAGTGCTACAAAGGCAGCAATGGTTATGCGCTAACGTTATATGGCTATAGGCTAGGCGTCATGCGGAACCGCTCTGTATTGTTTATCTATTGATTACATTGTAATACACATGTTGGAATGGATTTACACTTGAACCCTATTTTATTTAACCTACTGTTACATGACTCGTTTACAATATCCCCTAGCACGCGCGGTCAATAAAGAGATTGGGACACGAAGATGAGATCATTCCTTTAGGGATAGCATATTGCCCGACGAGTAGGCTGCTTGAGACACAAAATTAGGTGTGAACTTTTCCTGTGTTTAGGCTATTCCATCCATGTAACTTAAAGGGGAAATCTGAAGTTGATACATCCATTTTTGGACTTGAAATTGATGATATGAACCCATTGATTCTTGAAGAATATAACTTATAAATGCCTAATGGGGTTAGTTAAACTGTCATACCCCATCAGGACCCCAAAATGTTTCACTCCAATGCTTGTAAAGTAAGTAAATGTAAAAAATTTACGGTCAGTCCTTGCATACATTGCTCTGTCTATGAATTTTAGAGTGGTTACATTTCTCCAGCCCCATCCCCCAGCTTGTTACAAAAACGGGTGGGGAATTCACTTTGTTATTGTTTCAACTGCTGATAGCTGCTTTAAGTAGCCCAACCTATGAAGTGCAGGTGCCAGGCAAAATGTAGGCTAAACAAAACCTTAGGCCTACTTACACTACATGACCAAAAGTATGTGGACACCTGCTCGTCGAACATCTCATTCCAAAATCATGGGCATTAATATGGAGTTGGTCCCCCCTTTGTCGCTATAACAGACTCCACTCTTCTGGGAAGGCTTTCCCCTAGATGTTGGAACATTGCTGCGGAGACTTGCTTCCATTCAGCTACAAGAGCATTAGTGAGGTCGGGCACTGATGTTGGGTGATTAGGCCTGGTTCGCAGTCAGTGTTCCAATTCATCCAACAGGTGTTCGATGGGGTTGAGGTCAGAGCTCTGCGCAGGCCAGTTAAGTTCTTCCACACCGATCTCGACAACCCATTTCTGTATGGACCTCACTTTGTGCACGGAGGCACAAAATGTCATTCTGAAACAGGAAACGGCCTTCCCCAAAATGTTGCAGAGAATCGTCTAGAGTGTCCTTGTATGCTGTAGCATTAAGATTTCCCTTCACTGGAACTAAGGGGCCTCGCCCAAACTATGACAAACAGCCCCAGACAATTCGGCCATGGAATCCCATTTCATGAAGTTCCAGATGAACAGTTATTGTGCTGACATTGCTTCCAGAGGCAGTTTGGAACTTGGTACCGAGTGTTGCAAACGAAGACAGTTGATTTTTATGCACTACGCGCTTCAGCATTCGTCGGTCCCGTTCTGTGAGCTTGTGTGGCCTACCACTTCGCAGCTGAGCCATTGTTGCTCCTAGACGTTTCTACTTCACAATAACAGCACACAGTTGACCGGGGCAGCTCTAGCAGGGCAGACATTTTATGAATTGACGTGTTTGAAAGGTGGCAAGCTATGACAGTGCCACATTGAAAGTCACTGAGCTCATCAGTAAGGCCATTCTACTGCCAATGTTTGTCTGTGGAGAAAGCATGGCTGTGTGCTCAATTTTATACACCTGTCAGCAATGGATGTGGCTGAAATAGCTGAATCCACATATTTGAAGGAGTTTTCACATGCACTATATATACAAAAGTATCTAAAACAGGACAGCACTCCGGTGAATAAACTTAAATTAACAGTTATATTTATGCACTAACGTTTGGGGTATGAGCTCTTCTTCAGCGTGCATAAGACGCAATGGCAATCAATGTTACAACAATAATACAGGCCACACACAGGTGGGCATACTTACAGATTCACAAAGTCAGTAATGGCCCAATCAAAAGATCCCAGCAGAGGGAGCTGGGGGGGAGGCAAGAAAATCAAATAAATACAAAATCTATACGCAAACACACAATAAAGCCTAAATGTCAGCAGGGTATTTATAGCCTACAAAAAATGAGGACAGAAACATTCCTCACTGAGACCTGCTGGGGCAAGAGTGCCCAAGCAGCCTATCCAATACATCTCTCTTTTGGAGAAGTCATTTATCCCCATCTCCTCCCCTATGTCTCACCTTCACCATTCAATGACCATATGACCGTAAGGCACTTAGTTCATAATTCTGGCTTTTGAAATGCCTGGCAACAGGTGTTATGTTTGCGAATGGAGCTCTTATGCTCACAAATCCTTCTGAAGTTCACGTTTGGTCTTACCCAGATAATACAAATTTCAGGAACACTTAAAGGAGATATACAACATTGGCCTATTTTGCCTAGTTAACTCTCCCATAGGGTTTTCTGGAATTCCCTGTTTAGTAGGCTACTATGTATACTTGAAATCAAGTAACATTGTGTGTGTGAGTGAGTGAGTGAGTGAGTGAGAGTGTGTGAGTGAATGAGCGTTTCAGATAGGATCCAAAACATTTGGCAACATCAACAAAAACAGTCTCATACTTGGCTAATTCCATTGGGTTCTGTTCTACAGCTCTCAATGATGGCTGTACGACACCGCTGATTACACATCGTTTTCCAAAATGACCACCAACCAGTTCCATATTGGACAAGATTCATATGGTCGTATCTCCATAAATAGTTGGTACACAGACCAAAGATGGCTTAAAATGTTTGAGGGGGTCTGGAGAACACAATAAAATGGCCCAAGTATGCCATATCTATGTATCCTTTAGATATGTTGTAGAAAACTGGTGAAGTGCCCAAAAATCTACCAAATGTCCTGATTCTTGAACATACTTTTCTATATTCTTTTCATTTAAACACCGAAAACTGTCAAATGGGTGTTCCATAAAGTCTACTAATTACAATGACATGAATTATAATGTTCTGTGTGTTGTCAATTTCAAGAACTGTGACAAGAAATCTTCCCTGTGCTTACTTCCCTGTACTTGAAATGTTGAAAATGGAACAACGGACAGATGAAGCCATTTCAATAGAACGTCTTTAATGGGGTGTGTGGGACACATACTAAGGCTACCATTATTTATTATGAAGCCCTGTTTTGCTACATGTTATACATGTTGGACAACATGCATTATTACGCATTATGACAGAATAATAGAAACAAGAATACAATCATGCTAATTGTAAATTATTGCAAAGTAAAATACTAGAATCAATCTATTCAGATAAGCAGATAGCCCAAAAGGAAAACATTTACATATTTGTACTAAATGTTTTTTTAAATAACCAGGCCAACCCCAAACAAAGATACAATACAATTGTGTTTTATCATAGATTTATGCTGTCTAGTTAAAGCCACTAACATTTTAGTCATTTAGCAGACACTCTTATCCAGAGCAAATTAGAGGAGCAATGAGGGTTAAAGTCTTGCTCAAAGGCACAGCAAAATATGTTTCATCTATTGACCTCACTCTAGTATCGCAGAGGTTTCATTTTTGGTAAAATCTTTTTTTCTTTTTAAACAGAGTCCAATGGGACTCCAAACATGTTTCCGCATTCTTTAAAACAGATGTAATATATGTTTCCATTCAAAGCCTTTGGCAAGAAGCTGCGTGCAACGTATGGCAGTGATGCAATTCTAGCCGTGAGTTATGAAACATTTGGAAAAGCACTCTCTGAGTTGTCAATTTTATTTGCATTCTAATCTATATTGTGATTCCTGAGTAGGCTAATCTAAACCCAATGATGTGGTAAGACTGAGGAGGTGAAGGTAAATGGTATAGACTTGTGAAAGGGGCATTTATTTACATAATGATGTAAAGAATAAACAATATGACTTACCATTTCATACCTGTAGTTAACTGTGTTTAAAAGCAACTAACAGCAAGTACTCATTGTTACTACATTATTGCTTAGTAAATAACAGACAAACACCAGCTGAAATTAGACTAAAATAAAACGCTACCCTGTAATATCTTAATTAAGGCATTTGAAGCTGGAACATCTCCAGCTGTTCTCAAGCCTACAGATTTAACAAAAGGTAAAGAGGTTTAGGTGACCATGGCAACTAAGAGGTCTATTTTAGGATGTGATGCCTAATCTGTAGGTCTGTCGTACTCGCTGTTATCTTCAGTAGTTGAAATATCATGCGGTGTAATCATCTTAGCGGCATCGTTCTGAGACTCGATGTACCCTTTGGTGTAAATTGAACACGGGAAAGAACAAGCCCACACACACACACAGCTTGTGGTAAATACTTACTTAAACAAAGACCAATTATCAGGTCTTCCAAGATGGAAAAACCACATGATTTCACGTGACATTTCCACATTTTGCACAAGTGAAATCATGTGTTTTTGGCACACTTCAGAAGTGTGCTCCAAAAATAAGTTTTTACATGATTTCATATGTGAAACTTCATGTGTGATATATGATTTCCCATAAATGAAATCATGTGATTCAACTTGTGAAAACCTGAAATGACACCATCAGCCATTGCTATTCATTTTGTGGTAGATTTTACAGTCATACAGTAAATTTCTACAGTAATATAATACTGTATTTGTGTATTGCGACAGTGCTTTCGGGAAAGTATTTAGACCTCTTGACTTTTTCCACATTTTGTTACGTTTCAGCCTTATTCTGAGATTGATGAGGGGATTTTTTTAAAAATCAATCTACACATAATTACCCCGTAATGACAAAGAGAAAACAGGTTTAGAAATTTTAGCAAATTTATAAAAAATGAAAAACACAATTTTTCAGACCCTTTATTCAGCACTTTGTTGAAGCACCTTTGGCAGCGATTACAGACTCTTCTTGGGTATGGCGCTACAATCTTGGCACACCTGTATTTAGGGAGTTTCTCCCCTTCTCTGCAGATCCTCTCAAGCGCTGTCAGGTTGGATGGATAGTGTCACTGCCTCTCCAGAGACGTTCAATCGGGTTCAAGCCCAGGCTCTGGCTGGGTCACTCAAGGACATTGTCCCGAAGCCACTCCTGCGTTGTCTTGGATGTGTGCTTAGGGTTGTTGCCCTGTTGGAAGGTGACCCTTCGCCCCCAGACTGAGGTCCTGAATGCTCTGGTTCCAAACTACTTCCATTAAAGAATGGAGGAGACCACTGTGTTCTTGGAGACTTTCAATGCTGCAGAAATGTTTTGGTACCCTTCCCCAGAGCTGTGCCTCGACACAATCCTGTCTTGGCGCTCTACAGAAAATTCCTTTGAATGTGGAACCTTATATAGACAGGTGTGTGCCTTTAACAAATCATGTCCAATCAATTACATTTACCCCAGGTGGACTCCAATCAAGTTGTAGAACCATCTCAAGGATGATAAATGGAAACAGGATGCACCTGAGCTCAATTTCGAGTCTCATAGTAAAGGGTTCGAATACTTATGTAAATAAGGTATTTCAGTTTTAATTTGGAATACATTTACAAAAATGTCTAAAAACCTGTTTTATCTTTGTCCATGTGGTATTGTGTGTAGATTGATGAGGGGAAAAAACAATTTAATCCATTTTAGAATAATGCACTTGGGTACTTTTTGGCCCATCCTGCAAATGAACTTGGCATGCCTCCCTTGCAATTGCATTTAAATTTATAGGATACTTTAGATGCTCTTACAGCACAAAATGGTAAAAATAATAATAACAATAATAATTCCTGAAATCATAGTGGAAACAACTTTTAATGTATTTTTACAGCTGAACTATATTTTGTTACTAAATATACAACAACAAACAAACAAACTGGATTCAGGAAGTACACAAATATTCAAATTCGAATTCAATTATTTTCAATTCCAGAAAAGTAGGAATTGCTCCTTTGTTTACTTTCTGAATTGACTGGGACATAAATGAAATTTCAGAATATGGGTGGGACTTGTCCATAGTTTATGCCTGCCCATAGCATAATCCCACCGCTACCATGCGGCACTCTGTTCACATCAGAAAACCGCTCACCCACATGACGCCATACACGTGGTCTGTGGTTGTGAGTCCGGTTGGATGTACTGCCAAATTCTCTATAACGACATTGGAGGCAGCTTATGGTAGTGAAATTAACATTCAATTCAAGAGTGAACCAATCTGTGGGAAAAGCGACGATGCGCCTCGAACCCAACAAACCATGGCTTCCCTTAGAGGAAAAGACAAAAAACTACTTGGAGATGCAAATGAAAGGAACGAACAGCTAAAGGATATTCAGGAAAACATAGCTAAAATGCTCTCAATGTTCACCAAAACAAACAAACTGTTACAACCTAAACATTTTGATTTGTTTGAAAGGAAAGTAGAGTCTATCATGTCAGATATGCATATACAGGGCCGGCATGTGGACGAAGAGGACAACAAAATGCAAACTTTAGATGATGAATTGGACCAGCAAGAAAACAGAATGAGACAAGAACAAAAAAATAGAATATTCTACCTACCGGAAGATGAGGCAAAAGGAGACCTTTCCAGTTACGTGATCAAGCTGCTATCGGAGGAGCTTGGCATGGATGTATCACCGAAGGACCTGGAGAGATGCCATCAGATCAGTGTGAAACAGAAGAAAGCTAAATACCCTTGCATGGTAATCTTTAAGATGTGGAACTATCAGACCAAAGTCAATATTCTGAAGGCACAGGAAGGAAAGGAGATTAAAATCCATGTCCAGTCAATTTGATTCATCTAGGATCTGTCTGCTAAGCTGAGGAAAAAATGTAAACAATTCATTCCGATTAGACAGTTACTGGAGGAAAAAACAATCAAGACTCAACTCCGATTCCCAGCAGTGCTGTGGGTATGGTAGGGAACGCAGAGGATGGTGGAGAACTGGGAAGGGGTGGTAAGAGAAGGATGGATTTGGTTTGGGAGAGAGGAAAGGAAGGACTTAATTAAACTACAATGTAATTAGGAAATGTTTCTGTGACATGGTGAGAATGGAGAGGGGCTTTAGCCGGGGGATTGGGATGGGGTCTGTCACGTTCTGAGCTTAGTTCCTTTGTTATGTCTTTGTTTTAGTATGGGCGTGAGTCAGGTGGGTTTGTCTATGTTCTGTTTGTGTTTTGCATTTGGCCTGGTATGGTTCTCAATCAGAGGCAGGTGTCGTTAGTTGTCTCTGATTAAGAATCATACATAGGTAGCCTTTTCCCACTTGTGCTTCATGTGTGTTTATTTTCTGTGTCTGTGTGTTCCACACGGAACTGTTTCGGTTTGTTATTTCACGTTGTTATTTTTGTATTTTGTCGTGTTCATTTTGTTCTATTAAATATGGACACTTACCATGCTGCGCATTGGTCCTCCGATCCTTACTTCTCCTCCTCGTCGTCGGAGGAGGAAGACAGCCGTTACAGAAACACCCACCACCAAAGGACCAAGCAGCGTGGTAACGGGCAGCAGCAGCGATCTCAGGACTCCTGGACATGGGAGGAGATTCTGGACGGCAAGGGACCCTGGGCACAGGCTGGAGAATATCGCCACCCCAAGGCTGAGCTGGAGGCAGCGAAAGCCGAGAGGCGGTGGTATGAGGAGGCAGCACGGCAGTGCGGCTGGAAGCCCGAGAGGCAGCCCCAAAAATGTATTCAGCCAGGTAGGGTTGGGCCTTCTCGGTGTTCGAGACCTCCAGTGCGCCAGTGCGCCTTCACGGTCCGGTCTATCCGGTGCCACCTCCACCGACCAGACCTCCGGTGGCAGCTCCCCGCACCAGGCTGTCTCTCCGTCTCCTCCCTACAGGTGCTCCCGCCTGTCCAGCGTCATCAGAGTCTTCCTCCTGCCCGGAGCCGCCGGAGCCTCCCATCAGCCAGGAGCCGCCGGCACCGTCCGGCGCCGCCGGAGTCGTCCTTCACTCCGGCGCAGCCAGAGTTGTCCTTCACTCCGGCACCGCCGGAGTCTCCCGCCTGTCCGGTGCTGCCGGAATCTCCTGTCCATTCGGGACCCATTGCTAGGGTCCCCAGTCCAAGGTCGATGGGGAGGGTCGCTGCTCGAAAGAGGCCACGGAGGCGGACAAAGACTATGGTGGAGTGGGGTCCACGTCCCGCGCCAGAGCCGCCACCGCGGACAGACACCCACCCAGACCCTCCCCTATAGGTTCAGGTTTTGCGACCGGAGTCCGCACCTTGGGGGGGAGGGGGGGGGGGGGGGTACTGTCACGTTCTGACCTTAGTTCATTTGTTATGTCTTTGTTTTAGTATGGTCAGGGCGTGAGTTGGGTGGGTTTGTCTATGTTGTGTTTTGCGTTTGGCCTGGTATGGTTCTCAATCAGAGGCAGGTGTCGTTGTCTCTGATTGAGAATCATACTTAGGTAGCCTTTTCCCACTTGTGCCTTGTGGGTGTTTATTTTCTGACACTTACCACGCTGCGCATTGGTCCTCCGATCCTTACTACTCCTCCTCGTCGTCGGAGGAGGAAGACAGCCGTTACAGGGTGATTGGCCTCCACTCATCCCATTTGTCACTCTCCCCAAGTAGATCTTCTTCCACTATACTTTCATTTAATTTCTAAGGTAATATAAACCCACCGCTGTACTCGAGTGGCAATCTTTGTCCAATGTATGTATAATGACATAATCCACTGTTTTTGAGGGGTACATTAGGAGAGGAGATGGAGCTTAAAAACACAAAAAAGGCATAGCGCCTCAAGTATAAAGACATCCTTTGCTTTATGTTTTTTGTGTGTTTTTTGTTAAATGTCTGCTCAGTCCACATACCAGCTGTGGACACCTGAATATTATTATTCCCAACTACAAAAGACTATTCCTTTTGTTCTCAAAGTAAGAAAAGCTATTCAATAATTGACTACATTGTCATTTCCAAAAAGTAACTTAATTTACTGGATTCAAAAATTCATAATAAAGTGATATCGGATCATTGTCCAGTATCATGCTTAATTGCACCAATAGAAAATACAATTTGGAGAATGAACAGAGCGCATCTTCAGGACCCGAAATGTACGAAAATATTTAAACCTTTACCATTACAAATGTAGTCATAGAGGATAGAGAAAATCCGACCGTGATATAATCTGGGAGGCCTTTAAGGGAATGATAATCTCATACTCAGCAAAAGCTAAATCTGATTTAGAAATGAAAATGAAAGGAAAATAAATCACTATCTTATAAAAAGCCCATAAAACATCTTTACAAGGTAAAGAAGAAAATAAAATGGCTGAACTTGGAATAGTATCTTTTACTTTTGAAGAGAGGCAACAATTTCAGGTTAAACTCAATGGCAAATAAACTTGACAAATATCTTGCAGCTCTCACAAAACGAATACAATTAAACCAGTTATAGTTTTTAAAGATAAAGATAAAATGGAGTAATTACAAATAACAACATGATAAATTACCATTTTAACGGCTTCTATGAAAATGTATATAAATCAGAATAAAACAACAGTTGGACAGATACTATAGCCTTCTTAGACTCAACAACCCTGAAGCAATCATCAGCAGACAAAAAATTTTTGTTGGTAAAAGAGATCACCCAGAAATAAATATTTACTGTTAAAACATTTGCGCAGATAAAAGCAGCAGAAATGGTTTGCTTTCCCATAGAATTCTATTCAAGATTTTGAGAAAATTCAGTACTTCCTAGTTCCATGTATCAAACAGTTATTTCAGTTATATACAAATCTGAAGTCCCCTACCCATGAGTTTACAATAAAACAATAACAAAGCTTATACGCAATAGAATGGCAAGTCTTACCAGGCTTGAAACATACTGTATCAATCAAAAAGGGTTTATTAAAAAGAAACACTTACAAGCAAATGCAAGAACATATTTCAGTTTAATACAATACGCAACAAAAACAAGATATAGATATATCAATAATGGCAGTTGATGCCGAAAAGGCTTTCGGCCGTCTTGATGCCCTTTTCCATTCAAGACACTGGAAGCTTTCAACTTTCCAGCTGAAATAATACATTTAATAAAAACATTATATAAATGCCCTAAAGCGAAAATAATACATTTATCTCATGAAATTGCTTTAGAAAGGGGCACAAGACAGGGATTTCCCCTCTCCCCGTTTGCACTGGAAATTGAACTGCTTGCAGAAATAATTAGACAGGACCCAAACGTAACACGTATCAGTATTGGTAAACATATAAACTTAACTTATTCAGAATACTCTCAGGGTAGAAGCATAAAGGTGGAAAAAAAGAGACATAATGGCAATAGGAGAAATAATAACTCACCATCTACAGCCCTCAAACTCTTTTTCATTGCTCCCCTTTAATCAGGGTCTGATTTAGACTTGGGACACCAGGTAGATGCAATTCATTATCAGGTAGAACAAAAAAACAGCAGGCTCGGGATCTCGTAGGGTAAGAGTTGAATACCCCGGATCTACAGCAATCCTTTAAGTGGACAACAACAAATATGAAATATTTAGAATGATTAATAAGCGACAACTACTACTATACACAAAAGTATGTGCCCCCCCCTTCAAATTAGTGGATACGGCTATTTCAGCCACACCCGTTGCTGACATGTGTAGGAAATCGAGCACACAGCCACGCAATCTCCATAGTCAAACATTGTCAGCAGAATGGCCTTACTGAAGAGCTCAGTGACTTTCAATGTGGCACTGTCATCGGCTGCCACCTTTCCAGCAAGTCAGTTGGTCAAATTTCTGTCCTGCTGCCTCCCAAATGGCGCTGCGGTCTAAGGCCCTGCAGCACAGTGCTAGAGGCATCACTACAGACCCGGGTTTGATCCCAGGCTGTACACACTGACTTCGGTCGCCAGTTGTATGGTGTTTCCTCCAACACATTAGTGCGGCTGGCTTCCGGGTTAAGCGAGGAGTGTGTCAAGAAGCAGTGCAGCTTGGCAGGGTCATGTTTCGGAGGATGCATGGCTCTCAACTTTCGCCTCTCCCTAGTCCGTGCGGGAGTGTCAGCGATGGGACAAGACTAACTACCAATTGGATATCACGAAATTGGGGAGAAAAAGGGGTAAACAGTACAAAAGAAAATAAAAAAGATCTGTCCTGCTAGAGCTGCCCCGGCAACGGTAAGTGCTGTTATTGTGAAGTGGAAATGTCTAGGAGCAACAACGGCTCAGCCGCGAAGTGGTAGGCCACACAAGCTCACAGAAATTGACCACTGAGTGCTGGAGCGTGTAGCGCGTAAAAATCATCTGTCCTCAGTTGCAACACTCACTACTGAGTTCCAAACTGCCTCTGGAAGCAGCATTAGCACAATAAATGTTTGTCCGGAGCTTCATGAAATGGGTTTCCATGGCCAAGCAGGCGCATACAAGCCTAAGATCACCATGCGCAATGCGAAGCGTTTGCTGGAGTGGTGTAAAGCTCGCCGCCATTGGACTGGAGCAGTGGAAATGTTCTCTGGAGTGATGAATCACGCTTCACCATCTGGCAGTCCGACCGAAAAATCTGGATTTGGCGGATGCCAGGAGAACGCTACCTGCCCCAATGCATAGTGCCAACTGTAATGTTTGGTGGAGGAGGAATAAGGGTCTGGGGCTGTTTTCATGGTTCCGGCTAGGCCCCTTAGTTACAGTGAAGGGAAATCTTAACACTATAGCATACAATGACATTCTAGGTGATTCTGTAATTCCAACTTTGTGGCAACAGTTTGAGGAAGGAACTTTTCTTTTTCAGCATGACAATGTCCCCATCCACAAAGCAGGGTCCATACAGAAATGCAGTGGTGACACGTCATTCAGGGCAGGTGTGGCTTTTTAAAATATATTTTTTTATAATGATTGTTGCCTGTTTTACATGTTATTTTGGCATTAATATGTGTCACATATCAGTTTGCAAACAATGTTAAAAAAACAACAACATTGAGTTAATAAAGCTGTAATCTTCTCTAGTTGTGCCGTGATTGGCTCAGTGTTCTGTCACTCATGGGTACACTACGTCACCGCAAAATCAACAGGGAGCTAGAAAGTTCAAGCCCCCTTGGGTGCTGCAATAAATATACATTAGAAATGTCCATCCAAGAAGTTTCAAGGTCATTGGCCACAAATAAAATAACTTCAAATCACGTTATATCTACCGTAGCTAGCAAGCTAGGCAAGCAGTCATCATCATGAATCATGTAGACAATCTACTGGCAAATTCTTTTCAATCCTTGTCATATGAAGAGAAATTATAGATAAAAGTGTATCTGTGTTCATTGGACAAACATTACACAACAAGTTGAAAATGACAAATTAAGCAATGAGTGGTTTGGAAGGAATCAGTGGCTAACTGCAAACGTTGCAAAGCAATCCCTATTTTGCTTCCCCTGCCTGCTATTTGGTGGGAAAATGTGTGTGGTCCAAGTCTGTGTTTAAAGGTCTCTTTTCCAAGCTTAAAAGGAAAATCATGCACAGGCAACACCATGGGCCAGAAAATGTTCAATACATTGGCCATGCTGTCAATACAGCATGACTTCTGCCATATTCAAAACAATTGGAAACTCGGAACTGAGAAATCTCAGGCTTCAGTGAGTTCAAGACACCTGGGAACTCTGTAAAAAACGAGCTTTCATTGTCTGCTTATATGCCCACTTTATTTTCCTACAGTTCTGACTTAGTGTACAGGGAGAATACTGTAAGAATGGCCCTTGTTCTGAATTCTGTTGCTGTACATTTGAAAGTGCTGAGCAAATAGTTATATTGACTACGTCCATCTTAGCTCGCTCATTAATGTCAATCGAATTTACGGATTGCCACTTATCCGCTTCTCATCCCTTGTCATAGTTTGTACATCTCAATTGTCAGTAGAAACCACATTTGTTAAAAAGGCAGTAAATGAGGCTGAATGAACTGTTTACCTGCCAGACAAGGCTCCACTGATAGCCAGTTGTAGCGGTGTTAAGGATTCACTCCTTGGTGCTGAAAAGAAAGCTTTGCTGTTGGGACAGCTTGACGTAGGCCCTAACAGTTTGTGGGCACTGTGTCACCGTTGATAGTGCAATTAATGTATTGTTTAGTATTGTGTTGTGTCGTGGGTTTGCTGGAATGCATTTAAAACCTTAGATTTTTTTTTTGCCTCACCAAGATTAACATGCTTAAATCTGCAGAAATAGTTTGTGGAGATCGGTGTGGAAGAACTTGACTGGCCTGCACAGAGCCCTGAACACATTTGGGATGAATTGGAATGATGACTGCGAGCCAGACCTAATCGCCCAACATCAGTGCCCAACCTCACTAATGCTCGTGGCTGAATGGAAGCAGGTCCCTGCAGCAATGTTCCAACATCTAGTGGAAAGCCTTCCCATGTGGAGTGTGGAGTGGAGGATGTTATAGCAGCAAAGGGGGGACCACTCCATATTAATCCTCAAGATTTCTGGCTCTCACAGACCTGTGACCTCTGTCCTCCACTCGTTACCTGTATTAATGGCACCTGTTTGAACTTGTTATCAGTATAAAAGACACCAGTCCACAACCTCAAACAGTCACACTCTAAACTCCACTATGGCCAAGACCAAATAGCTGTCAAAGGAAACCAGAAACAAAATTTTAGACCTAAATGTGGTTATTGTGGTAATTACCTTAGTAGGTTACGTCAGAGGTCAGTATGTGTGAGAAGTCGGATTTCAGGGATGAGAGACACGTTTCCCAATAGTAATTACGAGTTGGAGGACCATTCAAGTGGATTTTTCCCAGTCGTATGTGGTAAATCCCTACTTGGTTACGAATGCAGCATTAGGTACAATCGTTACTGCACTTTGAAATGTAGGTAGGGCCAGCAATGTGCTGGGGTATGGTCTAAAATATTCTGTATTGTGCTATCCATTAGTGGAAATGTTTTACCAGTTTAAGTTGTTTGATCGTTCTGTTAATTAAGGTTGAGCATATTTTTTGACATTGCCAGTTCCTTTGTCTTTGTACGAACTTGTAACAATCAAGAGTGCCACTTTTAAGAGGTTACAGTTCATTTTCCAGACTCTTAATTGCAGCTTGTTCACAGGAAGTACATTTTCAATAACCTATTGTCAACAACTGGGCTATTGTAAAATTCACAGTAACTTACTGTAGCTAATCCATCACACTCACTTACGTGATTGTCTGGTAGGAAGGTGAGTATTACAATTACATTGTGATTAGCTATAAATTAAACATAAAATGGTTCTTTTGTATCACATGCACCAACCTTAATGTTTATGAACAGAGCACATTAACTGGGATGACATTCCCACTGTGAGACCAAAAAGAGCTAGCTGAAACCAAAGGCTCGAATAAGCCATGCTTGCAATCTTCTGATTGGCAGCATACTGTAACAGTGACTATCAGCAAGTGATGTGTATGTTATAAACATAAGCGTCAGTGAAGACACAGTATGTTACTAGCAAGTGTGTCCTGTAGGTTACTGATATGATTTTGCCAGGAAGTTAATGTGACTTTTACAATGAGTTACTAACAAGTAGTTTCCAGTTAAGAGAGGACAAATTCACAGCAAAAAGTTACAATTATGGGCCTCCCGAATGGTGCAGTGGTCTAAGGCACTGCATCGCAGTGTTAACTAGAGATTCTGGATTTGAGTCCAGGCTCTGTCGCAGCTGGCCAGAAACATGTCCCATTATACCTACAAGGTACCAAACTGTACGGTGTAAGTTCATATACAGTTGAAGTCGGAAGTTTACATACAGTGCCTTGCGAAAGTATTCGGCCCCCTTGAACTTTGCGACCTTTTGCCACATTTCAGGCTTCAAACATAAAGATATAAAACTGTATTTTTTTGTGAAGAATCAACAACAAGTGGGACACAATCATGAAGTGGAACGACATTTATTGGATATTTCAAACTTTTTTAACAAAGCAAAAACCTAAAAATTGGCCGTGCAAAATTATTCAGCCCCCTTAAGTTAATACTTTGTAGCTCCACCTTTTGCTGCGATTACAGCTGTAAGTCGCTTGGGGTATGTCTCTATCAGTTTTGCACATCGAGAGACTGAATTTTTTTCCCATTCCTCCTTGCAAAACAGCTCGAGCTCAGTGAGGTTGGATGGAGAGCATTTGTGAACAGCAGTTTTCAGTTCTTTCCACAGATTCTCGATTGGATTCAGGTCTGGACTTTGACTTGGCCATTCTAACACCTGGATATGTTTATTTTTGAACCATTCCATTGTAGATTTTGCTTTTTGTTTTGGATCATTGTCTTGTTGGAAGACAAATCTCCATCCCAGTCTCAGGTCTTTTGCAGACTCCATCAGGTTTTCTTCCAGAATGGTCCTGTATTTGGCTCCATCCATCTTCCCATCAATTTTAACCCTCTTCCCTGTCCCTGCTGAAGAAAAGCAGGCCCAAACCATGATGCTGCCACCACCATGTTTGACAGTGGGGATGGTGTGTTCAGGGTGATGAGCTGTGTTGCTTTTACGCCAAACATAACGTTTTGCATTGTTGCCAAAAAGTTCAATTTTGGTTTCATCTGACCAGAGCACCTTCTTCCACATGTTTGGTGTGTCTCCCAGGTGGCTTGTGGCAAACTTTAAACGACACTTTTTATGGATATCTTTAAGAAATGGCTTTCTTCTTGCCACTCTTCCATAAAGGCCAGATTTGTGCAATATACGACTGATTGTTGTCCTATGGACAGAGTCTCCCACCTCAGCTGTAGATCTCTGCAGTTCATCCAGAGTGATCATGGGCCTCTTGGCTGCATCTCTGATCTGTCTTCTCCTTGTATGAGCTGAAAGTTTAGAGGGACCAGGTCTTGGTAGATTTGCAGTGGTCTGATACTCCTTCCATTTCAATATTATCGCTTGCACAGTGCTCCTTGGGATGTTTAAAGCTTGGGAAATCTTTTTGTATCCAAATCCGGCTTTAAACTTCTTCACAACAGTATCTCGGACCTGCCTGGTGTGTTCCTTGTTCTTCATGATGCTCTCTGCGCTTTTAACGGACCTCTGAGACTATCACAGTGCAGGTGCATTTATACAGAGACTTGATTACACACAGGTGGATTGTATTTATCATCTTTAGTCATTTAGGTCAACATTGGATCATTCAGAGATCCTCACTGAACTTCTGGAGAGAGTTTGCTGCACTGAAAGTAAAGGGGCTGAATAATTTTGCACGCCCAATTTTTCAGTTTTTGATTTGTTAAAAACGTTTGAAATATCCAATAAATGTCGTTCCACTTCATGATTGTGTCCCACTTGTTGTTGATTCTTCACAAAAAAATACAGTTTTATATCTTTATGTTTGAAGCCTGAAATGTGGCAAAAGGTCGCAAAGTTCAAGGGGGCCGAATACTTTCGCAAGGCACTGTACATTTAGGTTGGAGTCATTAAAACTCATTTTTCAAGCACTGCACAAATTTCTTGTTAAGAAACTATAGTTTTGGCAAGTCGGTTAGGACATCTTCTTTGTGCATGACAAGTCCTTTTTCCATTTTTCCATTTTCCAATTGTTTACAGACAGATTATTTCACTTTATTATTCACTGTATCACAATTCCAGTGGGTCAGAAGTTTACATACACTAAGTTGACTGTGCCTTTAAACAGCTTGGAAAATTCCAGAAAATTATTTCATGGCTTTAGAAGCTTCTGATATGGATAATTGACACCATTTGAGTCAATTGGAGGTGTACCTGTGGATGTATTTCAAGGTCTACCATCAAACTCAGTGCCTCTGCTTGACATCATGGGAAAATCAAAAGAAATCAGCCAAGATCTCAGAAAACAAATTGTAGACCTCCACAAGGCTGGTTTATCCTTGGGAGCAATTTCCAAACGCCTGAAGGTACCACATTCATCTGTACAAACAATAGTACGCAAGTATAAACACCATGGGACCACGCAGCAGTCATACCACTCAGGAAGGAGACGTGTTCTGTCTCCTAGAGATGAACGTATTTTGGTGTGAAAAGTGAAAATCAATCCCAGAACAACAGCAAAGGACCTTGTGAAGATGCTGGAGGAAACAGGTACAAAGAATCTATATCCACAGTAAAATGAGTCCTATATCGACATAACCTGAAAGGCCACTCAGCAAGAAAGAAGCCACTGCTCCACAACCGCCATAAAAAAGCCAGACTCCGGTTTGCAACTGCACATGGGGACAAATATTGTACTTTTTGGAGAAATATCCTCTGGTCTGATGAAACAAAAACAGAACTGTTTGGCCATAATGACCATCGTTATGTTGGAGGAAAAAGGGGGGGCTTGCTGGCCGAAGGACACCATCCGAACCGTGAAGCAGCACGATGGCAGCATCATGTTGTGGAGGTGCTTTGCTGCAGGAGGGACTGGCACACTTCACAAAATAGATGGCATCACGAGGCAGGAAAATTATGTGGATATATTGAAGCAACATCTCAAGACATCAGCCAGGAAGATAAAGGTTGGTCGCAAATGGGTCTTCCAAATGGACAATGACCCCAAACATACTTCCAAAGTTGTGGCAAAATGGCTTAAGGACAACAAAGTCAAGGTATTGGAGTGGCCATCACAAAGCCCTGACCTCGGTCCTATAGAACATTTGTGGGAAGAACTGAAAAGGTGTGTGTGAGCAAGGAGGCCTACAAACCTGACTCAGTTACACTTGCTCTGTCAGGAGGAATGGGCCAAAATTCACCCAACTTATTGTGGGAAACTTGTGGAAGGCTACCCAAAACATTTGACCCAAGTTAAACAATTTAAAGGCAATGTTACCAAATACTAATTGAGTGTATGTAAAATTCTGACCCACTGGGTCTGAAATAAATCATTTTCTCTACTATTATTCAGACGTTTCACATTCTTAAAATAAAGTGGTGATCCTAACTGACCTAAGACAGGGAATTGTTACTAGGACTAAATGTCAGGAATTGTGAAAAACTGAGTTTAAAATGTATTTGGCTAAGGTGTATGTAAACTTCCAACTTCAACTGTATGTACCTGTGAAGTGTACCTTTGACGTTTTTGTCCCCCAGGTTACAACACTGTAGTGCACACTGCCCATAACCTTATTTTTTGACAGTTTATGAACTCGGTGGCACTGCAGAAACATCGATACACTCCTAGTCAAAAGGTTGCACGTTGAAATCCCCAAATCATGATTCTATCCTCTATGTCAAGTGTCCTTGAGCACTGATAGTTCAACGTTGGTGATGATAATTTGACAATTATTTACTTGATTCTGGGCAGCTTTTAGCAAAGTGCAGAAATGAATTCTTGTCAATAAGTCTGTGGCCAAATATCTTGCATGCTCACAGATCTGATGGTGTAGTTGCACTGTTGTTGGACATTTCAGATTGTTAGCAACCAAGAGGTAATGAGTTCAAATCCCATTTAAAGCTTAGAGTCCCAATTGCTGTCATTGTACAAGATCTTACAGTAATTTAAATCAGAATACAGCAGCATACTGTCATTTTATAGAAATAACACCTTCAATTTGTGTATATTTACTTTATTTTTACTGCAACTTTAGGCAAAGTGCAGATATGTATTCTTGCCAATCTCTCATGTCCACAGATGTGGTGACACAGCAGGAACTTTAGGTAGCTAGCAGCAAAGAGTTGTGAGTTCAAATCCCAAGTGAGGTTGACTCCCAAGTAATTAGTATACAGCAGCATACTGTCTGTTAACACCTGAATTTATCTGTAAAAATACAGTAACTAGTTGTGTTGAAAATACGGTAAATCTACAACTAGACACAAACCTCCATGGGACCATGACACAATGTTCTAAGAACGTCCTAAAGACGTCCTTGGAACAAACCCGGGAAATAGACAAAACCTGCAGGGGACCATGACCAATTTAATTAATGTCAATTATGCCTTTCAAAGTCAAATATTTTAAATCACATTTGAGCCCTGCGTTTTCACATCTGCTCAAATGTTGTCACGTGTAGTTTCATGTTGAAGTTTTGCATCCCAATGTCACATTTCACATGAGATCAAACCTGCCCCCACCCCCCCCCCCCAAAAAACTATGTTTTTATTTTCTCTCTGTGTTTCATAATTTTCTTTCAATCCGCAAGAGGCTAAATGTATCTCACTGGAGAAAGCTTCCGATTGGGCGAAAAAGCACCCCTCTGTCACTGTGTGTGTAGCCCACCTATCTGGTGCGTCTGGTCAAAAAGAGTATGCCATTGTTGCTGCCTGTAGCATTGAATGCAAAGGAAGCCAGCAAGCATTTATAGACAATCAGCATCGAGCTAAACTGAGCGAGCTCAACTGTGAATGGTCCTGGCGCACCCAAAAAAAGTGTCAAAGGAAGCCAGCTCCAATCAAATCAAAAACAAAACGTCATTGACAGAATAAAAAAATAAAAATGTTGCGTCTCATTGTCGTTATCCTCCGGTGGCTCGCTAGCTTCTCTAAATTAGTCATGGATGGAGATAGGGATTTGGACTTGTGGATTTACTTAATTCTCTGTACTGGCTAATTATTGTAAATGGCGATTCTGATCCAACCATAAATTCATACATCGTGCCCCTGGCTTGAGAGGATGGAGGTTCACTATGTAGCTAGATGTAGTGGTCTAATGTTAACTAGCTGGCTCATCGTTGCCCATGAAAGGAAGTTAGGCTAGCGTGCAAGCATTTTAGGCAGGTGGCCGAGGACAACAAAAACTGGTATCTTTTAGTTGTCACTGTATTAGACTAAGCATAGGTGATTTGCGGTAACTCTCTGTGGTTCTAAATCAATAGTTGTTAAGTAGTACGAAAATGTTGAAAACGTTAACTTGCTTGTGTACCGGATGTGAAACGGCTAGCTTAGTTAGCGGTGGGGCGTGCTAAAATAGCGTTTCAATCGGTGATGTCACTTGCTCTGAGACCCTGGGTAACTATCCATCGTGGGTGACTGTTGTTGATGTGTGCAGAGGGTCCCTGGTTCGCGCCCGGGTATGGGCGAGGGGACGGTCTAAACTTATACTGTTACACTTGACCGTGCTGTAAGTCATGCAACTGTTTGTTACATACAATATGCTTTGTGAACTTCACCAGATAGAAGTTACTCTCCTGTTTTGTGATTAAACAAAGGTGTGGTTGAATTTATTTTGCCACTGTGTATTCTTATTGTCTTGGCCTTTATTTATTTTACCTTTATTTGACTAGGCAAGTCAGTTACAAACAGTGGGTTAACTTCCTTGTTCAGTGGCAGAATGACAGATTTCTACCGGCCTTAGGTCTATATATCACAGTGACAAGGTATATGAACTAACAGGTTATAGAGCAAACAACTCACTTATCACAACACATAGGCTGGCTTAGCTTCCCCAGTTATTTTACCTACGTACCGCTACTGCCCAGGTGCATAGTTACCTGACAGGGGTCAAAGGTCATGTTTGCAAAACATCTTGGAAAAACACTACGATTGAAGCGAGATCCACTCAGGGTTTTCTAAAGCTATCCAGCTTTAGTTAGGTTCATATTCCAGCTCAGGCTTCATCCGTACTACGGAGGTGGGTATTGCTCTTCCGCCTGCCGCTAACCCTAAGCAGGCTGTAGCTGCACGTGCATGTCACACGTGGCAAGTCGAATGTCGAACTCTTCATCGAGACAACGCTGAAACATCAATCCATGTGGGATTCAGCGCCACATTTTCATTTGTGCCGAAGTCAAAATGACAGAAAAGTTATCTAGCAAACTCAGCAGGCTATGGCGTGAAATAGGCTTGTTGAAGTGGCGTCTTTATTTGATTACTTATCGTTAATGACGTCTTAATCAATGCACAAGCACCTTTTTTGCCTCCCCTAGTGATAAAATAATTGCAATTGTCATACACAAGTTTTACCGTGCGTGAAGTTTCAAATGCATTCTGTCATCACGAAATGTAAAATGTGATAGGTACTTTAACATTCATATTTTTGTTCAATACAAAAGAACATTTGATTGATAAACTATTTAAAATCAGTCCTCTTCCTCAAATGAAGTGGATGATGACGCGATCTTTGCGAGGGGGAGGGAATCTGACAATTGGAGTTAGCCCTGAGTTTGTCTGCCCGGAAGAGGTTAGTTCTGAAGGATTCTTTGCCATAGAAATTTACCTGGCTAAAAGGTGAGCCACTTTTGTGGTACCGGTAATCTGGAGTTAAACTCAGAGTTGACCAAAGTTACCCTCGCTAACTCCTCAACCCCCACACGGTAGTATAGGGCTCAGCTCAGTCACCGCAGATAGTGTGAAGGTAAGAAGTCCATTTGAAAGTGATATCTTGTTTAATTCTCTTGATAAAATCGTACCTCAAGAAGCCACAAAGTTGATCCGTTTCTTTTTAATTGGTAATGCTTCTTTTTTGACCTAATATTGTATTTTAATTACATGAAGTAACTATATTTCAGACATTTAGATAAGTACCAGAAAGTGTACATTGTTAACATGCAAATAACAATTAAGTCCTACTTTAAACTGGGCTATAAAAAAAAGCTTAACATTATTTTTTTAATATTTTTTTTATGTCGGGGATTTACAGCTGCATTAAGTCCTGCAGTGCATCTCCTCCTCATGGACTGCACCAAATTTGCCAGTTCTTGCTGAGATGTTACTCTTCCACCAAGGCACCTGCAAGTTCCTGGACATTTCTGGGGGGGAATGGTCCTAGCTCTCACCCTCCGATCCAACAGGTCCCAGACGTGCTCAATGGGATTGAGATCCGGGCTTGTCGCTGGCCATGGCAGAACACTGACATTCCTGTCTTACAGGAAATCACGCACAGAACGAGCTGTATGGCCGGTGGCATTGTCATGCTGGAGAGTCATGTCAGGATGAGCTTGCAGGAAGGGTACCACATGAGGGAGGAGGACGTCTTCCCTGTAACGCACAGCGTTGAGATTGCCTGCAATGACAACAAGCTCAGTCCGATGATGCTGTGACACATCGCCCCTGACCATGACGGACCCTCCACCTCCAAATCGATCCCGCTCCAGAGTACAGGCCTCGGTGTTATGCTCATTCCTTCGACGATAAACGTGAATCCGACCATCACCCTTGGTGAGACAAAACCGCCAGTGATGTCTGCCTTACAACACTCCTACAAGCCCCCAGTCCAGCCTCTCTCAGCCTATTGTGGACAGTCTGAGCACTGATGGAGCGATTGTACGTTCCTGGTGTAACTCTGGCAGTTGTTGTTTCCATCCTGTACCTGTCCCGCAGGTGTGATGTTTGGATGTACCGATCCTGTGCAGCTGTTGATACACATGGTCTGCCACTGCGAGGACGATCAGCTGTCCGTCCTGTCTCCCTGTAGCGCTGTCTTAGGCGTCTCACTGTACGGACATTGCAATTTATTGCTCTGGCCACGTCAGCAGTCCTCATGCCTCCTTGCAGCATGCCTAAGGCACATTCACGCAGATGAGCAGGGACCCTGGGCATCTTTCTTTTGGTGTTTTTCAGAGTCAGTAGAAAGGCCTCTTTAGTGTCCTAAGTTTTTATAACTGTGACCTTAATTGCCTACCATCTGTAAGCTGTTTGTGTCTGAACGACCGTTCCACAGGTGCATGTTCATGAATTGTTTATGGGTCATTGAATAAGCATGGGAAACAGTGTTTAAACCCCTTACAATGAAGATCTGTGAAGTTATTTGGATTTTTAGCAATTATCTTTTAAACACAGGGTCCTGAAAAAGGGACGTTCCTTTTTTTGCTGGGTTTATTTACCCATGATAAGCCATATGCAATCTATATGGATTTAACTTTAACCTGCATTGATCGTGTCCTCAGGAGACCTACAGACAGGTGTTGGAGTCACCTGCAATATTTCATATATTTCAACTTTTGAAAATACTTTCCCTTGTTGTTTTGAAGAATGGGATCTAAAAATGTCTCAAATAGGTTAGTATTACTTTCTTGGCTTATCACAACTCCCCCATAAACTTAATTTCAGACATACGGTATACAGATATATATTTTTTTACAATTGGAACTCTGAGAAATACTTTTACACGCTATCTTTTTGTCCTTTCACATAGCAAAAAGGAGAGCATTTACACTGGGTACAACATAAAAAACAAATCCAAAACATGAAACTTCACATCCTCTTCCTTCTCATTAACCTTTATTATTTACCTTCTAAGTATGTATTTCCTCATGAGATAACAGGAAGCAGACTTTAATGCCTCATGGATGTAAGAGGCAGACTGTGATGACTCATCTGCAAACGTCTAGTAAATCTGGCCATCAGTTAAACCGTAGAAGTTAAGATTATCCCCATGATATAGCACATGCTGTCCATATAGAGTAAGCTTTGAGCTGCTTTATCACTTGGCCTTAAGGGTCCTATACAGACATGAGCTAACAATACAGCTTCCCTTTTTCCACATTTTGTTTCATTACAGCCTTATTCTAAAATTTATTACATATATTTTTTTCCCTCATCAATCTACACACGATACCCCATAATGACAAAGTGAAAACAGGTTTTTTGACATTTTTGCAAATTGTGTTCAAAATATAAAACGGAAATACATTATTTATAAAAGTATTCAAACCCTTTGACATGAGACTCAAAAACAGGTGCATCCTGTTTCCATTGATCATCCTTGAGATGTTTCCACAACTTGATTGGAGTCCACCTGTGGTACATTTTATTGATTGGACACTATTTGGGAAGGCACATCACTGTCTATATAAGGTCCCACAGTGGACAGTGCATGCCAGAGCAAAATCCAAGCCATGAGGTTGAAGGAATTGTCCGTAGAACTCAGAGACAAGATTGTGCCAAGGCACAGATCTGGGGAAGGGTGCCAAAAAATGTTCTGCAACATTGAAAATCCATTTGGAATCACCAAGACTTTTCTTAGAGCTGGCCGCCCAGCCAAACTCGGAGCAATCGGGGAAGAAGGGCCTCAGTCAGGGAGGTGACCAAGGACGGTCACTCTGACAAGGATGGTCACTCTGACAGAGCTCCAGAGAACCTTCCAGAAGAACAACCATCTCTGCAGCACTACACCAATCAGGCCTTTATGGTAGAGTGGCCAAACGGAAGCCACTCCTCAGTAAAAAAAGGCACATGACAGCCGGCTTGGAGTTTGCCAAAAGGCACCTAAAGGACTCTCAGAACATGAGAAACAAGATTCTCTGGTCTGATGAAACCACGGTTGAACTCTTTGGCCTGAATGCCAGGTGTCACGTCTGGAGGAAACATGGCACCATCCCTACGGTGAAGCATGGTGGTGGCAGCATGGTGGTGGCAGCATCATGCTGTGGGGATGTCTTTCAGCGAGAGAAAGTTGAACGGAGCAAAGTATAGAGAGATACTTGATGAAAACCTGCTCAGTACCTCAGACTGGGGTGAAGGTTCACTTTCCAACAGGACAATGACCCTAAGTACAAAGCCAAGACAACGCAGGAGTGGCTTTGCGACATGTCAGACTCTAGGCTGTAATCACTGCCAAAGGTGCTTCAACAAAGTACTTGAGTAAAGGGTCTGAATACTTATGTAAATGTGATATTTCTGTTATATATTTTTTTATAAATGTGCAAAAAAAAATGTATTGTGTGTCGATTGATGAGGGAGAAAAACTATTTATTCCACTTTAGAATAAGGCTATAACGTAACAGAATTTGGAAAAAGTCAAGGAGTCTGAATACTTTCCGAATGCACTGTATTTTATAATTGCCAGTGGAAAACCACCAGGGGTGTTTCCAATGCGTTGATGAGGGTGGAATGTGACCGGCGCAATCTAGCATGGCTGTCCCGTAATTCAAGTCACTTAAAGCAGCCTGACATCTGGTAAAACAGCCTGAAGACCAGAGACCAACACAACTTGGACTTTTATCACTTGTATGTGTAGGAATATATGCCAGCGATATTTGTTGGCCATAAGTGAAGGTTCTTCTAAAGTGGAGTGTGGAAAGTAGGGTGACAAATCAACTCCAAAGCAGGTGTGCGATTGTGTCTCTGAGGTGTGCCCACACTCTCTGAAGTGTACGCATACAAACAAGACGAGGAGGAACTGATACATTCTTGGTCATAAGTTGCTCATGCTATTCAACTATGGCCAGGATTCAAATCAGTTCAGGAATAACCTGCGACAAGCGGCAAATGCATAATATATCGTTGCGGCGTTATACCTATTACGGACATTGCCATTGGATGCACCGAATTGCATTAGTAGAAATCTCATGCAGCCGTGTTGCAAGTTTGAACATTGGAATGTGTGATGTAACCTACACTTCGATTAGGCTGATATACAGTGCCTTCAGAAAGTATTCATCCACATTTTGTTGTGTTACGGCTTGAATTCAAAAATGGATTAAATACACATGTATATTTTTCCTTACTCATCCACACCCCATAATGACAAAGTGAAAACGTGTTTTTGAAATGTTTGCAAATGTGTTGAAAAAGTGTTGCTACAGATTTTCAAGCAGATTTACACTGAAACAGAAAACACAACATAAAAACATTAGGATACTGAAAACAATTGCTAAAATATAATTTTTCATTTTGGCACCTTAAAATGTCGACTCGGAGGCTAATGGGAGGGTTTGGCTTTGGAAAAACGGGGTCAGCTTCTACAAAGTTGCATTGATGTTTTCAGCAAGGAAACAATGTTTCTGCCTTGTGTACAATGAGTGTACAAAACATTAAGAACACCTGCTCTTTCCATGACAGACTGACCAGGTGAATACAGGTGAAAGCTATGATCCCTTATTGATGTCACTTGTTAAATCCACTTCAATCAGTGTTGACAAAGTGGAGGAGTCAGATTAAAGAAGGATGTTTAAGCCTTGAGACAATTGAGATATGGATTGTCTATGTGTGCCATTCAGAGGGTGAATGGGCAAGACAAAACCTTTGAACGGGCTATGGCAGTATGTGCCAGGCGCACCGGTTTGTGTGAAGAGCTGCAACGTTGCTGGGTTTTTCACACGCAACAGTTTTCCGTGTCTATCAAGAATGGTCCACCACCCAAAGGTGGACCGCCAACTTGACACAACTGTGGGAAGCATTGGAGTCAACATGGACCAGCAGCCCTGTGGAACGCTTTCGACACATTGTAAAGTCCATGCCCCAACGAATTAAGGCTGTTCTGAGGGCAACTCAATATAATTGGCCATATATCACAAACGCCTGAGGTGCCTCTTAGCTTTTATAAAACGGTTACTAACATATTAAAAACATATTTCTATTCTGTATTGATGCATTGAATTTGCAGCTTACTAAATTCTTCCCCTTAGTTGCAAGTCATCATGTGCCCCAAGTAGACACAATGTTAATTGAAAGTTACTTAAAGGGGAAGTTCCGTATTTAACGTTATGTTAGATCGTTATTCACACTGAGTATTCAATGGTCAGCTGTAATCTATGGTTTGGTTTTCTTTAAAAAGCCACTACAAATTTCAGCCAATTTCAACTAAATGCTGGCTAAGATTCAATGGGAGTCATGCAGCCTGTTAAAAACATCATGGACAAATCAACTGAAAATCAACTCAATTATTTGATTTAACGTTACTTTAAAAGGTGATTTGTCTCCTTTTTTAAACATGTGCCGCATGCCCCTTTCACTCGCATTGATTGTTATCTAGTGGTAGCTAAAGTTAGCTGACGTTTGCCACCAGTAGGCCTTTAGAGCTGGTTTGGCATGTTTACAGACAAAAATACATGCACCTTCTTGCTACAGTGCCTTGCGAAAGTATTCTTCCCCCTTGAACTTTGCGACCTTTTGCCACATTTCAGGCTTCAAACATAAAGATATAAAACTGTATTTTTTTGTGAAGAATCAACAACAAGTGGGACACAATCATGAAGTGGAACGACATTTATTGGATATTTCAAACTTTTTTAACCAAATCAAAAATTAAAAAATTGGGCGTGCAAAATTATTCAGCCCCCTTAAGTTAATACTTTGTAGCGCCACCTTTTGCTGCGATTACAGCTGTAAGTCGCTTGGGGTATGTCTCTATCAGTTTTGCACATCGAGAGACTGAAATGTTTTCCCATTCATCCTTGCAAAACAGCTCGAGCTCAGTGAGGTTGGATGGAGAGCATTTGTGAACAAATGCGATTGGATTCAGGTCTGGACTTTGACTTGGCCATTCTAACAGCTGCATATGTTTATTTTTGAACCATTCAATTGTAGATTTTGCTTTATGTTTTGGATCATTGTCTTGTTGGCAGACAAAAAAATACAGTTTTATATCTTTATGTTTGAAGCCTGAAATGTGGCAAAAGGTCGCAAAGTTCAAGGGGGCCGAATACTTTCGCAGGGCACTGTAGCTTTTCCAACAAAGAGGCTTTAAAGTGATCCCAATCAACAGGTTGTTACCAGAGTTTAGAATAGCCTTTGCTTAACCTAATAATAATAAAGGTCTGTAATAAAAATAAAAAAGTGATTAACTGAATTCCCAACGTGCTCATCTGCCCAGAATCACTTCCCCCTGTAATTATTCTTTCACGTTTCCAAATGAGCTATTAATAGTTTGCACATTTTTTCAAGTGGTACCAAGTGAGGCCTGTGAGAGTCTCACCTTTACAGAGGGATCATAATATTAACGTGTAGCCCAAACTGTTCGGACGCTACAGACAATTTTGAAGATAAAAAAAAAATAAAATAAAAAATAATCCTTCCCATAAGCAGTGCACAAAATGGCTGTCACTGGATGTCCAGTCTTACGTCAATCCCCAGATCAGCAGTTGGTTTCCACTCAATGATACCAGATTACCTTGGCCCACTCCCAGTTGCCTCACATGACACTCACCAAGATATCAAGTTATCCTATCCATTGACCTTAACTTAAAAGGGGTGATCAGCAGTTGCTGCATCTGTTTTCTTTACTTATGAATGAATGATATTTACCCATTGAGTCTTGAAAAATATACAGTGAGGTCCAAAGTATTTGTTGGACAGTGACACATTGTTGTTGTTTTGGCTCCATAACTTTGGATTTGAAATGATACAATGGCTATGAGGTTAAAGTGCAGACTATCAGCTTTCATTGGAGGGTATTTTCATCCATATTAGGTGGTCGGCCGAAGTCGAAAAACGTGAGATTGATCAATCCCCGTCGAGGGAGGAGCTGATTTTCTTTGTATATGACAGTGAAACATTCTTATTGTTAAGGCTGTGTAAGGGAGGCGAAGTCAGGTGCAGGAGAGCAGAGTAGAGTAAAGAGGCTCACTTTTATTCCGGTTAAAAAAATAGGCACAAAATGACATCTAAGTGCCCAAAAAACACGGAACAAATAAACAAAAGTATAGCGCATGAACATACACCATTAACAATAAACAATTACACACTCAGGTGTGTGACTCGGGTGGTTGTTGTCTTTGATGATCTTTTTGGCCTTCCTGTGACCCCGGGGGGTGTTGGTGTCCTGGAGGGCAGGTAGTTTGCCCCCGGTGATGTGTTGAGCAGACCTCACTACCCTCTGGAGACCGTTGAGGTTGTGGGCAGGGCAGTTGCCGTACCAGGTGGTGATACAGCCCGACAGGATGCTCTCGATTGTGCATCTGTAAAAGTTTGTGAGTGTTTTTGGTTTCAAGCCAAATTTCTTCAGCCTCCTGAAATCTTGTGTTATTACATACAGCCGGGAGGAACTATTGGGTATAAGAGCAACGTCAACTTACCAACATTATGACCAGGAATACAACTTTCCTAAAGCGGATCCTCTGTTTGGTCCACCACCCAGGACAATGGATCGGATCCCAGCAGGCAACCCAAAACAATGGCGCCGCAGAAGGGGCAGACGGAGTGGGCTTCTGGACAGGCTCCGTAGACGGGCACATCACCCACCGCTCCCGAGTATACTACTCGCCAATGTCCAGTCTCTTGACAACAAGGTAGACGAATTCCGAGCGAGGGTTGCCTTCCAGAGACACAGAGATTGTAACATTCTCTGTTTCACGGAAACATGGCTCACTCGGGATACGTTATCAGAGTCGGTACAGCAACCTGGTTTCTTCACGCATTGAGCTGACAGAAACAAACATCTCTCTGGTAAGAAGAAGGGCAGGGGTGTATGCCTTATGATTAATGAGTCGAGGTGTGATTATAACAACATACGGAACTCAAGTCCTTTTGTTCACCTGACCTAGAATTCCTTACAATCAAATACCGACCGCATTATCTACCAAGATAATTCTCTTCGATTATAATCAGTCGTGTATATCCCCCCCCCAAGCAGACACCTCGACGGCCCTGAAAGAACTTAATTGAACTCTATGTAAACTGGAAACCACATATCCTGAGGCTGCATTTATTGTAGCTGGGGATTATAACAAGGCTAATCTGAAAACAAAGGCTCCCTCATCTTCATCAGCATATCGAATGCGGACAAAAGTGCTTCTACAAATTATTGACTGTGAATACTCATGTAAATGATATATTTCTGTATTTCATTTTTCATTCTTTAATGACCTCAGAGTCAGGACACCCGTTAAACGTCCCATCCGAAAGACGGCACCCTACACAGGGCCAACTGGAGACCGTAGAACTGTCATCAACGCATGCTTCAGTATTCCCCCTTCTCTCTAGGACCATTCATGTGCCCAAGCCCCGTAGGTATATCGAAAGGATCCCACCCTGGTCAGAGACAAGAACTCACCCATATATGGGAAAATTCTGGGCTCCTGCGGGGACAATATGATCTTTGTGCCTCTAACTTTCTCACTCATTATTCACAATTAATTCTGGATAATCCATAATCATGGTAGCCTTCACATTAATATCGAAGTGTTCAGAAACATATTCTATTCTTATAAACAATAAAGGTGACTCCAAAATGACACAATACATTATTTAAGAATAATTTTTAATCGGGACCAAAATAATTTGAAACACAACCAAAGCAAACTGCCCATGCATCCAACAAGTTTGTCGAGTCACAAGCTCGATGTAATCATGCTAGGAATATGGAACCAAATACAACACTTTAGACTACTTTAAGGGGCGGGGACTGCGCTTTATCGTCGTTTCTACTGCTAATTGCAGATTAAAATGGCGTTTCATAGCAATTCATTTGAACAGTATTTGAAGTTGCCCATATTTGATATGACCAGTAATGTCATTGTAGAATGAACGCCTTCGCCAAGGTAAAAACAACCGCAGCAACACAACACCCCAACGGCCACATACTTTACAAACTGGAGCTAACTGAAACATCCCGTCTTTATGCTGACGACATTTCTGTGGGTTGCCAATATGTCTAGTTCAAATGCAACGCAGCTTGTTCACAGGATTTCTCTCTACTCACTCAAAAGGCCACTACACAAATACCTATAATCAGAGCTAATTAGACCAGGCCCATATGTTGGACCATCAACCATGTATTAAAACCAACAGTCAATAAAATGTTTCCCACGGTATTAAGTCATTTCATGCTGTAGTTTAGACTTCATGCTTTAAAGGGGAACTGAATGCAAGAAACAACATATCTGGTTCAAAACGGCCTACGTGGCATCGATATGAGTCTAAAACATTTATTCCAGTGTCAAAATTTACTAAGAAGTGTAAGTAGGACATTTGTCATAAAGTCAGTATATTCCAAAACAGAGCTTTGTGAGATTTGTGAACTAAGGTCGTCACGATTTACATGGGGTTGGGTTTTTGATTTCGATCATTCCCACGAACATGGTATTGCATGGAGAAACAGCCGTGCTAATTGCGCTCTATAATTTTGACTTTGTGGTAACTAGTGACAACCAAGATCTTTTTAATGCTGTTTTTTTGTTTACACTTCATTTACAGTCGCACCATGAACTGACCAAGTGCTTTATGATATACAACATGTAGGCAAAATATAATTTTCTTAAAAAGTGAGGAAATAAGTTTTATTAAGGTCTCTAAACGCATGAATAAAGTTAAACAAGTTACAAACCAGATGGTTACAGTCAGATCACAAATGTACATACAAAATCAAACCAAATCACAAAATTCAGGGTTTCTAAAGCATTATGGTTGATTGTGACATAGGCTAAGCACAATTTACAATCAAATTTGCGATTAAGAGCCTTTAGTAAATGAGGCCCTGATCATCCTGAATCTGTTTTTTTCCCCCACAAGTAACCCCTTGTTTCCCCCATTCATCATAAAGCTACCTCTGTCGTCTGATTTCACCCCCAGCAAAATCAGTTGGGCCTTGGTTTACAAGCATACATCTACCATGTGACAGCTGTTGGACAGAGCATGCTATAGCCATGGACGGAATACATGGCCCTGTGCCGTTTATCGAGCTCTATGAGCAAGTATCAGTTTACATAAACAAACCATGTTTGAGCACACAAATACAGGTTAGTGTTCATGTCAACGTAGGTTTCCATCTGAGAGTCTTTCCTCAGTAACCTGAGACAATTCAGTGTGAATCAATTTGTTTGGATAAGGAGGCCTAGTAGTTTCACAATATTACATTTTGTCAATTGTTCTCACTGATATGTTTCTTCAAAGATTAAAATGTTTGGAAGTCTAGGAACTTATCAATAGGCCCATTGCACAACTTGCACCCCCTTCATGTGGCCTATAATCTCCAGACAAAGTTGTCAAATACGTTGCTGTAACATACAGCTCATCATGTACACTATGTTTCCAGGTTGGTAAAGGTATATCATTCTGACATGATGGGCTTAAGATGAAATCCAAACACTTTGGGAAACATATAGAACATATTGGATATTATCATTACTCAAGTGAAATAAGGTCTGTTTGATCCCCCTTGAAACCAGCCAATGCTAATGCACCCTGAAACATGTTGTGGCTAAACAACCTGGCCTCAGAGCCATACGGAGCATACTTTACGTATTTCTGTGCAAAGCTGTCATCAATGCAAAGGGTGGCTACTTTGAAGAATCTCAAATATATTTTGTTATGTTTAAAAAAAAAATGGTTACTACATGATTCCATGTGTCATTTCTTAGTTTTGATGTATTCACTATTATTCTACAATGTAGAAAATAGTCAAACGAAAAGAAACCTTTCAATGAGTAGGTGTCCAAACCTTTGAATGGTACTGTATATTATACCAAATGGATTGTCACAGATTTTTGTACAGAAAAATACAAATTGCCCTGAGACCACATTGGGATAAAGGTGATGGAAAATTTGAACAAGAACACTATATTTCCCTTGTCGTCTTGTCAATCAGTAGAATCACCATCTTCTCAAAGTGAGCCAAACAAGCAAACAGAGGTTAGCAATTAAAGCGGAAGAGAATTGAGACAGAAACAAACACAGGCCTGTGAGAGTTTAAAGAATGACTGAAATCATTGATTCCCCATGTGTTTTTATGTTGCTCATAAAGACAAATGAGATTTCAGTCTTGGGGGTGTGGTTCGATGTGGGTATGTTATCATACCCTGGTAGTTACTGTTGTTGGTTGCTCTTGAGACATCGTAGCAAAAACATAGCCACTAGCCTACCACTTCCTCAAAATAGTCAGAATGAATCGAAACTACATTTTTTTAAATCTGTAATTCCTTTGGATGTTTTTTTTAGTCATGCAATTTTGCATCTAGCTAAGGTGCAGTATTTCTCAAATGTGCTTGAAAACTTCTAGTGCATTGCAGACTATTGAGCAAACTGTGAAACTATCCTAAATAACACACAAGCTACTCGCTGTTTATCAGTGCCCAAAATCCAACACACTATCACAGCTTATTGTGAAATAGACACAAATTACTTATTCAAAATTCTTGACAGGCACACGAAAAAGTCTACATTTCGTGTATTACACAATTGTTTTCATAACTAATTTTGGGTGTATAACACAATTTTTCTTTCTTCATAAATCATTTGTGTACATTACACAAATTCAAATTTGTTGTGGCTAAGCTAGGAGGCTAATGTTAGCTAGGCTAGGGGTTAGAGTTTAAGGTTGGGTTAACGTTAGCTAGCATGTTAGCTAACCCTAACTCTAACCTTAACCCTTGGACTTAGATGCTGTCATGACATTGCCCTGTTGGTGAGGTTTATGACCCCCATAAATACCTTTCCCCCTTTTCTCTCTACTCTACAGAATGTACTATTGGAAAGCCTTTTGCTACCACAGAGAAAGTATGGCAAAATCAAAAGGTTGGGAATGGAACAATATTTCGGGAATCCAACCTGTTGAAAGTATCCGTTGGTACTTAAAGAATATGATGTCAGATCAGTAGTCATCTGAGAAATTATTACTGATGATAGGATGACATAAACTGTATCTTGGAAAGTCTACACATTCTAAGTCTACACATCAGATTCACATGGAATTGTTGTGCAATTTAAATGTTTAAATATGAAACTATTTGTCAAAAGATTCAATGTAATTTTAGTTTTTAAAATTAGAGAATTGTTTTCATAAGTAAAATATGCTCAATCAGTGGCCACACCCACGTGAATAGGCATTGGTTGGAAATGACCCAACCCCTTTCCTATAAGAGACCCGTAACCCAAATCACAGCGAACTAAGCCAATCTCAGCGTGAGCTCTAATTGCACGACTACAACCTAACAAAATTAATATTGTGTTCCCGATGACGTGAGGACTGATGTCCATACGTTTAGAAGGGAGAATTTCAATGTGGAGGTGACAATCGCCACACTGGAAGGATGAATTTCGACTAAACCAGCCAGAATCTAGCATGAGCTTATAGTATGGCAACTTGGTATGAACTTTGAACTCTTATTCACTAAAGAAGGGATACATCCTAGACGTCGAGTTATCAGCAGCAGCTGTAAACGTGCGTGGCCTAGGAAAGGTCGGACAATCTCTTCAGACAACAGGGTACTACAAAATATCCGTTCGACCACAAGACGACAGGGTACTACAACGTATCCACCCAGAAATATTCTTCAAAGGACAAGGGAGATTTCTGCTGGGCAACCCAGCCTTCCATCTACGACCAATCTATTGAAGAGCAGCTCAGAGTAAATATTTCTTGCATTTTCCTTTTCCAAATGGGCGGTTTTTTAGAATGCATAAGATTCTGTATTTACGATGGCATTGCTTCATAAGTTCCGATAGAGACTCAATCCTTTTCTTCCTCAGTCTTCCCGCGCTTTCATTTAAACCCAACCCCCTTTCTTTGTGTAAACAGCCGTCATATCGGTTTTGTCCGCTAGGGACGTTTTATTTAATGACATAATTAGTAAATAATGTATGATCCATCCTGTGTACATGTAATTGTGTGTAATTATTTAGTAAATAAATAATTAAACCAAAATTTGTATTGCTGATTCAACTTGTTAGCCAGGGTTCGTGAAGATAACCAATAATTTTACGACGTTCAGATGAGACTGAATAAGGTGATTAATAATTGACTATTATTGATAGAAAATATTACCAGGTCTTTAAGAGTTTATTCGGAAGACAACAGCTCTATAAACATTTGTACGTCGACTTCCTAGTTAATTACATTTACATGATTAGTTTAATCAGGTCATATCAATTACAGAGAATTGATTTTATAAAATAGCATGTCATCATTTAATCCATAGTAAAGACACGACACCAGCATGTTACCTAAGCCTAAGTTGTTAAAGGGTTATTAAGGTTAGAGTTAGGGTTAGCTAACATGCTAGCTATTTAAACCCTCTACGGACACTAGCCTGTAAAAAATGTTTAACCTTGGAATGACCCATATACCTTTGACGTGGAAATGCCCTTTTCCCTTCCATAAATGTTTCGGACCAGTAATGTTTTACTTTCAGGGTCTTGTGAGGCTTGTGGGCGCCATACGGCTGGACACGAGATGATCGCAAATGGGTTTAAAAATGTTGAATATTCATAAGTGGCAGTTGGGACTGACACAGTGCCGGGATAAAGTCACTAAGGGGTCAGTTGAAGTCAGTGACACCATTGAGTGCTTTTGAAGTTACAGGTGAACTACAGATTTCACAACAATCTTTATCAGCACAACGGACAACACCCTACACAGTAAAGCGAGGCAGTTTTGGTAATGAATATTGGCCAAAAGATAGATGGGGTAATTCACCAATTACTAAACATTGGTTTAAAATACCAACAACTGCGATTGCGAATGAAAGAAAACAGAACAACAGTGGAACCAAATAGTAGGCCTACTCAACAAAATATCAGATCGATAAAAGGCACGACAATCTATATTTAAGCTAGTGACATTAATGGTGAACAAACACAGCAAACAAAAAGGTGAACGGGGATCCAAATAACCAAAACACAGCCTACTACATTGAGATGGAGCCATGCACAGCTGTCTTGTCAAATCAAATCAAATTTTATTTGTCACATACACATGGTTAGCAGATGTTAATGCGAGTGTAGCGAAATGCTTGTGCTTCTAGTTCCGACAATGCAGTAATAACCAACAAGTAATCTAACTAACAATTCCAAAACTACTGTCTTATACACAGTGTAAGGGGATAAAGAATATGTACATAAGGATATATGAATGAGTGATGGTACAGAGCAGCATAGGCAAGATACAGTAGCTGATATCGAGTACAGTATATACATATGAGATGAGTATGTAAACAAAGTGGCATAGTTAAAGTGGCTAGTGATACATGTATTACATAAGGATGCAGTCGATGATAGAGTACAGTATATACGTATGCATATGAGATGAATAATGTAGGGTATGTAAACATTATATAAGGTAGCATTGTTTAAAGTGGCTAGTGATATATTTACATCATTTCCCATCAATAAATAAATAGGTCTATAGGCCCACTTCAAACACGTTGTGATATGGCACAATACCCTTCTGTGGCTCAAATTCGAACACGTTTCCAATACATACTGTTCCATTTACAACCACGAAAACAAATAGGCTACCAAGAAAACCATACCAGATTGTATCCATTTCTATGATGAAACATACCGATATGTAGCTATACCTAGGGGCGTCATTTGGTTTCTTGCATTGGAATTATTATATTCTGCTTATATCGCACTATACCACAATAAACATAACAGTTCAAATACTTTTGACCAAGAAGTGACAGGTTGGTGCAAAATCTCAGCTGTGCTCTATCTGCACCATGGACACGCCCTACAAACGAAAGCAAAATATTGATTAAGAAACAACCAGCTGGACTGTTTCTTACCTTTTCAGAAGAGCCACATTTACATGCCTTTAAAAACAGGCAAAACAAATAACAAAAACACTATTCCTTGTGCTTCTATATGTAGCATATGCAAAACTGTATAGCCTTTATTGTCCACCTCAGGTTTAGCTCTAAATACATCAAGCCATTGCATGCATAGGCATCCACTGCATATGCAGGGAAGAGAAGCTAAGGCCTAGAGAGAGAAGAGAGAAAAGCTAAGGCCTAGAGAGAGGGGAGATATATGCTGGTGGCATGCTACGACCCCGACATTAATTTCTTTATACATTCCATATAAAGGAGTAGAAGAATGTTCATTTGTACATTTTCTATTAGAATATGTTTTTATTAAAGTTAAGCATTATATTGTTAGGTTATAGGCCTAAACCATTCTTCAACACCTCAAGTTCAAGTGTCGGAGTCATTTGGAGCACCTGTGCGCACTGCCTTCATACCATAGACCTGCAGTATAATAGGCTAATAGCCATACCACACCAAACCTTCACAAAAGTTTGTAAACTTTATTAGGGTAATATCAACAGTAAGTCAAGCCATTGTTTATAGGGAAAATACGAGAAGGATATTATATTGCGACAAACACAACATTATAGTTGGAACTTAATTTGGCCAAAGAAAATGGCTCAACAGAATGAAACAAAACACTTGCAAACTGGTTTAAACCGTCACAAAAAAATGTAACAGGCTAATTTGCAGCAATAAGCAAGAAAGGCTAGTGCCTTACCGGACACAACAAATGACAGCAATATGCTAATGATATTAATTTTACAACAGGCCTTCTTAACATATCTTAAAATAAATATGGAGCACACACATTTTTCCACCGAAAACGTCTCAGAATGAAACAAAATACATTTGGAATATTTAAAGAAATGGTTTGGATTAATAAATAGGCCTACAATAAAGACAATGATATGCAATAATAATAATAGTGATAAAACAAATTATTATAAATACAAAAAAAGTTCCAAAATGGCATCGTTCCTGAATACCTAGTTGCACAATAGCCTGCTTGGGCCGGGCCAACATTCTTCTTTGTCCACTACAATATTCAAACTTTTCCATATGGAGGACCTTCCCCTTGTAGCAGACTAATATTTTCCCCCTTTTTCAATTGGTGGCACCAGACCATAAATTGGTCGCACCAATTGTTTTTGTGGCATCACGTAATAGTAATTTGTTCTATGTCTATCATCTTATAAAGTCATTCACAGTGCTTTATTAAAAAGTGTAATAGGCTGCTGAGATGGTATTGTTAGTTATCATCTTGTGATGTTGAGATATAAATATTTTAATGTGCAACCAAACCAAGTGATTGTCATGCATATTGGGTAAACAATTATCCCATTGTTGTTATATTTTACTGTTAAAATAGGGCACCAGGATTTCAGATTTTTTGGGGGGTTCAATAGATATAAATTTGCCTGCATCTTTATGTGCTCTAATATCATAGGCACATTTATTTGGGGCTAATTTACCACCTGAGTAAGTGGAAACTCAAAACGCATTAGCTAGATCATTAACTCCTAAGAAAAGAACCACTCATAGTAGCTATCTATAAATCAAACAGTGCATTTTTTATTTAACCTTTATTTAGCTAGGCAAGTAAGTAAAGAACCAATTCTTATTTACAATGACAAACTACCAAGATGCAAAAGGCCCCATGAGGGGACAGGGACTGGGATAAAAAATAAAAAAGTAGGACAAAAAACACATCAGGATTGAGACACCACAACACCACATAAAGAGAGACTCTTAAGACAACACAGAATGGTAGCAACACAAGAACACGGCAGCAACACAACATGATAGCAGCACAAACATTGCGCACAGACAACAACAATGGGGAAAAAGGTAGAGACAACAGTACATCATACAAAGCAGCCACAGCTGTCAGTAAGAGTGTCCATGATTGAGTCTTTGAAGAGATTTAGGTAAAACAGTCCAGATTTAATGTTTTTTTGCAGCTCGTTCCAGTCACTAGCTACAGCGAACTGAAAAGAGGGACCCGGGGATGTGTGTGCTTTGGGGACCTTTAACAGAATGTGACTGGCAGAACGGATGTTGTATGTGGAGGATAAGGGGTATCTCAGATAGGCCTTAGACCTCATTCCACCCGAAGAGTGTTTTGTAAATAAGCATCAACCAGTGGGTCTTGTGTCAGGTATACAGAGATGACCAGGTTACAGAGGAGTATAGAGTGCAGTGATGTGTCATATAAGGAGAATTGGTGGCAAATCTTATGGCCGAATATTAAAGCACATCTAGCCGCTTAAGAGCACTCTTACCTGCCGATCTATAAATTACTTCTCCGTAATCTAGCATGGGCAGGATGGTCATCTGAATCAGGGTTAGATTGGCAGCTTGGGTGAGAGAGGAGCGATTATGATAGAGGAAACCAAGTCTAGATGTAACCTTAGCCTGCAGATTGGATATGTCCTTAGAGATGCACAGTGCACCGTCTAGCCATACTCCCAAGTACTTGTATGAGGTGACTACCTCAAGCTCTAAACCCTCAGAGGTAGTAGTCACAACTGTGGGGAGAGGGGCATTCTTACCAAACCACATGACCTTTGGTTTGGAGGTGTTCAGAACAAGGTTCAAAAGCTTTGGCCATTTAATGTCCAAAAAAAACATTGCAGTTGTACTGTAGCCTACCATCCAATGAGGCCTATGCACTTGCAATGGCCAACGCGCTTTTTACACGCTCCATATCTCAAAGCCATATCAAATATCTTTCTGTAGGTATAAAAAGTATACCTACAGAAAGCTGAGAACATCCTCTCTCCATCTGCGACAACAGGATTCCCAGCAATTGGATTTTAAAATGTTATACAATCAGAACACTTTTCTCCCAGAGCATTTATTTTGCCCTGGGAAAGCAGAGTGGCTCTCTAAACACAGCAGAAGGCCCAGGCGAAACAGGTACAGGGGCAGGCTGGCAGACACTTTCATAACAGGAATCATAATGATAGTGCTCTTTACTGTTGGACCAAATCATGGTTTCAGCCTCCTAGCCTCACCGTCTAGCCATACTCCCAAGTACTTGTATGAGGTGACTACGTCAAGCTCTAAACCTTCAGAGGTAGCAATAACACCTGTGGGAAGAGGGGCATTATTCTTACCAAACCACATGACCTTTGTTTTGGAGGTGTTCAGAACAAGGTTAAGGGCAGAGAAAGCTTGTTGGACACTAGGAAAGCTTTGTTGTAGAGCGTTTAACACAAAATCCTGGGAGGGGCCAGCTGAGTATAAGACTATCATCTGCATATAAATGGATGAGAGAGCTTCCTACTAGAGGTCGACCGATTAATCGGAAAGGCCGATTAATTAGGGCCGATTTCAAGTTTTCATAATAATTTTTGGAAACCGATTATGGCCGATTACATTGCACTCCACGAGGAGACTGCGTGGCAGGCTGACTACCTGTTATGCGAGTGCAGCAAGGAGCCAAGGTAAGGTGCTAGCTAGCATTAAACTTATCTTAGAAAAATCAATCTTAACATAATCACTAGTTATCATCAACCATGTGTAGTTATTACTAGTTTATCTAGCTTGTCCTGCTTTGCATATAATCGATGCAGTGCCTGTTAATTTATCATTGAATCACAGCCTACTTCGCCAAACGGGTGATGATATAACAAGAGCATTTGCGAAAAAAGAACTGTCGTTGCACCAATGTGTACCTAACCATAAACATCAATGCCTTTCTGAAAAATCAATATAAAAGTATATATTTTTAAACCTGTATATTTAGTTAATATTGCCTGCTAACATGAATTTCTCTAACTAGGGAAATTGTGTCACTTCTCATGCATATGCAGCAGTTTGGGCTGCCAGGATAGTTGCGAACTGTGTGAAGACTATTTCTTCCTAAATCCTAAAGACCGTAAATAATTTGCCAGAATTTGACATAATTATGACATAACATTTAAGGTTGTGCAATGTAACAGCAATATTTAGACTTACAGACTTAAAATACAGAACGGTTCCGTATTTCACTGAAAGAAAATGATAGTTTCCAGGATTTGACCATATTAATGACCTAAGACTCGTATTTCTGTGTGTTATTATATGATAATTAAGTCTATGATTTGATATAGCAGTCTGACTGAGCGATGGTAGGCACCAGCAGGCTTGTAAGCAGTCATTCAAACAGCACTTTCCTGCATTTGCCAGCAGCTCTTCCCTGTGCTTCAAGCATTGTGCTGTTTATGACTTCAAGCCTATCAACTCCCAAGATTAGGCTGGCAATTCTATAGTGCCTATAAGAACATCCAATTGTCAAAGGTATATGAAATACAAATGGTATAGAGAGAAATATTCCTATAATAACTACAACCTAAAACTGTTTGACCAAATCATGGTTTCAGCCTCCTAAAAAAGAATAGGACGTTTTAGTGAGGTGAATGGATGCGCAGCACACACCGATCCAACCAATATTTGTTTTACTCCCACAGCCAGGTGTCAAAGATCGCAGTCTAGAGCCCTAAACGTGACTAAATGATCGCAGTCTAGAGCCCTACCTTGTAAGGCTTTTCACTCTAGGCATACTCAAACTTTTGTTTTAGTTGAATGAAAAAGGCATCCATCCGTCACAATCAACAGTAGCCTAGGCCAAGGTTCCACTTTCACTTTCTCTTTCCTCAGCAAGCAGGGAAGCCCTGGACAATATGGCCTGCTATAATTTTATTTAATCTGGCTTTTCATTTATTTTATCTGCCAAAAGCCAGAAATGACCGGCTAACGGAAACCATGCGCCCCAGTGACATTCCATAGGCCCCCTACACACACCACTGTGTGCTATGTCCATTGTGCTGACACAGAGCAGTGGAGAAACAGATTTTGTGCCAACCTGTCACTCAATCATTTCATATTTTTGGCTAATTTTATAAAAGGACATTAAACTAAAACTGAGGTGGCAAGAGTTTCAACTGAGGGGATCCGGGTACGAGTTGGGATTCAAGTAAGTGGGCATTGTCTCAGTTGATTCTCATTTAGCCCATAACGGTGGAGGACTCAGTGCTCGACTTGGGCAGGAAGTCATCGAACTGAATACCGACACCTCAATTTTTACTGCTCGACTTCCTGCTCCTCTTATAGAGAGTATTAGCTAATCGGTATTATGGAGTTCTTGCACCTAAATGTAAACAGTACCGACACCCAAAATGAGTAGGCTACCGGGCTTCCACCCATTTCAGTCCAAGTCAAGCACTGGGCAGACTGGAGTGATCGCTATCAAACACATCGACAGGTGGCCACTCCATAAAGGGTTTAGGGGTCAAGTGTTCTTTCAACATAACATTGGGGATGTGTTATGTAAACAAGTCCGTGGCACTGCGTAACGTGGACAGGTCTTTCTAACTAGCTAGGTATCAATCCAATTTGCGCTAAGATTTTCATGCAGATATTCCAAAATCAGCATAAAGAATATATGCATGTTTTTCCCCCACCAGTGGCGTATTTCCACCGAATGGACTTGTTGTTGATTTTTTTTAAATCAGTGGTGATGACGTAGTGCTAAAAAAAAATGTACTTCTTCGCTTAAATTCTCGTGCACCTGTGTTTCCATCACATTTTCAACTCTACCGATAGTTTTGTCACAAAAACTGTTGCGTAAAATAACAAATGTACCTACTCTGGTTGACACGTGCACACATAAACTGATCATAAAATAAACTATACAAACAGGATCTCAAATATTCAACACATTCAGCAACTGATGCTGAACTCCTAAGTAATCTAGAGTTAAATCCTTCATATAAATAAATAAAAAATTTGTGAATAGAAAAATATTCAGACTTGCAGTCTTGCCAATAGCTCGCAGATACAGTGCGGGTAGGCTAGTCTACATGAGGTTATAATGGATAAGAGTGAGAATATTTTTATTTGTCAAATGGCAGCCAAGCATCTACAGTTACATCATGTCACCGGCCTGTGAAGTTCCTCATAAGTTATTTAATCTGTTGCCAAATAAACTGTATGGTTTATTAGACCATAAAGGAGTTTCCACTGGCATTTCTCACATAATTAATTTCACAAACACAAAAATAACACACCACATCAAACAAACAAATTGTCTGTCAGCATTTATAGAATTTCATGTTGTTTCCATCAGCCCAGTCATGACTTTTTTCATGCGTCAGGTAATTAATCTGCATGTAATTGTTGGATGGAAACGTGGTTACTGTCTGTTCTGCCGTAGCATTGGATAGAACACAATCAGCACTGCTGTTTCTCGGATAATTATCCCTAGATGTTACAATCCCAAGTGGGCATGCTCAAAACCCAACCCCATGTAAACCGTTACACAAATCTGACAAAACTCTGGCCATTGACCTATGAAAGGCTGATAATTGATCCCATTTCAGTGAGCCAGTGAAATACGGTATCCATGCTCCACATGTTTCAAGGTGAACTGGCTTTGCACTGCGAAAGTAATATAGCCTGCCAGGGTACATGCCAGCCTACATAGATGTAGACCAGGGATGGGCAACTTTAAAAGGGGTGGGAGCCACAAAACATCTGCACTCATCATGAGGGGCTGCGTACCCTCATCCATACCCACATATGCAGTCAGAACCAGCCGTAGCATTTTGGAGACCCAAAGTGAAATCTTGACAGCGGAGATCTTTTTTTTTCCTTCTTTTTTTTAGTTAATTTCCTGCAATTCTACTCATTTTCCCATTGGGCAGAGAGAAGAATTAGTAGTTTTACCACTATTTGCCTGCAATTCTATCCAAATTAGTCTGTTTGCACATTTTGCCATAGGGTGGAGAGAAATGTTTGTAGTTTTTAATAGGATATCTGAGTGAGAGTGACTAACAAAATCAATGGGGCCCTCCGGTCGGTAATTCGACCATGATTACTACACGTTTAGATGGCTGGCTAGACTAATTTACCAATCAACATGGGCTAATTGAGTCACTGTCAGTGACTGACATAAGAGAAAAACTGCTGATGCACAACCAAATTTCAAGTTGCACCTTGTGTAGACCCAGACTGAGTTCCAAATGTATTTATTTATTCTTTGGGGAAATTGATCCTCACAAGGACACACATGTTCCTGTCACATGACAGCGCTGTCCCATGTCCCCCGACCCAGAGCGTCAGCCATTCACCAGACTGCATTTTGATCCCCCACACCTAAGCCACTTAACCACGCCTTAAGGCCATTGTAATACTAACGGCATTGCAACGGCTACTGCCAACTGCTGTTTTATAGTTGTCACAAAATGTGCCGAGAGAGGATCAATGTGCAAGTTGGACTTGAATGCACATATTCAAGTGGTCAGGATGTCACAATAAATCAATGAATTGTTCTATAATTCAATGCTAATACACCAAGTGTTATGAGATAAACATGCCTTTGGATTTTCACTATAACACTTTCACTCACTTCCATCTCATAACACTATTGGAATCTTAAGGGTATGCCCGGTATCCACAAAAAGAGCATTGTTTGGTATTATCGTATAACCGAAGGGTATGCTGTGTCCTACGATTATAATGCATTACACTTCACAGTGCCAAATTGACATTAAACAATTTCAGATTTCAGTAAGATTACTGCGATTCTCTTTTCTATGAGCAAAAAGAGAGTTGCAATCGATGAAGTACCAGGCTACTAAACGTCTAAGAATGTAGTTCACTCTACTACTCACATACTGTAAGCAGGTCAGGGCTTTGGCAGTCGGAATACCGTACATAGTGGTCATTCCACAAGCATGGAGAGAATGACTGGAGAGGCTAAGCAGATGGGTGTAGCTACAGTTGTGTTAAAGTATGTTAGAAAATATGGCTGTTTGAGTGTCTTCTGAGTGTCTTGAACGAATCTGATTTATCGTTAAATATCATGTTTTCACAAGGGAAAACAACTTATTTTCACAAAGCCCCTTTGTTTTTGAGGGCTCCTGCAGATTAGACCCTAAATTAAAGCTAGAATCCTTAATTGAAACTATAACAAAGCTACACCCCGCCTGTGTTTTGGTGAATGGTGTGGGATGGGCCTGGAGAAATGTAACCACTCAAATTCATAGCTATGGATGCAAGGATTGTCCGTCCATGATATCAACATTATAGTTAATCATGTTGAGACTGTACAGTGTTTCTTTACTAACATCGGAGTAAAACTAGCTTGTATTTTGGGTTCTGTTGGGGTATGACAGTTGAAATAAGCCCACAAAGCATTTATAAGTTACATTCTTCAGAAGCGGTCAAAAGTTTTAGAACACCTACTCATTCAAGGGTTTTTCTTTATATTTACTATTTTCTACATTGTATAATAATAGAGATTACATCAAAACTATGAAATTACACATATGGAATCATGTAGAAACCCCAAAATATAATTTTATATTTGAGATTCTTCAAAGTAGCCACCCTTTGCCTTGATGACAGCTTTGCACACTCTTGACATTCTCTCAACCAGCTTCATGAGGTAGTCACCTGGAATGCATTTCAATTAACAGGTGTGCCTCGTTAAGTTAATTTGTGTAATTTCTTTCCTTCTTAATACATTTGAGCCAATCAGTTGTGTTGTGACAAGGTAGGGGGGTATACAGAAGATGGCCCTATTTGATAAAAGACCAAGTCCATATTATGGCAAGAACAACTCAAATAGGCAATTAGAAATGACAGTCCATCATTACTTTAAGACATGAAGGTCAGTCAATCCAGAAAATTTCAAGAATTTTTTAAGTTTCTTCAAGTGCAGTCGCAAAAACCATCAAGCGCTGTAATGAAACTGATTCTCATGAGGACCGCCACAGGAAAGGAAAACCCAGAGTTACCTCTGCTGCAGAGGATAAGTTCCTTAGAGTTACAAGTCTCAGAAATTGCAGCTCAAATTCAAGTAACAGACACATCTCAACATCAAATGTTTAGAGGAGACTGCATGAATCAGGCCTTCATGGTCGAATTGCTGCAAAGAAACCACTACTAAAGGACACCAATAATAAGAGACTTGCTTGAGCCAAGAAATACGAGCAATGGACATTAGACTGGTTGAAATCAGTCCTTTGGTCTGTTGAGTCCAAATTGGAGGTTTATGGTTTCAATCGCCGTGTCTTTGTGAGACGCGGTGTGGGTGAACGGATGATCTCTGCATGTGTATTTCCCACCGTAAAGCATGGAGGAGGAGGTGTTATGGTGTGGGGGTGCTTTGCTGGTGACACTGTCTGTGATTTATTTAGAATTCAAGTCACATTTAACCAGCATGGCTACCACAGCATTATGCAGCGATAGTCCATCCCATCTGGTTTGGGTTTAGTGGGACTATCATTTGTTTTTCAACAGCACAATGACCCAACACACCTCCAGACTGTGTAAGGGCTATTTTACCAAGAAGGAGAGTGATGGAGTGCTGCATCAGATGACCTGGCCTCCACAATCCCCCGCCCTCAACCAAATTGAGATGGTTTGGGATGAGTCGGACCGCAGAGTGAAGGAAAAGCAACCAACAAGTGCTCAGCATGTGTGGACTCCTTCAAGACTGTTGGAAAAGCATTCCAGGTGACGCTGGTTGAGAGAATGCCAAAAGTGTGCAAATGTAAATATAACAACTGTTGAAAACAGGTGGCAGGTAGCCTAGAGGTTAGCGTGTTGGGCCAGTAAACGAAAGGTCGCCGTTTCGAATACCTGAGCCGACAAGCTGAAATATCTGCCGATGTTCCCTTGAGTGAGATATGTAAGCCTAATTTTCTCCGGGGGCGCTGTACTACAATGACTGACTCAGTAAACACCCACACATTTCACTGTGCCTATCCAGTGTACTGTATGTGACAATCCAACTTTTTTTTGTTACATCACTCAGGCTGCCATTTCACAACTTTTTATAAACTAAACAACTGATTGTCCTGATGGGATTAGCCAGCTATTACTGTCACCTTGAAAGATTACCCCGCCTCCCTCTGTCTCTGTTTGCCCATTGGATGTCTCTCTATTGGGGATTTATGCTGCTTTGTTTGGATTGGCTTTTTCTTATGTTCTAGAGAGGCGGAGCTGGAAAAAGGACAACAGGCAACTGTCATGACCCTACATCATGCCTGCCCCTAGGGTAGGACACTCATTTGGTTCTTTGATTGTTACAGTGTGACGTGAGTTAAGCAAAATTGAGATATCCTTTCGGAAAAATCATATGACAACATGGCCCCTATTGAGTTTAACTTTGGGAAGTGCAGAAGATTGAATCACTGTAAGTGGTTTGAACTGATCAAAATGTGACCGTCTAATATCTGTGGTCTTTCACGCATTTTATATCTGGTTCTTCCTCGTTAGTGAACCGTTTATGTAATCGCTCACTTTAAAGCACTGTGTTCCTAAAGTCGTTATGGCAAATTTACGTAAATGGTCATGCATTTTGACCTAATTCATCTAATCAAGCAATGAATAGGAAAACTGTATCCCGCACGAAGGCATCATTTAACAGTTGACTCAATGTAATGACAATGATGGTTGGATTGAGTCACTGAATGATCCAAATCTAATGTTCTGTGAGTTGGAGAGCGAGTGAATGAATTAGGGACAAACAGCATTGCTGAGGCAGTGTTGTTGAATGAGCAAACCAACGAGCTAAGGGGATAAATTACAAGCTGTAAGGCACAGTGGCTTGTAATCAGGCTTAGAAGAGCTTAATTTAGGAAACAATTGGGGTTTCAGTACAAAGATTGACTAAAGATAATGATGAACCAGTTTAAACTAAAGGATTATATTCTGGCTTGATGTCAAGACAAAGGTTGCTGTGCAATTGGGTTGATCTCAGTTCGTCATCTGGTGACCTCTTCATTTGTATTTTTATTAGGATCCCCATTAGCCAATGGCAACAGCTAGTCTTACTGTGGTCTGACAAATAACAAAAACACACAGACAAAATTACTTGACATACATTTTAAAACATTAACATGTAGTGTGTGTCCAGAACAAATTCAAGGAAACATACAGTATTATACAGAGCCATGAGTGCATGGGAACTCCCTTCCATATTATATCGCGCAAGTGAACAGAGAACTTGGTTTAAAAAAAAACAAATAAAGCAACACCTCAAGGCACATCGCCTCTCCCCCATGTGACCTGTGTGTGTGCATCTATCAGTTACCCACAACAAGTAGGTCACATGGGGGAGAGGCGATGTGCCGTGAGGTGTTGCTTTATTTGTTTTTTTTTAAACCACGTTCTGTTCACTTGGTGGCTGGTGGCATGTTTGGTGGGGTAAGTGTGCGGTGAGTAAGTTGACTATGCAAAAAATGTGGAATTTCCAACATAGTTTCTTAGTTAAAAAAATAAGTGACGCAGTCAGTCTTTTCTCAATTCTTAGCTAAGAGAGACTGGTATGCATAGTATAAATATTAACCTTCTGATTACAGTGAAGAGCACTTTCTGTTATGTCCGATTCTCGTTCCACTAAAACAAACATTTCTTCACCAGGTGCTAGGATGGAAGAACTGGTTGCTAACATGAGCAGTAAGCCATTAGTCACAGCATGGCTCACAAAGGACTGCACTGTACCCGAGCATGAATGTTCACAATCTCTCTCCTTTTCATCATGAACTTTCCCACTCTCACAGTAGCTTCCTGTTTATTGAACTGTCTCTTACGTAACTTCAGTAACCCTTTACATGTGCTTCTAGGCCACACAGGCCCAGTCAGTCTATAAGGGTGATTTCTGTGTTGGTAAACTATCACTCAGATCACCCCACAGCAGAAGGTCAGTCGACTAATGCCTTTGGAGCGGTTTTTAACCTAATGGGTCGGTAGGTTTCTGAAAAACTATTTTAGCTATTTGGTGGTCATGGCCACCAATTTAGCTAGGCTTTAGATTGTAGACTGCAAGTAGCAACAGCAGAGGGATTCTTATGTTTTCAACAAACCTGTGTGAAAAATGTGCCCCGTCCAAGGTTTTTGAAATAGATAGCTGTTCCAATGAGTGTCATGGTTTATGTAAACACTACAGTTGTATCCTGTTTCACAAAGCACAAGTTGGTGCTACTGTTGCATGTGCAAATATGGCTAACAACATTGGCCCTGCATGAAAACGTTTTAAACTACACTATGTTGGCTCAACTTTTGGAAACTATTGCTAATATGAATCAAACCTTTCAAAGGGAATGGTTTGAATGTTCAATGGGATGGCGGTGAGATGTAGGCAAACGTTGATGTAGGGGTGCCTTTCACGGGTCTCAACGGTCAAAGGATCAAATTCCATGCCATCTCTGGTTTCACAAGACACATGCTGCCAAAATAGCTCAACGGTAACCCAACCCCCGCAGTCTAGGAGCGGGCTGGAAGGGGAGGGAAGAGAAGACAAGTCAGCAGGCTTGTTTCGGTCCCTACCACAGCACACAAGTGGCTCCCTCCTGGGGCTTGTATTTGAAAGCTGTAGGTGACAGGTTCTCACTACTACCCTTGTCTGGTCTGTTTGAACCTATTACAGATAAGCACATTACAGTAACGTAATTTTGCTTTGTAGCGTATAGAATGCCACGCATTGAAGTGAGGGATGACCCTGTTTGTAGTATGGATATAGTACATTTTCTGTCTAGGAAATTGGACAGACATGGCCCAAAGGCATGTAGGAAGATGATACCTTTACACATTCCACATTGAACCTCGTTTCACTATATTTTAAGTGGTATTTGGTAACACTGAAAACAAGTACAAAAGAATGAATGTTAACCTTCAAAAACACTATAGTACCGGAGTCTGGTCAAATGGTAACGCTCTCAACCTCAGACCACCATTGGCAATAGGGGTTTGAGCATCAGCAACTGTCTGTGCCCTTACTGCCTGTGACTCCTTTCATTGTCTATCCCCCTTTTCTGACTGTCCTGTCATGAAAAAAGTACAATTACAAAATAATATTCTTTCTCCTTAAAACAAATATGTAAAGTGAAACTATTATGATAAGGGGGGGGGTAGTGTTAGGACATAGACACGCTACCATGATACACTTCCACACTCCATCCCCAGGTCGCAGCAGCAACCGGGTATTGGTGATGAGCCAAGCCTTCATTGGCACACAGGTGTTGCCAGTTAAGGGGATTGTCAGTCAGTGTCCCAGTTGCAAAAGCTGTGAGGCTGCTGGTTCTCTTTGGTAGCCATGAGTAGGGCTGTTACAGTGAGCGTATTACCGCCACACCGGCAGTCATGACTACAGTCAAATTCCATGTGACCGTTGAGTCACCGGTAACTAGGCTTCTCTGATGGTCGTTAGTAGGCTACCCAACTTGCTAACTGCCAGTCGCTAATGGCCTGGTATTCAGCGCTCCATTGTCCCTCTAATCACTCTGACGTCAATGCAAATGCAGTCTAAAATCACATCAAACACTTCATGAGAGCCCTGGCACTCAGAGTTTCAGCGTAATAGGATCACAGGGAGAGTCAGCTCCTCATAGCTGGTTGATGCATGGAATGAAATAAGTGTTCCTATAAGCCCATGTTAAGCCACATTTCTATAGGCTATGCAATTGTGTCAGAAAACAGACTTTTGATGGCCTCTATTAAAAAGAGGAGGATCCCATCAGCTTTCTATAGGCTAGGCCTACTATATTTATTTCTCAACTTTGCTAATATTAAGCACATCCCTCATTCTCCAGTCAGGCTGCATAAGCTTCAAGGTCCTCATTAACTTCATTTAATGGCAAGAAGGCAAAAAAATATTTAAATAATTGGAAAATACTCATACAGCATTTCCCAACAACATACTACCACCACATCCTTTGTAACATAGACACATCAGGTGCGTCAGGTGCGTTTAATAATAACAAACATGGCAAGTGCAAAACAATCATAGCATCTGGTCAAGAAAACTAAACCATTACTGCCTGAGGAGTGATGCTAGGGAGTGCTAGATAAAAGGGAAGTAATCAGGGTAGTGATGAAGTCCAGGTGTGCGCAATGAGGGTTGCCAGGTGTGCGTCATGATGGGTTGCCAGAACCGGTGGTTAGTAAACCTGTGACATCGAGCCCGGAGCGGGTTAGCAGGAGAAGACATGACATCCTTTCTATTTTATTTGGCTAAGTTCAATTGTATTCTTCTTACTATAAAATAATGCCACGGGAAATATAAGCAAATCTTGACTGCTAAATGAAAAAGTGTAGCCCACAGCTATATGGAATAGCCAGATCAGGGCCTAACATAAGGACAGCTCAGAATATATTCTTCTTCTGAAATAGGCTATGTTTTCTTCATTTCTTCATGTTTCTTTAGACCTGCCTAAAATAAATAATGGATTTATTGTGAAGCGTAGGCGATATTAAATGGATTTATTAGACTTTTTCAAATGTTGATGTTCCAAAGGTCTGCATTAGTGGCTTCTGGCTATGCGTGGAGACCCGCAGATGCTAAATGTGTTTATGTTAATTAACGCTCAATTATCATGAGACTGGTAAGTTATTTGCATGACAGTGACCGGCTGACAAAATATCATGACCGCCACAGCCCTAGCCATTAGGCCTTTCGTTTGTTTTGGAGGTTTTAGTTTGGGCATGCCTTTGGTATTTTGTCCTTTTTGTACATACAGGGTATTTATGCTTCGTCACCATCTGAACAAACAATAATCTGCTCGGACTGGCCGACCAAGAGGTCAAGAAGGAGCTGGCCCTTGAATTAAGGTAAGATGGCTGTGTCCTGGGTAGCCTACATACATTCAATGGTTAGTCGCACCCGCTTTACTTCCCACTTTTAATGCACACATCAAATCAGATTACATACCATGTAGATAGGCCTAAGACCCTTAGACATATTGAGTGCAGCAAAAATCAGTAGGTCAGTTATTGGTTTCGTAACGCAACAGATCATTCAAGCACTACAACTACTGTATATGTGTGTTAGTTTTCCACAACCCCAGTGTTGCTGTTCATTGACAGGGTCTACCCCACAGTTTGCCCATGTATATAGATGGCCCATGTCCGGGTTCCACGTTTAAAAAAAAATGATTTCACCTTTATTTAACCAGGTAGGCTAGTTGAGAACAAGTTCTCATTTGCAACTGCGACCTGGCCAAGATAAAGCATAGCAAATCAACACATACAACAACACAGAGTTACACATGGAATAAACAAAACATAGTCAATAATACAGTAGAACAAAATAAAACAAAAGGTCTATATATAGTGAGAGCAAATGAGGTAAGATAAGGGAGTTAAGGCATTAAATAGGCCATGGTGGCGAAGTAATTACAATATGGCAATTAAAACACTGGAATGGTAGATGTGCAGAAGATGAATGTGCAAGTAGAGATACTGGGGTGCAAAGGAGCAAGATACAGAAGTAAATACAGTATGGGGATGAGGTAGGTAGATAGATGGGCTGTTTACAGATGGGCTATGTACAGGTGCAGTGATCTGTGAGCTGCTCTGACAGCTGGTGCTTAAAGCTAGTGAGGGAGATATGAGTCTCCAGCTTCAGAGATTTTTGCAGTTCGTTCCAGTCATTGGCAGCAGAGAACTGGAAGGAAAAACGACCAAAGGAGGAATTGGCTTTGGGGGTGACCAGTGAGATATACCTGCTGGAGCTCGTGCTACGAGTGGGTGCTGCTATGGTGACCAGTGAGCTGATATAAGGTGGGGCTTTACCAAGCAGAGACTTGTAGATAACCTGTAGCCAGTGGGTTTGGCGACGAGTATGAAGCGAGGGCCAACCAACGAGAGCATACAGGTAGCAATGGTGGATAGTGTATGGGGCTTTGGTGACAAAACGGATGGCACTGTGATAAACTGCATCCAGTTTGTTGAGTAGAGTGTTGGAGGCAATTTTATAGATGACATCACCGAAGTCGAGGATTGGTAGGATGGTCAGTTTTACGAGGGTATGTTTGGCAGCATAAGTGAAGGATGCTTTGTTGCAATGTTGGAAGCCAATTCTAGATTTCATTTTGGATTGGAGATGCTTAATGTGAGTCTGGAAGGAGAGTTTACAGTCTAACCAGACACCTAGGTATTTATAGTTGTCCACGTATTCCAAGCCAGAGCCGTCCAGAGTAGTGATGCTGGACGGGCGAGCAGGTGCAGGCAGCGATCGGTTGAATAGCATGCATTTCGTTTTACTTGCGTCTAAGAGCAGTTGGAGGCCACAGAAGGAGAGTTGTATGGCAATGAAGCTCGTCTGGAGGTTAGTTAACAGAGTGTCCAAAGAGGGGCCAGAGGTATACAGAATGGTGTCGTCTGCGTAGAGGTGTATCAGAGAATCACCAGGAGCAAGAGCAACATCATTGATGTATACAGAGAAAGAGAGTCGGCCCAAGGATTGAACCCTGTGGCACCCCCGTAGAGACTGCCAGAGGTCCGGACAACAGGTCCTCCGATTTGACACACTGAACTCTACCAGAGAAGTAGTTGTTAAACCAGACGAGGCAATCATTTGAGTAACCAAGGCTGTCGAGTCTGCCAATAAGAATGTGGTGATTGACACAGTAATGTCTCTTATCGATGGCGGTTATGATGTTGTTTAGGACCTTGAGCGTGGCTGAGGTGCACCCATAACCAACTCTGAAACCAGATTGCATGGCAGAGAAGGTACGGTGGGATTCGAAATGGTCGGTAATCTGTTTGTTAACTTGGCTTTTGAAGACCTTAGAAAGACAGGGTAGGATAGATATAGGTCTGTAAGCAGCTTGGGACTAGAGTGTCTCCCCCTTTGAAGAGGGGGATGACCGCGGCTGCTTTCCAATCTTTGGGAATCTCAGACGATACGAGAGGTTGAACAGGCTAGTAATAGGGGTTGCAACAATTTCGGCAGATAATTTTAGAAAGAGAGTGTCCAGACTGTCTAGCCCGGCTGATTTGTAGTGGTCCAGATTTTGCAGCTCTTTCAGAACATCAGCTATCTGAATTTGCTGTGGAGGGTGCCGGTTAGTTGATTTATCATTGGTGACAGTGTTTCCTAGCCTCAGAGCAGTGGGCAGCTGGGAGGAGGTGCTCTTATTCTCCATGGACTTTACAGTGGCCCAGAACTTTTTTGAGTTAGTACTATAGGATGCAAATTTCTGTTTGAAAAAGCTAGCCTTAGCTTTCCTAACTGCGTGTGTATATTTGTTCCTAACTTCCCTGAAAAGTTGCATATCATGGGGGCTGTTCGATGCTAATGCAGAACGCCACAGGATGTTTTTGTGCTGGTCAAGGGCAGACAGGTCTGGAGTGAATCAAGGACTATATCTATTCCTAGTTCTAAGTTTTTTGAATGGGGCATGCTTATTTAACATGGTGAGGAAGGCACTTTTAAAGAATAGCCAGGCATCATCTACTGACGGGATGAGGTCAATGTCATTCCAGGATACCCCGGCCAGGTCGATTAGAAAGGCAGTGATGAGGGGTGGTCGTTTGTTTGCAGATCCCTTACTGATGCAGGCAATGAGGCAGTAATCGCTGAGATCTTGATTGAAAACAGCAGAGGTGTATTTGGATGGCGAATTAGTTAGGATGACATCTATGAGGGTGCCCGTGTTTACGGATTTGGAGTTGTACCTGGTAGGTTCATTGATAATTTGTGTGAGATTTAGGGCATCAAGCTTGGATTGTAGGATGGCCGGGGTGTTAATAAGCATGTCCCAGTTTAGGTCACCTAGTAGCACGAGCTCAGAAGATAGATGGGGGGGGCAATCAATTCACATATGGTATCGAGGGCACAGCTGGGGAGGGAGATCTATAGCAAGCGGCAACAGTGAGAGACTTGTTTCTGGAAAGGTTAATGTTTTGAAGTAAAAGCTCGAATTGTTTGGGTACAGACTTAGATAGTAATACAGAACTCTGCAGGCTATCTTTGCAGTAGATTGCAACACCGTCCCCTTTGGGGTCATGCATAGCCAAGAGAGAGTCATGCATAGCCAAGTGAACATGTGGGTCCAGTGAGTGGTTGGGCTGACTGGGGGACACGGCGATTCAGACAGTTAGCAGGCCGATGCTAACAGTTAGTAGGCCGGGGCTAAACAAGCTAGAAGTTAGCAGACCGGGTTAGCAAGCAGTTAGCAGGGGCTAGCAGTTATCAGACCGGGGCAGGCAAGCTAGCAGTTAGTAGACCGGGGCTAGCAAGTTAGCCTTTGGGGGACGTCGTGATGGGGGTAAGTCTGTTTTTGCCTCTTCGTGCGGCGACGTCGTGGAGTTAGTAGGGTTCCAAGTAGCTCTAGGTAGCTAGCAGGCCTAGCCGGTTAGCAGAATGGGCCTTCAGCGGGCGTAGCGCCTGAGGGGCCTGTTGGAATCCTCGGGCAGATTATGTCGGTATTCCAGTCGTAGAGGAACGGTGGTGTTCCATGCCCCGTACCGGCAGTAGAAGGGGTCCGGATATTGTAGCACAGTAGTGAGCCGGGAGATGGGTCTGGCATGGGCCAGCCCCAGGCTAGTTGGTGCTAGCTCCGGAATGGAAACGTTAGCCAGTAGTAGTCAAACCGGGTTGCGGCTAGCTAGCTGTGATGATTCAGATGAAAAGGTTCAGAGTTTGTGGTAGGAATTCGGGGATATGGAGAGAAAAATAGGTCCGGTATGCTCTGGTTTGAAGCGCGTTGTACAAACTGGCGAGAGCTTTCCGAGCTAAAGGTAAGCTGATGACCGCTAGCAGTGGTTAGCTGATTGATAGCTGGTAGCTAGTTAACTAGCTAGCTTCAGTTGAGGTATTCCGGTTCACATACAGGCCACAGTCAGGAGAATCTTACAGGAGATCTGGGTGGATTCCCAGAGCTGGGAACATTCCTTCCAGGCCTACTGTAGAGGAGGCGCAGAGTCATAGCATCTCCTCTGCTCAGGACTCCTTCGCTTGGCCGCCAGCCAGCCAAAGATGAGTATAATCAAAGTGAGGGGATAAACTGGAAAGGGCTGTGTGTGCTCGTGTCTGTCTGTGTACGCGCACGTAGATGCACTCTCATATTGCAACACATCCCCACAGTATTGCAATGAGAGCAAGAGAGGATATAGAGGTGAAAGGATATATTTTTATGAAGCCTCCAAGAGTCAACTAGGTCAGGACTTCACGTACTGTTGTTGCTTTATTATTACACTACTATAAGTATATTCTTTACATATACAGATGAAAACATAAACTTATTTATCTTACAACTGGTTTTTCAAAGTCCAATTATTGATCATATCTGACACAGTTACGTAACAAAAATGTCCCCTTTCGAGTTGGAAAATGTACAGGCTGGCCCACTGGCCGGTTGGTTTTACCACTCGAGGTAATAAGCAAGACGTTTATGTACAATACAGTGGAAAGACACTCCAAATGTCTCTAAGGATTCACTCAAGAACTATACCAGAACAGATATTGATGGTCGGCTCAGCGTTTTTGCTCTAAGTATAAAAGTTATTCAGGCAGACCTGAGGCGTCAAGAACCAAAATAAACAGCTCTCTGAACCACAAACTACATTATGTACAGTCTCCATATAATTCGCACAAGATTTATTTTTTATTACAAACGTCATTAAAAGGCAGGAAATGTAACCCCCATGTATTTCCTGTAAAGGGATCAGTTGTGTACACAGCACAGCAGCCCTTGCTGTAGCTGGGCACTGTTCCCATGGGAACACTGCTCACACTGTGATTGGAAACAAGTTACACAACATGGGCACTCCTCTTTCACTGTTACAATCCCCATTCACTATTCATCACTCATAGTCATTATGAGACCTCTTGATCTTTGTCTCATCACATCTGAATGACCACACACCTTTAGGTCTCACCTATAGTTTATAATTTGGGCTCCCGAGTGGCGCAGCAGTGCTAGAGGCGTCACTAAAGACACCCTGGTTTGATTCCAGGCTGTATCACAACCAGCCGTGAATGGGAGTCGCATAGGGCGGCTCACAATTGGCCCAGTGTCGTCCGGGTTTGGCCTGTGTCGGCCGTCATTGTAAATAAAAATGTGTTCTTAACGGACTTGCCTAGTTAAATAAAGATCAAATAAAATAAATCAGAATGACTGATTATCCCTTTAAAGTCCAGCCACACCTTCAAAATCTAGTTTGCCTCCTCAGCAACTCTAACCAGCCTAACTAGGACGGAGAAAATATGCATACTATCAACACCCCCATATCCACCATATCCAACTCGTGATCTACCCAAGGCTATTTTTATTTTGCACGTAGCAATGCAAAGGGTACCTACAGGTAACCGACAAACTAAAGGAAACAACAACATAAATGGTCTTAATAGGGCGTTGGGCCAACATGAGCGGCCAGAACAGCTTCAATGCACCTTGGCAAAGTTTCTGGATCTCTATTGGAGGGATGCGACACCATTCTTCTTGGTGTCTTGTTGATGGTGGTGGAAAACGCTGTCTATGGCACCGCTCCTGAAGTGTTAAATTGGGTTGACATCTGGTGACACACACACACACACACTTAAACCCCCTATGCTCATTTGAGACCCCTCTTTCAAAGTCAGAGATCTCTTCTGTTAGCCATAGTAGCCAAAATAATGATGGGATGTTAATGATGGGATGTTAATTGCTTAATTAACTCAGGAACCATACCTGTGTGGAAGCATCTGCTTTCAATATACTTTGTATCCCTAATTTACCCAAGTGTTTCCTTTATTTTGGCAGTTACAGGTACAGTGCCTTGCGAAAGTATTCGGCCCCCTTGAACTTTGCGACCTTTTGCCACATTTCAGGCTTCAAACATAAAGATATAAAACTGTATTTTTTTGTGAAGAATCAACAACAAGTGGGACACAATCATGAAGTGGAACGACATTTATTGGATATTTCAAACTTTTTTAACAAATCAAAAACTGAAAGATTGGGCGTGCAAAATTATTCAGCCCCTTTACTTTCAGTGCAGCAAACTCTCTCCAGAAGTTCAGTGAGGATCTCTGAATGATCCAATGTTGACCTAAATGACTAATGATGATAAATACAATCCACCTGTGTGTAATCAAGTCTCCGTATAAATGCACCTGCACTGTGATAGTCTCAGAGGTCCGTTAAAAGCGCAGAGAGCATCATGAAGAACAAGGAACACACCAGGCAGGTTCGAGATACTGTTGTGAAGAAGTGTAAAGCCGGATTTGGATACAAAAATATTTCCCAAGCTTTAAACATCCCAAGGAGCTCTGTGCAAGCGATAATATTGAAATGGAAGGAGTATCAGACCACTGCAAATCTACCAAGACCTGGCCGTCCCTCTAAACTTTCAGCTCATACAAGGAGAAGACTGATCAGAGATGCAGCCAAGAGGCCCATGATCACTCTGGATGAACTGCAGAGATCTACAGCTGAGGTGGGAGACTCTGTCCATAGGACAACAATCAGTCGTATATTGCACAAATCTGGCCTTTATGGAAGAGTGGCAAGAAGAAAGCCATTTCTTAAAGATATCCATAAAAAGTGTCGTTTAAAGTTTGCCACAAGCCACCTGGGAGACACACCAAACATGTGGAAGAAGGTGCTCTGGTCAGATGAAACCAAAATTGAACTTTTTGGCAACAATGCAAAACGTTATGTTTGGCGTAAAAGCAACACAGCTCATCACCCTGACCACACCATCCCCACTGTCAAACATGGTGGTGGCAGCATCATGGTTTGGGCCTGCTTTTCTTCAGCAGGGACAGGGAAGAGGGTTAAAATTGATGGGAAGATGGATGGAGCCAAATACAGGACCATTCTGGAAGAAAACCTGATGGAGTCTGCAAAAGACCTGAGACTGGGACGGAGATTTGTCTTCCAACAAGACAATGATCCAAAACATAAAGCAAAATCTACAATGGAATGGTTCAAAAATAAACATATCCAGGTGTTAGAATGGCCAAGTCAAAGTCCAGACCTGAATCCAATCGAGAATCTGTGGAAAGAACTGAAAACTGCTGTTCACAAATGCTCTCCATCCAACCTCACTGAGCTCGAGCTGTTTTGCAAGGAGGAATGGGAAAGAATTTCAGTCTCTCGATATGCAAAACTGATAGAGACATACCCCAAGCGACTTACAGCTGTAATCGCAGCAAAAGGTGGCGCTACAAACTATTAACTTAAGGGGGCTGAATAATTTTGCACGCCCAATTTTTGTCGTTCCACTTCATGATTGTGTCCCACTTGTTGTTGATTCTTCACAAAAAAATAGTTTTATATCTTTATGTTTGAAGCCTGAAATGTGGCAAAAGGTCGCAAAGTTCAAGGGGGCCGAATACTTTCGCAAGGCACTGTATATATCAGGAGAGTTCTATCTTACATATGATGTAAACGCTCTACTAACACAGAGATATGACAGTATTTTAACTACCCTTAACATTATAATGGCACATTGAACTTGGTAGATATGGAGTGCATTGTGATCAACACTTCTGACTTTTATGAGTTCACACTGTGAGGCCTGTCTTCTGAAAGTAAACCGTACAATTAATTTGGATTGGGATGCCTCCTCTGGCTCTGAAAGTCCAGCAATGCTGCGTTGCCAGCAGGGCAGTGTAGCCAGCCCCCTTTGATTTTTCCATAGAGATGAATCACATTGAGCCGCACACTTAGTGACCCGTGGGTTTATTGCCTGAGATGGGCCTTGGCAACAGAAGCTCTCTGGGGTTTCCAGTTGATGCTGAAGGGGCTCAGGCTCAATAGTCACCGGCTGTTCAACTGCACACTCTCCTCTGATCACCACTGCCGCTCTCAGCAAGGAAGGGACAAACAAAGACAATGTTAGGTTAGTAACCTGCAATTTATTCATGTCAGCAGACAGAGACCAAGAAGGCCAGCATGTTACAGGGAAATGATCACAGAAAATTACCTATTCCCCGCTGGTAGCGACAAATACAGCTCTCCAAACAAGCTTTGCATATCTTCGACCACGCTGGTTTCCCTCTTTGTCAGGTATCTGAGAGAGCACATACGGAGGCAGATGGCGGGAAAGCCACAGGTAGCGAGAGGTTGTATTATGTGGGCTCCAAAGTGGCGCAGCGGTCTAAGACACTGCACCTCAGTGCTAGAGGTGTCACTACAGACCCTGGTTTGATTCCAGGCTGTAACCCAACCGGCTGTGATTGGGAGTCCCATAGAGCAGCGCACAATTGGCCCAGGGTTTGGACTTGGTAGGCCGTCATTGTCAGTAAGAATTTCGTCTTAACTGACTTGCCTAGTTAAAATAAAATACTGTTACACTTCACAATGAAACAATGTCTACTGCCGTTCACAGTTGGCTTCCTCTAATCCCACTCTTCCCCTTTCTGTCCCCCCTCTCGACGTGCCTCTGAGTGCTGCACGATACGCCTACGTCGCCTGTAAATTAAGTCAGTTGGAAACACCGTCCACATTCCGCACAGCGTGAACTTAGCTGGCCCCACGAGCTTCCTGCCGCCACAGCGCCTCTAAACTCATTGGAATTGACATATTTCTATTGCCCATTAACCCTTTCCTGCCCGAGGAAAGCTAAATGTTTACATTCCATAATCTACACGATCCACACATGATTTCTGTTATGGAAAGCGGAACCTTGGGCAAATCAACGTACCATGTTTGGCTCATCTATCTGTACGTGTTGTGCTGTTATCTTGAGCACGGTAGTAGTGGCAGTAGTCCCACAAACAGGGTGCTTGAATAGTACTTTATCTAAAAACAGAATGCCATGGCAGCCTGTCATGACACATTCTCAAGATATAACTCTTATGTCATATGACTCTTCTGTCACAAGTAAAATGTCCATAGCCAGGTTGCACCTGCTGTCTTTTGTTGGAGCACTCTTTGAAATCTTATTTCATGGTTTCACTAAAGATTTTCCTTTTACATTTCTGGCATGAATAATCGACGTTGGTGGATACAGTATGCACAATTTGTGCTCCAGGTGCGCTTTCCCGACTCGACCCAAGAACTAATGTAGATAGATTCTAATCATACACAGTATCTATTAATAAAATAAGCCTACCTCTTTGGTTTTCTGAGTCCCGTCATAGGAGCCATGTGCTAGCGGGGCTCATTGAATGAATTAGATCACGGCATGGCGGGAAACCGTCCCATGTTTCTAGGATAAAAGAAGTTCTCCGTGTTAACAAGGAACACCTTGTTAAAACAAGCACATTATATTATTTTAGTATACTGTTACAAAATGGTCTGACGAGATGAGAGAGAGAGAGAGAGACACACTATTACTCGCACACACACAAACCCAGGGACATACACATGCACGCGCATACACACACCGTGCCGAATGGACAGAGACAATAACATCCCTGCTGAGGTAAATAAAGGGATAATGGATGACACATGTGTTGCCACGGTAACCCATTCTCAGTTGGTGTACAGTGTGATCCCGTAGCTTGTTCAGGTCAGTGGAATGTATGATACTGTTGAGAAGGAGACGGGAATATTATGGACATGCTGTTTACTGGAGATGCTGCTGTTCAGATTGTTTCCCAGCTAGCACATTTGGTTCCCTGGAAGTTGTGGGTATGTATGTTTTTCGTTTCACATTTATTGTGAAACGAGCTTTTGAAACATTCTGAGAACATCAGTGAAAATTTCATTAGGTTGTGGGGAGGTTCTGAGAATGTTTTACTCTGGTTCCTTGAAAGTGTCCCTGGGAGTTTTTATTCATGCTCTGAGAACTGAATTTAAAAAAAAAAAATATATATATATATATATATATATATATATATATATTTTTTTTTAAATTCAGTTCTCAGAGCATGAATAAAAACTCCCAGGGACACTTTCAAGGAACCAGAGTAAAACATTATATATATTTATAACTTCCTTAACTTTCAGTGAATGTTTCAATAAGACTTGTAATAACACTGCTAGCATATTTTGATATGTTTGAACCCCAGAGTGCATATTTTATATTTGATTTTTTTTTGCACACTCACAGGACTCTGCACACTCACAGGACTCTACACACTCACAGGACTATACACACTCACAGGACTCTACACACTCACAGGACTCTACACACTCACAGGACTCTACACGCTCACAGGACTCTACACGCTCACAGGACTCTACACGCTCACAGGACTCTACACGCTCACAGGACTCTACACGCTCACAGGACTCTACACGCTCACAGGACTCTACACGCTCACAGGACTCTACACACTCACAGGACTCTACACACTCATGCACACTGACACTCCAACACACATGCGACATGTACAAACATTTACACTGGCTCTACACACGTTCACATACACAATCATAATTTACGCTGCTGCTACTCTGTTTATCATACATCCTGATTGCCTAGTCACCTTACCCCTATACATATCTACCTCTATCACTCCAGTATCCCTGCACATTGTAAATATGGTATTGAATCTGACCGTTACTTTCTCGTGTTCTTCTTATTTCCTATTTTTATTACTTTGTTACTTTTGTTCTACCTTTATGTTATTTTTAGTGCTACATTGATATTGATTACTGCATTGTTGGGTTTGGAGCTCGCAAGAAAGGCATTTCACTGTGCTTATACACGTGACATTAAAACTTGAAACATATAGACATTTATTTCCTCAAGCATTAATAATGCAAACATACATATTTTTTTTATTTTGACACAGCATCTGTGAGATTGGAACCTATAATCGTCTGTTCTTGATCAATGGAATTAATCCACTGCGCCACCAGGATGGAACTAGCAGGCCATGTGTTTTTAAACTCATACAAAGCTGTTCATTTCAGTCTACTCAAACAAACCCCATTTCTGAGGAAACAAGCACTCATTAAGACCAGGTGTGGACAATTAGAGGGAATGGCCAACACACCTGAACACACTTAACAAGATAGGGGATAGAAAGAATTTTGTTGCTGCAGAGAACGGAATGTATATGTTTTTAAATAACATTCTCAGCCTAACCACTGAGTTGTTCTCTCATTTGTGTCTGGTAGTAGCTAGCAAGCTAGCCAACTTTAGCCAGTTAGCTTGGGTGCTTGACTGCTGTTGTGAGGACAGAAGGCTCCGATCAACCCTACTCCTCGGCCAGAGCGTCCAGTCTGCGCTCTGAACGCTCTGAGAGCAAAACGCTCTGAATTTAGAAACAGACAATCTGACAATGCTCTCAATTTACGAACACCCAGAGCGCACTCTGACCACACTCTGGCACTCCAGAGTAAATTTATACACACCCTAAAGTGTTGCTGTGGTTTTTATGGAAAGTTTTCTTCACATTCTGAGAACGGAAATGTATGTTTTAAAATAACATTCTTAGAACATTCTCTGAACTTTACTAAAGCTGTGTTTTTTTTACTAAAGTTTTCTTAATGAGGAAACCTGTAGGAAATGTTATGCTGAAGTACTGAAATTCTCACACAGAAGAGCGTGGTTTCTTCGTAAGAGCCCATAGCTGGGTTTCTATGAAGCGAACATATGTAATTGTTTGAAGACGGTCATAGAATTTTAGAACATACATACCCACACATACATACACATATATATATATATAGTACTATGAAATAATTTAGTAACCAAATATATTTTCAAATAACCACCCTTTGCCTTGATAGCTTTGCACACGCTTGGCATTCTCTCAACCAGCTTCACCTGGAATGCTTTTCCAACAGTCTTGAAGGAGTTCCCACATATGCTGAGCACTGCTGCTGTTCCTTCACTCTTCCTTCCAACTCATCCGAAACCATCTCAATTGGGTTGAGGTCGGGTGATTGTGGAGGCCAGGTCATCTGATGCAGCAATCCATCACTCCTTGGTCAGATAGCTCTTACACAGCCTGGAGGTGTGTTGGGTCATTGTCCTGTTGAAAAAGAAATGGTAGTCCCACTAAGCCCAAACCAGATGGGATGGCGTATTGCTGCATAATGCTGTGGTAGCCATGCCTTGAATTCTAATTAAATCACTGACAGTGTCACCAGCAAAGCACCCCCACACCTCCTCCTCCATGCTTCATGGTGGGAACCACACATGCGGAGATAATCCATTCACCTACTCTACGTCTCACAAAGACAGCAGTTGGAACCAAAAATCTAAAAATTGGACTCACCAGAGCAAAGGACAGATTTCCACCAGTCTAATTTCCATTGCTTGTGTTTCTTGGCCCAAGTAAGTCTCTTCTTCTTATTGGTGTCCTTCAGTAGTGGTTTCTTTGCAGCAATTCGACCATGAAGGCCTGATTCACGCGGTCTCCTCTAAACAGTTGATGTTGAGATGTGTCTGTTACTTGAACACTGTGACGCATTTATTTGGACTGCAATTTCTGAGGCTGGTAACTCCAATGAACAGATAGTCCAAATGTAAATCAAAAGAAAGTATGTTTTGAAGTGTCTATCCTATATCTGAGAGATATAAGAAAGCTCAGAAAAAAATGATTTTCAAATTATTTGTATGGGGATTTTTTTAAATTATGGAGGCACGGACATCGACTCTAGGGGGTTCTCTGAACTATTACCAAAATTGAAATGTAATAATGTTTGAACTTTTAGAAAACGTTCTGTTAAAGTAATGAAATGTTAAGTTCCTTAAATGTGCTGAGAATGTTCCAAAGCCAAGCAACTATCCTGCACCATTCCCAGAAAGTTGAGGGAAGGTTGTATGCAAATTAACCATAGGACAACCACGCTTTCACCAAGCTCTAAGAAACATGTGGTTCTCAGAACGTTATGTGTCAGCTGGGTTTCCCCCCTCCCCCACCCCCAGCTACTCAGCCTAGCTGAGTGATGCTGAGTCAATTGCAATTGGCATCAACAGAGCAGGATCTAATTACCTTAGCTTAAAAAAAGATCATCTTGACTGCAAATCATTCATTTTGGCTTATATTCATCTTAAAATTAAAACCTGTAGCGCACTGTCAAAAGCAACAGTTGAAGATTATCTGAAGCTAAAAAGGTTAGGTGTGTCTTGCCAAGTTGCCATAATCTTGTCAATTGTGATCCCTGCGAGCTGCTCTGGTTGCACACATCTCCTATTTGCTCTCCATAGGTTATATGTTTCCTGCATCACTGATTCTTTCTGCTTAGATTTCCTTGTGTAGGATCCTGTGGGTCCTATCCCCATCATCTACTGCAAGGTCAGATCACTGGCTCTTCAGTGAGTCTCCAATATGTACTACAAACTACAACATTCTGCATTGTACCATAACAAGTGATGTCTCATACAATTACATTTGGGTAAATACAGTTTCTGAAAAAGCTCCTGTTAGATGTTTGAAAGGTGTGGTAAATTAGTCAAGTTCCTCAGAAGACCATGTGGACTCAACGAAGCATAGACACTTACTGTAGGTTCTGTGCCATCCCAGCTATTTTACAATGTGACCTTTCTCTTGCATTTTTAAGAGGATGGTCTCTCTCTCAAAAAAAGAATTCCAGTTGGTTTTGGAATTTCTCCTACCATATCTATTGTGTTATATTAGTTTACAATATTTTAACATGTCTACCAACTTCAAAGTATTTTCTTTCCAATGTTACCAATTGTATATGCATATCCTGGCTTCAGGGCCTGAGCAACAGGCTGTTTACTTTGGGCAGGTCATTCAGGCGGAAAGGAGAAAAAAGGGGCCGATCCCTAAGACGTTTTTAATGACTGTGTAACTACAGCGGAGACTGTGAAACAACACAAACATATGCACAGACACATGCTAACAAACATATGATACATACACACTATACACACACGTACAATGGATTTCATGTTGTAGATATGTGATAGTAAGAGTAGGGGCCTGAGGGCACACATTTAATGTGTTGTGAAATCTGTTGTGAATGTAGTGTATTTTAATTTTTTTAATGTATAACTGCCTTAATTTTTGCTGGACCCCAGGAAGAGTATCTGCTGACATGTCAGCAGCTAATGGGGATCCATAATGAATACAACTACAAGTCTCTATAGTCACTACGGCAAAAGTAGGTTTTGTGTAGTAATTTAGTAGTACTTTTTCATGAGGGTTGGTCAGTGATGACGATTGGATGCCCGAGCAAAGAGGTCAAGATTACACCGACACAGATTCTTGTTGACTCTCACTAATCAACTAATCCACTTACTTGAACTAAATCTCACTAATTGTCAAAGGGAGATTCCTGGCAGGTGTTTCTGCCTGGTTTAACCCTTGGTGTCCCCACATGGTCTTTGGCTAAATGCCAACTCTCTCTGGTTAAAGGTCTGCGGAGTCTTCGTTAAAGGTCATGTTAGGTGAGGTTGAGGAATACGAACAGTCCCTAAAGCAAAGCTCTGACGATCTCCACTGAGCCCCTTGAGGGATTATTGTCCTATTAAAGTGTTAATCCGGAAGGAGCGCCACCACAGATTCCTGTTCAAGAGAGCTATTGGGAAATGCTTAACTAGTTGGTGACTGAGATACGTGTGAAAGCTTGGTGGCATGTGTATAGCAAGAGGTGAGGATGATACAGGGTTAATTTACATATGTGTTGTGCAATGACTTTAGAATGTACATGGCCTGTAGCCCTACAGTCAGAAGACCAAGCCACACTTGAAACACTATAGAATGAAACACTATAGAATATGCACTCCCAATTCTATAAATTGTACCTTGGTCTTTTTATCTACGGATAAATGTCTTACTGAAAGTCATGATAGAGTAGAAGCCTTAACCATTCTATCGCATTATTGACTAAGTTCCTTGAATTCGCAAGATCCTTTTTGGATAAGAAAAACAAATCCAACCTCAAAGGAAGCCGCCCTCCTCAATTTGTCTCATCCACACAGAAGTTGTTTAAACAGTTGATGAACAGTGCTGTCTGCAGATGCAACAATGGCCTCTTTAAGCCACTCATGTTGAACAAACTGGTTCCCGAGACTTGAACGACCTCTTTGAAAAAAGCCGGGTGGGTGTTGGGGCACTATAGCCTTGAGTGTAACTCAGATGAATCCATTTCTCATCTCATGACCACACTTGACACAGTTGTCCATGCTAGTTCACACTTGAAGGTGAGATCAGAGTGATACGAGGACACGATTGAAAAGTTCCAGAGCTTTGTCGACAGATATGAACAAATCAAAGCTGTGTGTGTTTGACAAGAAAAACTCTTCATGTGTGAGGCGTCTATCAGATTTGCATCTACATTCGACCAAGTCTTGGACAAAGTTATCCCTTTCTCTCCTTGCTTTTATAATAAAGCTGCACTTTGTTAAAAGCCGAACTGATACAGCGACATCATCTGGAATCATCTGGAATCTCATACTGTTTGCAAAGTGCATCTATGAAATAGCATGGTAACGCGGATGTTAATGCTGCAACGGATTTCCATTTGTCATCTAGGTTCGACACATCCCTAACACACACTGCACCATGCAGGTGAAATGTCTGCATTTACCAGCAGCACAGCAGCACAGCTCTAGAGCAGTAGAAGGGATTGCTTTAGTGAGAGCTGGATACAATCCAGATCCGATACGTTTGTGCTGAAGCGGGGGAACCGGTGCTTTGTGTTAAGTGCTGCTGTGTGAATGCATTTCATCAGTCTAAATGCCCGTCTCCTCCTATACTATCAATAAGGGCCATAAAACGTCACTTTTAAAGCATTAAAAGTGAGGTCACTCTGCTGCATCGGGTAGTGTATTTGGTTGATTGATTCCATGTGTTGTATGATTCCAAAAAAACTCCTATAGCCATATCACCTAGGGAGATGAGTCTTATCTTGGAATGAAATTGACCCCAACGTACAGTATGTACGAATATAAACCACTCAGGTGAACGATTTGCTGTTACTACTCTGTGTGAACTCGGATAAGCTATCTCAGAGATAGCTGTCACTTAGCACACTTTTGTTCATCCTCCTTATCCCCCCCAGCTAGACGCTGCAGCTTAGCCTGAAAGAATCACTTGTTGAAATGGCCAAGATGATAAATACTGAACAAATGAGCTCTCGAAGCTCTTATCTCCACAGGAGAGGAGTGTGATCTAATTGACTAAATTGGACCTCTGTTGTCCTCTAGTGGTGTTTTACCTGCATGGCAATTCTTGGTTGTGTCAATATAGTATTACTATCACGAATGGTATTTATCTGTCAGATATTTCATCGATACTTTGACACTTTATAATAACGCTAACGAAGCTATTTTAAAATGTATGCTTATGCCTCATGATTATGAATGTTTTAAATGCTTATTCATTTATTAAAGTTATTATCAAGTGTTCCAATACCGGTACAGAGAGAAAATTAGCTGCAATTTTTTTTTAAGATAGAGACATTATGTTGCCACACAGGTGGCAATAAAATAAATAACCCTGAAATGATGCTCTCAGACTTACTGGCCTTCGCAGTATAACTTGTTTCATCTCCCAAGGATGTTGCTTAGGATTTAAAAGCCTATTTTTCAAACCCAAATGACCTTTTATGGTCTATGAAAAATGAACATCTCGTGAAATGTTTCAATTCTATGTGTTGCCAGAAGGTGGTGTTGTCTGCAAAGGAATCAGTGCAAAAGTGAAAGGTTGTGTTCCCCTGCTCAGACGTTGCTGGTGCATGCCAGATCTGACAACTCCTGGATTTGCATTTGAAGTATTACTTAACTGGTGCCCGATGGCCCAGTCGATGACGTGGCACTCAACCATTAGTTGATGCATGCAACGTCTGAGTAGGGGAACGTGACCAAAACCTTTGTGTGGTTCATAAACCACCCCTCTAGTCGTACCCCCCAAGCACCTTTGTAGATTTGAAAAGAGTGGATAGCTATGAGCAAAATAAGACATTACATCTAGCAAATTTATAGAGATCACATCATGGACATTGCCATTGAGGGCTTCCACCATTTTAAAGTAGTCAACTGGATGAGCATTTCTGTGGGTTTGGAGCCATCAACCAATTGCCTAGTTTGTAAATGGCATTAAGCTATATCACTGCCATCTAGTGGCCACAATAAAGGAATGAAACACAAGATTCGGTTCAAGACTCCAGCACTGCAGGTGAAGAAGACAATGTACAACTTCAAAATGGAGATGGTGCTGCCTATGCGCTCACAGAGACCATAATGGGACAGCGATCTCTATACAATTTGGGCTCCCGAGTGGCGCAGCGGTCTGACACGCTGCCCAAACTGGATGTGTCGCATGGACAAGCGTTGCAAAATACATTTACAGATACATGTTATTCAATCATTGCACCCACGCTGCTCACGCGCGCCAACGAGCATCTACATTGCCAGACGCTTAAACGGAATTTGCTTCTATTTGTGATACAGACCGTGATGCAAGTCCTGCCTCTCCCATCTCCTCATTGGCTTTTAGAAGCATATACCCACGTGTCATCTCCTCATTGGTTATACCCCCGTGGGTGATTGAAAGATTAACTGTGATTGGTTGTGGTAATACACCGTATTATGAAAGTTAGTTGCCAATCGCCATATAAAGTCCAAAGTAGAAAAAACCTGGAAGGAGGAGAGATGACTAGAAACGATTCGGTTGACCGTTTTATGTGTGGATTAATTGTCGGAGTAGAGGATCTTGTGCATTTCAGGTAAAATAACAACTCAACCTTTATATCCCAGAACAAATTAGCTAGCAACAGCAAGCTAGCTAGCTAAATAGGACAAAGTAGCTAGGAACTGCAAGCTAGCAATTTAAATTACCGTAAATGTTTAATGCTTTTTGACCTGTTCCCAAATTAATACAATTGGTTCAGTTTGTTTTGATATTTCAACCTATGTGTCATGATTGTTTCGTGTGGGGGGACAAAATCAATTTGCGCACGTGGTAGCATGCACACATCCTGATTGGGCATGGGGTAAGGCACTGCATCTCAGTGTTAGAGGCGTCACTACAGACTCTGGTTCAATTTCAGGCTGTATCACAACTGGCCATGATTGTGAGTCGCACAGGGCGGTGCACAATTGGCTCAGGGTCGTCCGGTTTAGAGTTTGGCCCGGGGTAGGCCATCATTGTAAATAAGAATTTGTTATTTAACTGACTTGCCATATTAATATAAAATAAATACATCTCAATGGTTAAACCTACTATCATGTTGTTTATATCTACCCAACTTTTTCAGATCTTCAAGACACACAGTATGCAGAATTGGGGGCTAGGAACTAGGGGCTAGGGGTTGTTTCTAGATCTGGCTAGCACCTTCCTGATCTCTTCTTGGGCTCTTCAGATCCTTATCCAAAATTGGCAAGGATGGTTCAGCCTTATCAAACTTGCTTCATAGATATACTGTCGTCGGCTACAAGACAAGCTTGCACAATTATGACAAAATGGAGGAAAACTCAGCTCACCTCTTAATATTTTATGCTATGAAGGTTTTGAATACTAGACTAGCGAGGAACCTACACCACATTTTACTTCGATAGAAAGGTCCTAAAGATTTAGTCAATTCACCTATATAAACTTAATTTCAATTTGAGGTAATGTGTCATAATACAATGTGTCATGAATTGTAACAGGATATGAATGGGGGAATGGGATGGCTGCGACTTCTTCTCACACACTTCTCACACTCTCACAGATTGTGGGAGATGTGAGAGCAGTTAATGAGGGGCAGTTTGTGACAAACTGTAGTGCACGCCTCTTGATTTAGATTGGGAGTGTGTCCAGTGGCAATGAAATTGGGTATTTATAATAGATAACCAGGTGGTTTCACCTGTGGTTGTAAACATGAGGGACTGCTTTCAGGGAATGGTATTTGGGTAGGGGAGGGTTCTCCTGTGGCTGTAGTTATGTTAACTAAGACTCTAAATTGGCGTTGGGGGTTGTCTGTGATTGATGTATGTATATTTATATCACATGTTGCAACATTAGGTAGAACCTGACCCAGGAGTCATGATTTATGACCACAGATATCATACCTGTGATTTGTGTTTGTACTATACGAAGGGAGATTTTATGACACTTTTTTTTTAAATTACATTTGTGAGACCATTGAAGATCTCTTGAACAATTCTTTATCACTGATGCTGCAGACAACAGTTTTGAACAGAAGTACATTGGTGATGGAAAACCTCTTATGCTATAAGATAACCATCATCACACATACAATCTCTCACGTTGTGGTCAGAGAAGCTACTGTTATTATCGCAGTCCTGCCAGGGATCAATTGACGGGTCATAATCAGACACAACACCCTTTTAACCAACAAGTGAACAGTCCACCACATCCCAGTATAAGTGGGATGGAAGCTGTAAGAAGCATGGTATAGGTTGGTTGAGGTACTTTGCTGAATGTTCTTTTCCCTCACGGTATTCAGTAGATAACCCCTCAAACCCAGAAGCCTTTGCATGGTTAAACTCCAACATCAAAGACGCGCCTCTCTAGATCCCATTAGATCCCATAAAAATATAAACACAAAATGTAAAGTATTGGTACAATGTTTTATGAGCTGAAATAAAAGATCCCAGAGACGTTCCATTTGCACAAAAAGCTTATTTCTCTCAAATTTTGTGCACAAATTTGTTTGCATCCCTGTTAGTGAGCATTTATCATTTTCCAAGATAATCCATTCACTTGACAGGTGTGGTATATCAAGAAGCTGATTAAACATCATGATGATTATTCTGGGGACAATAAAAGAGCACTCTAAAAAATGTGTAGTTTTGTCACACAACACAATGCTTCTTATTTCTCAACATTTCAGGGAGTATGAAATTGGCATGCTGACTGCAAGAATGTCCACCATGGCTGTCACCAGAGATTTTAATGTTAATTTCTATAACATAAACCACCTCCAACAACATTTTAGAGCATTTGAAAGTACGTCCAACCGGCCTCACAGCCACAAACCATATGTAACCACACAAGCCCAGGACCTCCACATCCAGCTTCTTCACCTGCGGGGTCATTTGAGGAGGGGAAGGGGGCTGCCTGTAATGAAGCCCTTTTGTGATGAAAAACCCATTCTGATTAGCTGGGCCTGGCTTCCCAGTGGGTGGGCCTGGCATTGAAGTGGGTGGGCCTATGCCATCCCAGCTCCACCCATGGCTGCATCCCTGCCCAGTCATTTTAAATCCATAGATTAGGGCAGAATGAATGTATTTCAATTGACTGATTTCCTTCTATGAACTGAAACTCAGTAAAATCTTTGGAATTGTTGCATGTTATATTTCTGTTCAGTGTATATTGTTGTTAATGTAGGGCGGTGTGAGTCAAACTCTAGTTCACACCTCATGATTTAGGAAGGGGTAATTAAAATAGGGAACCAAGTGGTCACCTTGAATGGTATGTAATCATGTAGGTTTTGTTTGTGTGTGTGCCATTATACTTTGATTCGTTTAGGCACTCAAGGCTGAGAGGATGAATCCATTTTGAGAAGAGGTGTCCTGTCCCGTGATCAAGCCAACCAATTTGAATACAATTGGGGGGAGGGAACAAATAGCAGCTCGAGCAAGCTAGACAATAGGTTGTTTGTCAGGCTCTTGTATCTAAGCGTCCGTGTTGGATGTGAGGGTATGTGTGTGAGTGTGTGTCACCAGGTGTGACTGTGTGGCCTTTTGTGGTTCCTTCGTCATTGTGTAAACTTTTCTAGCCTGTGAGATTGGAAGACATTTGTGAGGGAGTGTGTTTTAAAGGGCTTCTACTAATACAGTGATGTGCTGAATCTTTGATAGGCCAACAACATAAAAATATTTTTTGTTTTTTGTTTTTGTATTTGTTCATCAACAAGAGGAAGCAAACAAAAGACACAGATGGATAGACGCAAGTACATTTTTCACTCTGTATTCTGTGAGATATATGTAAGAATGAATTTAGGATGATCCAGTTGTTTGGAGATCCTGCTGTATTATACGGTTAAAATGTTGTTGCCTCGTCGATGAGATAATCACTTATCTCTCTCTTTTCCCTTTTCTGTTTACCTGGGGTGGCAGGTAGCCTAGTGGTTAGTGTTTGGCCAGTAACCTGAAAGGTTGCTGGATTGAATCCCTGAGCTGACCAGGTAAAAATCTATCGTTCTGCCCCTGAACAAGGCAGTTAACCCACTGTTCCCTGGTAGGTTATCATTGTAAATAAGAATTTGTTCTTAACTGACTTGCCTAAATAATTGTAAATATTTATAACTTTTTTTTCAATTATTCTTTTTCTATACCTTTTTTTCTAAACTGTCTTTCTCAATGTGTGTGGTCCACTATTCACAGTGTGTTCAATCAAAATCTCTCTCTATATATATATTATTTTTTTTTACCCCCTTTTTCTCCCCAATTTCGTGGTATCCAATTGTTAGTAGTTACTGTCTTGTCTAATCGCTGCAACTCCCGTACGGACCCGGGAGAGGCGAAGGTCAAGAGCCATGCGTCCTCCGAAACGCAACCCAACCAAGCCGCACTGCTTCTTAACACAGCGCGCATCCTCCTTACCTACCTTCTGAGAAGGTTAGTAACCTTGTTCATATTGTTTGTATAAAATGATGATGATGCCGGATAAAATATTATCTATTCATGTAAAAATGTGTGTAACACCTTCTCTTGTATCTTCTTTTAACAGTACATTCTGGAATAGCACAATTGGTAGCACCATTAGTTGTTAGACATACCCGTTCTGTAGAACAGCACCCTCACAAGGCCTGTTGTGGTGGTGCACCCTCGTTTAGGCGCATTTTCATCACAGCTTGGAGAATCCGGAGAGGCGTTCTCACTAGGTGAAGAGGTCGCAGTGAACCAGAGTGTCTAGGGCTGGTGGGAGCAGCCTCTCATTTGGTCAGAACTGGAGACGAGTAGTGCGGCGAAATGGAGGAAATTGAGAAAAAGTTGGTGAGGCAACAGCTGTGCTGGAATATGAACAATATGGGTGTCAGTTCTGATGGTATGGAGCGAGCGGATGAGGGACCAGGACCGGAATGGTCGTTAGTGGAGAGACATAGGAAGAAGCGAGATCATGATACAGAAAGCAGTGGAGTTTCTAATAAATAAAGCATAAAGAGAGACAAGGTAGGAAGCAAGAGGAAGCAATAATTTGTTGGAGTGGAAAGTGGTGACAGTGTTTGATGAGATCACAGGGCTTCACAGGGCTTCACTTACACCCTAACACCCGACTATCTAATGCAGTAGAGAAAGAGGTAGGTAAAGTGAAATTAGCTCGGTTCATTGGAAATGGTAGATTGTTAATATTGTGTGGTAGCCAGGCTCAGCAAGAGAAGAATCTGAAAATGATGAAAGCTGAATGGGAAAAAGATTAAAAGCCGTGTCCCTAGTGCTTATGTTAGGTTGAGGGGAGTCACCACTGGGTCACAATATCGATGTCCATAGATGATATTAAAGAAAACGTGAAGGGAGGAAGAATGATTGAGGCCAAAAAGTTGATCAGTAGAAAAGAATGTCAAAAAAGTGAAAGTCTATCAGCGCTGCTGAGTTTTGAGAAGGTTATGCCTGGGAAAGTACAGATAAGGTGATGGTGAAGGTTAAGTGTTGTTAGTGTTAGGGGGAACATAGTGCAGCATTTGGTGGATGCCAGGTGCAGAGAGAGGCTCAGAGATATAGAATTAGTCATGAGGTGTCGTATGCAGAGGCTGTAAAACAGATTGGGTGGAACTACAGTGTGGAACGATGGCGCTTCAATGGCCGCTCCTGTAGTAAGTGGACCTTATGTCGGGGCTGGTGTTTCTGCTGGTCCTGGCATGGTTTGGAGGCCTGTTCAGAATGTGCGGTGACAAAGGACACTTTGATAATGAATAAAGTTGACTACATAGCTTTTATTGGTAAGGTTATCAATACGACTCGGGTTGTGTAAAGCAGAAGTGCCAGGTTGAAGTTTATTGTAGAGACGGCAAAAGAGATATTGGGGGTAACAGATGTTACTGTTGAAAAGGTTGTTGACATGCTGAACAGATCCTAAGGGTGGAGTGTTTCGGCATGATACAGATAAAAATGTTTAATGGGGTAGGAGGGTTGGAGGGGGGGACAGATCATGATTGATCGTACATTCCAGCACAGTAGGTGACGGCATGCACTTAAATGATTGTTTGTGGACCGCCATGATATCATAGAAGAAGAGGAGGAGGAGGAGGAGAAGAAAAAGAAGTGTCTATGAACAGGATCGTTGGGGCTCGGAAGAATCGGGGGAAGTTCAACCATCGATGAAGTTTAAGCATCAACAACTCTAAAGACATTGTACAGCCAGATAGGGTAGGAGACGCTCCTATTGGTGCAAATGAAACAATCAAACTGTATAACATTGCTGTTGACAACAATCGCTACATTAGTGAATTGCGTGAATCCATGGGGAAATTTACATGTGGTGTACACAATTCACTGGGATATGTACAGGGTTTGGGGAGTAACGGATTACATGTAATCCATTACATGTAAGGGATTACAAAACCCCGGTAACTGTAATCCATTACAAGCAAAAATATTGTAACCAGATAAGAGATACTTTTGAAAAACTAGATGATTACTTATTCAATTCAGAAATAATGTTTGCGGAAAAAAATCTTTCACAATTCTTTGTTTTCTCAATGACATTCAAATCACCACTGAAAAACGGCGCAAATTTAAGTTTGTTCCACCTGAGCGAGTCTGACCACAAATCAGAGACCATTATGATGACCCACCAAATGTGTTTGATGGATCGCGGGAAAAGAGCAGGAATGCGCTTTCGTAGGCTACAGTCCAAGTTTTCTTCCAATGGTGCGACTGCTGTCTGCATCCAAAGATTATCCAATAGCGCATTGATGTGAATCACACTGCTGCTCTCTCATTTAGCTATTTTCGCCTCATGGATTGTGCTTGTTGTGGATGGCTGTTCAAAAATCTAAATCTATATTTGAACCCAATAATGGTTGAATTTAAGAAGTTTAATCTGACTATCAATCATTGTTTTTGAAACCAGTGGACAGCCAGTGCAAAATGTGCTCTTGCAACAGATCCCAGCCTATGGAATAAAAGTAGGGCTTTATTACTCAATATAATTTATGCTGATAAAAAAACAAACATCCATATACCTAATGGACACATGATCAAACTCGTATACTTTTGATAGGCTTAAAGGGATCTGTAGTTGCTACATCCATTTTTGGATTTACAGATTACATTTAGAAAGTAACCTACACAACCCTGGATATATACACACACAGTTGCAACATACGAGAGAAGACATGTATGGAAACGACACTATTCGTGCTGAAATTCATGCTCTTAGGGAATAAAATCGTAGTTTAAGGGGTAGAGCATTGGGCCAGTAACTGGACGGTTGCTGGATTGAATCCCAGAGCTGACAAGGTAAAAATCTATCGTTCTACCCCTGAGCAAGGCAGTTAACCCACTGTTCCCCTGGTGCTGAAGACGTGGATGTCGATTATGGCAGCCACCTGCACCTCGCTGATTCAGAGGGGTTGGGTTAAATCCAGAAGACACATGTCAGCTGAATACATTCAGTTGGATAACTGACTAGGTATCCCCCTTTCCCTAGTGTGTTGGTTTAGCCCTGACCATAACAGATGATGCACAACGGCCTTACGTCTATTGTGATGATCCTACAGACCAGGACTATTATCACAACTGTGCAGTGTATTTTTATCAAGTTTTGTCAATTAAGTCTTTATGTTTGTAATGGTTACTGATAATATGGTCTGGTCCACATTTGTCCACATTTATTTGATTTCAGTTATTGCTTGTATGGTTTGTCACTTTAAGCTTTATCATATTCATGTAACCTTTGGCAGTATTTTCCACTGTCTTTATTGTATTTTTATGTTGTCCTTTTTATTTTTTGATCGGTATACAAAAAGGGTCCTAAATGGCCAAATAGACTTTGACAAATAAGAGCAAGGCAAGAAGAGTTAGTGATCCTGCTGTGAACTTCGAACCACTACCCAATTTACAACCTCCAAACCCCACAGTTGTCGCCGCCAATTCATCCATTGTACAACAGCCATCTCTTACACAAAACCTGTACAACCCATCCACACACCATTCTAACAACGCAGCACAACAGCAATCTGACAGGATTCATACCACGTCCATCACCCATCATTCATCCACCACACACACCCCACACATTACAGCAACAAATCGTCCGAACATCACAACACATCAGCGATCCAATAGATTATCTTTGACTCGTAAAGAGAAATCTAAAACACGTAACATTTGTGAAAATGTTATCCTGAACGCCACCCCAAACACTAACCCAAACCCCTTCACACCCCCCATCTACATCAACCTCAGACACATTTGTTAGCACACACACACCTCTCATTCAAGCTCACCCCCCCCCCCCCACCAATAATCTTAATCATACTCCCAAGCCCATAGTCCAAAACTGTACTCCGAAGTTACCCTCCGCTTGTAGAAATACCACATCACTATCAATCTTTGATAGATTAAATAATCATCCTTAATCATCCGCCCCCCCAACCCACCTCGTTTATCATACCCATAACCCGGTCACATGCATCAATCCATGACACTGACATTAACACAAGCAGCCCCTCTACAACCCAATACCTTACCCACACGCTCATTCCAACACACCCCAAAACTATGTTACAAAGCCAACAAACCCTAACCAACACTTGCAATCTTTGATGCAAGAAATAAACTGTGCACAATTTTATACACATTTGGTTGACTTGCCGTCAGACTCTCCGATGCTTTCTTATCACAATGACCCTAATGATTTTGAAAGATACGCTATGGCAGGAATTGGCTTCAGCCCTGACACATGCCTAAAAACATGCCTAAAAATGTCCAAGATTTAATCGCTGAGATAAACAGTGGGGTGATTAATACTAATCTAATCACTACACCCATAAACTCACCAGTGCTTTCTCAACATGATAACCTTGCAGAATTTGAGAGATATAACGATATCTTATAGCAGGGTGGTGGCCTTGAAGATGTGAGGATTACACAATGTGATTGTTTTGGCAGTGTGGGAACTCAGACAGTTTTTTACATTTCCAAGGTATTGTAAATGCTGGAATAAATAATTTTGGAACTTTCTATTTACTCATTATACTTTGGATGATTTGATCCATAGAGCCTCAGAGTTTAAAGACGGTCCAGGTGACCGTTTGCATACAGAATTGTCCGGAGATTCACTGTTATCACCTGTACATGTTATTATGAGATGAATATAATGAGTGTATTATGCTTGAAGGTGTGACGCAAAGCGATCAAGGACTTTTGACTAATGAGACCTTGGAACTGGTCATACAAATTACAACAAGATTAGTTTTTTACCTGCACATAGTTATCCACTAAGTTAGTAAGAGACTCCAAGTTTATAATAGACGTGTTGTGCCTGTGAGGAGTTATGCCTTTTGCTTTAGGACATGTCAAACCCTTAAGGGTTTTATAACCATTGAGCTCAGGTGCATCTAGTTTCCATTGATCATCCTTGAGATGTTTCTACAGCTTGATTGTAGTCCACCTGTGGTAAATTCAATTGATTGGACAAGATTTGGAAAGGCACACACCTGTCTATGTAAGGTCCCAGAGTTAGTGCATGTCAGAGCAAAAACCAACCCATGAGGTCAAAGGAATTGTCCGTAGAGCTCTGAGACGGGATTGTGTCGGCACAGATCTGGGGAAGGATACCAAAAAACACAGTGACCTCCACCAAGAACACAGTTTCCTCCATCATTCTTAAATGGAAGAAGTTTGGAACCACCAATTCTCTTCCTAGTGCTGGCCGCCCGGCCAAACTGAGTAATCAGGGAAAAAGGGCACTGGTCGGGGAGGTGACAAAGAACCCAATGGTCACTCTGACAGAGCTCCAGAGTTCCTCTGTGGGAATGGGAGAACCTTCCAGAAGGAAAACCAACTCTACAGCATTCCACCAATCAGGCCTTTATGGTAGAGTGGCCAGATGGAAGCCACTCCCCAGTAAAAGGCACATGACAGCCTGCTTGGAGTTTGCCAAAAGGCACCTAAAGATTCTCAGACCATGAGAAACAAGATTCTCTGGTCTGATGAATTCAAGATTGAACTTTTGGGCCTGAATGCCAAACATCACATCTGGAGAACCTGGCACCATCCCTACGGTGAAGTATGAGGGATGGCAGAATCATGCTTTGTGGATGTTTGTCAGTGGCAGGCACTGGGAAACTAGTCAGGATCGAGGGAAAGATGAACAGAGCAAGGTACAGAGAGATCCTTGATGAAAACCTGCTCCAGATCGTTCAAGAACTCAGACTCTGGCAAAGGTTCACCTTCCAACAGGACAATGACCCTAAGCACACAGCCAAGAAAATGTAGGAGTGGCTTCCGGACAACTGTCTGAATGTCCTTGAGGGGCCCTGCCAGAGCCCAGATTTGAACCCTATCAAACTTATCTTGAGAGACCTGAAAATAGCTGTGCAGTGACACTCCCCATCCAACCAGACAGAGCTTGAGATGATCTGCAGAGAAGAATAGGAGAAACTCCCCAAATACAGGTGTGCCAAGCTTGTAGCATCACACCCAAGAAGACTCCAGGCTGTAATCACTGCCAAATATTTTTCAACAAAGTACTGGGTAAAGCATCTGAACAGTTATGTAAATGTGATATTTAAGTTTTTTATATTTAATACATTTGCTTAATTGTTCTAAAAACCTGTTTTGCGTTGTGATTATGGGGTATTGTGTGTAGATTGATGGGGAAAAAACACACTTTTGCACACTTTTGGCATTCTCTCAAACAGCTTCACATGGAATGCTTTTCCAACAGTCTTGAAGGAGTTCCCACATGCTGAGCACTTGTTGGCTGCTTTTCCTTCTATCTGCGATCCAACTCATCCCAAACCATCTTAATTGGGGTGATTGTGGAGGCCAGGTCATCTGATGCAGCACTCCATCACCATACTACTTGGTCAAATAGCCCTTACAAATCAAATCAAATCACATTTTATTTGCCACATGCACCAAATACAATAGGTGTAGTAGACCTTACAATTAAATGTTTACTTACAAGCCCTTAAGCAACAATGCAGTTTTAAGAAAAATACCTAAAAAAACAAGGAATAAAAGTAACAAATAATTAAAGAACAGCAGTAAAATACCAATAGCGAGGCTATATACAGGGGGTACCGGTACAGAGTCAATGTGCAGGGACACCGGTTAGTTGAGGTAATTGAGGTAATATATACATGTGGGTAGAGTTAATAAAGTGACTTATGGATAGATAATAACAGAGTAGCAGCAGTGTAAAAGAGGGGTGAGGGGGCAATGCAAATAGTCTGGGTAGCCATTTGATTAATTGTTCAGTAGTCTTATGGCTTGGGAGTATAAGTTGTTTAGAAGCCTCTTAGACCTAGACTTGGTGCTAGGTACCGCTTGTCGTGCGGCAGCAGACAGAACAGTCTATGGAACAGTCTATGACTAGGGTGGCTGGAGTCTGACAATTCTTAGGGCCTTCCTCTGACACCGCCTGGTATAGAGGTCCTGGATGGCAGGAAGCTTGGCCCCAGTGATGTACTGGGCCATACGCACTACCCTCTGTAGTGCCTTGTGGTCGGAGGCTGAGCAGTTGCCATACCAGGTGGTGATGCAACTAGTCAGGGTGCTCTTGATGGTGCAGCTGTAGAACCTTTTGAGGATCTAAGGACCCATGCCAAATCTTTTCAGTCTCCTGAGGGGGAATAGGTTTGTTGTGCCCTCTTTACGACTGTCTTGGTGTGCTTGGACCATGTTAGTTTGTTGGTGATGTGGACACCAAGGAACTTTAAGCTCTCAACCTGCTCCATTACAGCCCCATCGAGGAGAATGGGGGCGTGCTTGGTCCTCCTTTTGCTGTAGTCCACAATAATCTCCTTAGTCTTGATCACGTTGAGGGAGAGGTTGTTGTCCTGGCACCACACGGCCAGGTCTCTGACCTCCTCCCAATATTCTGCTTGTCGATGTTGGTGATCAGGCCTACCACTGTTGTGTCGTCTGCAAACTTAATGATGGTGTTGGAGTCGTGCCTGGCCGTGCAGTCATGAGTGAACAGGGAGTACAGGAGGGCGTGTTGTTACCTAGCCTTACCACCTGTCAGGAAGTCCAGGATCCAGTTGCAGAGGGACGTGTTTATGGTTTTAATTAATAGCATTCTCACAGGCGTTTCTTTTGTCCAGGTGTGAAAGGGCAGTGTGGTGTGCGATTGAGAGTGTGTCATCTGTGGATCTGTTTGGGTGGTACACAAATTGGAGTGGATCTAGGGTTTCTGGGATAACGGTGTTGATTTGAGCCATGACCAGCGTTTCAAAGCACTTAATGGCTACAGACCTGAGTGCTACTGGTCGGTAGTCATTTAGGCAGGTTACCTTAGTGTTCTTGGGCACAGAGACTATGGTGGTCTGTTTGAAACATGTTGGTATTACAGACTCAGACAGGGAGAGGTTGAAAATGTCAGTGAAGACACTTGTCAGTTGGCCAGTGCATGCTCGGAGTACACGTCCTGGTAATCCGTCTGGCCCTGCGGCCTTGTGAATGTTGACCTGTTTAACCTATTTGGGATAGGCGGGACGCAAATGTCTTCACTGGCCAATTGCCAGGGAAAATGCAGAGCGCCAGATTAACAAAAATAAATAAATAATAAATAAATAATAAATAATCATTTCTGAACAGTTAGTCCTCAGGGTTTTGCCTGCTACCATAAGTTCTGTTATACTCACAGACATGATTCAAACTGTTTTAGAAAACACTCTGAAGTTTCTATCAAAATCTATGAATAATATGCATATCTTATATTCTTGGCATGAGTAGCAGGAAGTTGAAATTGGGCACGCTATTTATCCAAAAGTGAAAAATCTGCCCCCTAGCCCCAAGAGGTCTTACTCACATCGCCTGCGGAGAGCGTGATCACACAGTCATCCGGAACAGCTGTTGCTTTCATGCACGTTTCAGTGTTACTTGCCTCGAAGCGAGCATAGAAGTAATTTAGCTCGTGTGGTAGGCTTGTGTCACTGGGCAGCTCTCGGCTGTGCTTCCCTTTGTAGTCTGTAATAGTTTGGGTTAAGTCCTGCCATATCCGACGAACGTCAGAGCCAGTGTAGTATGATTCGATCTTAGTCCTGTAATGACACTTTGCCTGTTTGATGGTTTGTCGGAGGGCATAGCAGGATTTCTTATAAGCTTCCGGGTTAGAGTCCCGCTCCTTGAAAGCGGCAGCTCTACTCTGCCTGTAATCCATGGCTTCTGGTTGTGGTTTATACGTACAGTCACTGTGGGGACGACGTCATCAATGCACTTATTGATGAAGCCAGTGACTGATATGGTGTACAGTACTGCTCAATGCCATCGGAAAAATCCCAGAACATATTCCAGTCTGTGATAGAAGTCCTGTAGCTTAGCATCTGCTTCATCTGACCACTTTTTTATTGACCGAGTCACTGGTGCTTCCTGCTATAATTTATGCTCGTAAGCAGGAATTAGGTGAATAGAATTCTGGTCAGATTTGCCAAATGGAGGGCGAGGGAGAGTGCTTTGTTTGTGGAGTAAAGGTGGTCTGGAGTTTTTTCCCTCTGGTTGCACATTTAACATGCTGGTAAAAGGATTGAAGTTTTCCTGCATTAAAGTCCCCGGACATTAGGAGTGCCACCTCTGGATGAGCGGTTTCCTGTTTGCTTATGGTGGTATACAGCTCATTGAGTGCGGTCTTAGTTCCAGCATCGTTCTGTGGTGGTATATAGACAGCTACAAAAAATACAGATGAAAACTCTCTAGGTAGATAGAGTAGTCTACAGCTTATCATGAGATACTCTACTTCAGGCGAGCAAAACCTTGAGACTTCCATAGATATCCTGCACTAGCTGTTGTTTACAAATATACATAGAGCTCTATCCCTAGTCTTAGCAGAGGCCAATACAATGTATAACCCGCAAGCTGTATGTTATTCATGTCGTCGTTCAGCCAATACTCAGCGAAACACAAGATATTACAGTAATTATTGTCCTGTTGGTAGGATATACGTGCTTTTAGTTTGTCCAATTTATTATCCAGTGATTGTACTACAGCCAATAGTACAGATGGCAAAGGCAGATTAGCCACTTGTCGGCAGATCACAAGGCACCCTGATCTCTTTCTACAATACCTCTTCCATCCTTTTCTCCTACCAATGACAGGGATGAAGGCCAGTTCAGGTGTCTGGAGTAAATCCCTCTCATCCTACACATTAAAGAGAAATTCTTCATCCAGTTGGAGGCGAGTAATCGCTGTTCTGATTTCCAGAAGCTATTTTCGGTCATTAGAGTCTGTAGCATCAACATTATGTTCCAAATAAGTTACAAAAAAGTGAAAAAACTAACAAAATAGCATGGTTGGTTGAGAACCCATTAAATGACAGACTGGATGCGTGTTGGGTCATTGTCCTGTTCAAAAACAAATAATGGTCCCACTGCCAGATGGGATGGCGTATCGCTGCAGAATGCTGTGGTAGCCATGCTGGTTAAGTGTGCCTTGAATAACAAAACAAAATAGCAGACAGTGTCACCAGCAAAGCAACCCCACATCATCACACCTCCTCCTCCATGCTTCACGGTGGGAACCACACATGTGAATATCATCCGTTCACAAAGACATGGTGGTTGGAACCAAAAATCTAAAATGTTTATTAATCAGACCAAAGGAAAGCTTTTCACCGGTCTAATGTACATTGCTCATGTTTCTTGGCCTAAGTAATTCTCTTCTTCTGATTGGTGTCCTTTAGTAGTGGTTTCTTTGCAGCAATTTGACCATGAAGGCCTGATTCACGCCGTCTCCTCTGAACAGTTGATGTTGCGATGTGTCTGTTACTGGAGCTCTGTGAAGCATTTATTTGGGCTGCAATGTCTGAGGCTGGTAACTCTAATGAACTTATCCTCTGCAGCAGAGGTACCTCTGTGTCTTCCTTTCCTGTGGTGGTCCTCATGAGAGCCAGTTTCATCATAGCGCTTGATGTTTTTTTGTGACTGCACTTGAAGAAACTTTAAAAGTTCTTGAAATGTTTCATATTGACTGACTTTCATGTCTTAAAGTAATGGACTGTCGTTTCTCTTTGCTTATTTGATCTGTTCTTGCCATAATATGGACTTGGTCTTTTACCAAACAGGGCTATCTTCTGTATACCACCCCTAGCTTGTCACAACACAACTGATTGCTCAAATGCATTAAGAAATTTCAAATTAACTTTTAACACGACACACATGTTAATTGAAATGCATTATTGGTGACTACCTCATGAGCTGGTTGAGAGAATGCAAAGAGTGTGCAAAGTTGTCATCAAGGTAAAGGGTGGCTACTTTGAAGAATCTCAAATATAAAATTATATTTTTTGTTTCTACATGATTCCATATGTCATTTCATAGTTTTGATGTATTCTCTATTTATTATACAATGTAGAAAATAGTAAAAATAAAGAAAAACCCTTGAATTAGTAGGTGTGTCCAAACTTTTGACGGGTAATCAAATCAAATCAAATTTATTTATATAGCCCTTCGTACATCAGCTGATATCTCAAAGTGCTGTACAGAAACCCAGCCTAAAACCCCAAACAGCAAGCAATGCAGGTGTAGAAGCACGTACTTACTTAATGTACTTACTATAGCCCGCAAAAACGCTACAGTAAATACTACAGTAAACTCCAGTTTACAAAACCACTACAGTAAATACTGTACTTCAGAAATCATTATAGTATATACTAGTATTTTTTTACTACAGTATTTATACTTAAGTAAACTGTAAATACTACAGTATACTACAGGAAAGTCCACAAAAACACTACAGTGAATAATTTAATTAATATAGACTATAGCATTTTTTTATGTGTGTGGGCTACAACCTGAACAACGTCCTCTTGCCCAACACTTTCCACATCTTCCAGGTGAAACGGCTTTGCCTGCAGGGAAACCAGATATCTTAACTCACTCAGGGTGTCTTCTCACACTTAGAGAAACTAGATGAGCTGAATCTTCGCAGCAACTTGATCACAAACTTGAGCTCTGGAACCTTTCCCTCTAGCTTCGAAGAGCTCGATCTCAAAGGCAACAGGCTGGTGCAGCGTTTGCCAGACTCATTTGGCCGTCTAACAAGTCTCACCCACGTGTTCCTGTCCATGAACCAGCTCACTGACCATCCAGAGAATGTCTCCGGAACCTGACAGCCCTGCAGAACCTGGACCTCTCGGAGAAACAGCTCACATCGCTGTCCAGAACCATCTTCCAAGATCTCACCAAGATGAAAATCGTCCACCTGCAGAATAACAACCAGACCTGGGCCTTTGAGAGGACAGGGTCTGGTCTCAGTAGAGAGGGACCAGCTGGTGTGTCCAAGTCATTTCTCCTCTAGGACCAAAGCCACCACCTTCTAAGGCTTGAAGGACGGAGAGGTCAAACCCTAGCGAGTGTACTGTCCAGGTCATCAATGACAACATGGCGGGGTCGGGGGTGTAAATGTGTTGTATCTGTAAAAATGGATGAGCAGCTGCTCTTGATCATTGTCATGAAGCCACACCTTTCCAACTCACATTAAAAGTTCAGAATTAAATGGTGTAGGCTATGTACAAATAATGACACTCAAATTGAAAGCAATTAAACAAAATAATGAGCCTAATTGAGGTGTCGAGTACAGCTCACATTCCAGTGTTCGAACTTGTAAACAAGGCTGCGTGGGATTTCTCTTATTGCGTCTTCATGCAGCCAATGGCAACGTAAGCTTTAGGTATATGCCAGGTGCCGCTTATGGATTTGACAGCTCTAACGCAGTTACACCTCTGACACCGCCAAAACAACCACTATGAGGATGTCGGCTTCAAGCGGATCTGATTGAATATAGAGCCCTAACTGTGTGAATGGAGTTCCTCAGCGCCTGGACGGAAGCTTTGCAAGAACTCTATACGGAGTTCAGACTTTGTTTCTGCACACGTACATCATAGAGTTTTGTCATACGCACAATATTGTATTGGCCAACATACTGTACCTGAGACAAAAGTGAATTCCCCAATGAATGTCATTTAATTTTGAGGTACTGACTATATTTCCCACTCATTCTGAGAGATAAGAGAGATGGATGAACTGTTTCTTGTGAGGTTCAAAGTTCATCCCTAGAGTTCTAGAGACCATGTCATGAGTCCAGTACCATAACAGATATACATATGCTGCAATGTATACCGTTGCCAGCAGACGACGACTAGTTCTCCATTGACTTCACTGGCCATTTTGTGATTAATCACCTTTTTTTGGTACCACTGCCTTCTGTAGATTCTCCAACATCAACATACTAGTTCAGAAGTAGTCTTTAACTCTGAGATGCAACAGAAAATTCACTTGCTGCTTTCAGCCACCCCAGCAATAAACCTAGTCGTTGTTTGGGTAGCTGATTAGTCCGTTTTTGCATGGCCAATTAAACGTTATCAATCCTGTGAAGCACAATCCAAATAAAGCAGTACACTTCTCTCTCCGTTTTAAAGTAATCAATGAGTGAGTTGACAAATTTCATATGGATTTTTGTCACATAATCCCAACTGGTTGGTAGACATTTCAGTATGACCAAGCTTTTTTGAAAAATACACCTTTTTGAGCCCTTGAGTGCTAATAGTGTAAAAAGATGGTAATATACCCTGTCAATTAAGGATAAGCAACAAAATATAAATAACTCCGGGATTAGATCAATTAATGGAAGGTCATTTTCCTGATCTATAATCGATCAGTTTGATTTAAAACATTTTAATAAAAAAAACAAAAACAACAAGGTAAACATAAGATATACCCAGCAAAAGATCAAACATGTCAGAGTGAAAATGGAGAAGACCAAATTGTGTGGAGCACAAATCCAACAAACACAAGCATTGGTGCAGGTGCTTACAAAGTATCCCCCATGGAGATAGAACATTAATTTATGGGAGCCTCTCCCTCTTTTAATCTGGGGTTTAAAAGTTGATAGAGACAAACAAGTTGTCCACAGAGACTTGTCTTCACACCTCACTGCCCCTGCACACAGAAAAGGATGATAGGACAGGGGAGAGAAAGGAAAGAGACGAGGAAGAAGGAGGGGGAGGGGGAAAGGGAGGGGTGGGGCACACGGATGGCAACACCTTGAATAAAGCACTCTAACCCCACACTTTATAAGAGTCAGGGGTCATCGGGTCGATTGGGTCCTTGGTCTGAGCTGAATGACATCACAATTCAAATGACAAAGTAGTGGCCTCCAAACCTGGCAGGGTTGGCATGAAAATGAGTAATCCTCACTTGACCAACAAAACTAAGGGAGTAAACATGAATTGAAGTGGGGAAAGACACTGAGTATACTAAACATTAGGAACACCATCCTAATATTAAGTCGTCTTCCTCCCCCCCCCCCCCGATACACAGATCTAATGAGCACCAAATGAGCACAATATAAGTACTGGGGTATTCAATCAAATATCCCTGGTCAAATAGCTTTGGGACAGAACAAGTCTATTCAACCATTGAGACAAAGCTAGACACTAAACCAAAAATACAAATTGAATTTGAGGTTTAGCATTTTGTTGACTGAACACAAAGCTAGATTTGAATTGAAACTTGTCTTGTCAGTCAGCTACTCAGTATGGCATGCAGAGTGGGCAGCGTTGCACCAGTATAAAGTTTGCTCCTGCTATTTTCAGATGGGGAAACAAATTAAACCAACAAAAGATGTTTGATAAAACCATTTTTATTTACACTTACATAGAAATAATTGTCAATCTTTCATGCTTTATCTCCTCTTGAATATACCTGGGGAAATACAAACGCTTCATAAATCAATCAGACTCCAAATTGTGCTCATTATACACATACAATACAAGCTGGCTAACGACCCAATCACCAGCTGTAATGACTGAAGTCCTGGGGAGAGGTCAAGCAGCCAGACCAGGACTTCTCTCTCACCGTCCAATTATTCATGAAGTTCTAACACTCACTAGAAAAGCAGGGGGATTGGAATAGGTGAAATTCCAAATGTACAGGAGCAGGGAGTTAGAGGCTGTGCTGCTGTCCTGCGAGTCTAGTTGGAAAGCACCTTTTAACCCCACAGCCAGGATCTCTCTGGCTCTCCCCAGTCCCCCACTTATATGCCAGTTAGTGCTGGGCACCATACTTCACACAGCACTTCTTCGGCTGGGAGGGTGGGGATTGTATGGAAGGGAAGTGGGATATTGAGGTCGGGGCATTATCTTAAAGGACACACAATGTCCAGACGACACAATGCGCTGGGAGGTTTCCCACAGAGTTTAGGACAGCCGAGGAGAGGGGAGTGGCTGTGAGGGCAGACCAGGGTTCCGAGGACAAAGGGGAGAGGTCATCTGAGATCTACAGCCTGAGGAGAGGGAGAGAGAGGAGAGAGGATATGGGTTTGGCTGTCATTTGTGGTCAAAAGGATTTCAGCCGATACAAAACTGGGGCAGTTATAGTCTATAGGTACTGCTTTTGTTATGAGTGTAATTTTCAAAAGGTCCAAGTCATGACATCATAGAGATGAAACTTAATTTATTCAACTAGGACATGCATCAATTCACTCCTAGATTACAGTTCACTTTTTTGTTGTTGTAAAGCAGGCAGTTTAAAAAAAAAATCCACAATGTGTACCCTCGTTATCTCACTCACAAAGTCAGTTGTAGACAGATTCTGTAAATGTCAGATCGAGAGCCAGCACTGTGCATTGAGTGGCATTATGCCATAGGTGGCTATAGGCCAGCGTCCCTTCTTCACATTCATGCACCATGATGCAGTGAGCCATATCCCCTAAACACAAACAGGACATTTTACCCTCCATGCTAGTAAACGAGTGTCAATATTCATCCAGACCACCAAGGGAGGGGCCAATGAGTGTCACTGACCAACTTAGGAACAGCTGACCTGGTGTCAAGTGGATGAGGAGAGCAGGCCCAAATGGTAATCTCTCATCTCATTGCTGCACTGCTCTTCGTCTAGTCTCCTCTACGGGAGGATAACAAGAGAATTTAAGCTTCTTAACGTCAAATTAAAATGATTGGGGAAGAATTCATCTGCAGCCCTGGACCGAGGGACCTGAGGGACCTGCTCTTATAACGGAGATCCTGGTTTTGTTTGAGACACTTGGGGCCCTCCAGATGGAGTGCTGTTAATATGCACACCACTCATGCTTCGTTGTATCTCAATGGAGTCCCCATTTCAATGCATTTTTGTTTTATTTTCAATTATAGTTTGTAGATAGCCAAGTCAATGGAGATTCTAATGAAGAGTTGTGGAGAAAGACATCTTTTTTAACACCACAACGCAGTGTTGTAATACTCGAGACCGGTCTTGGTGTCGAGTCCGGTCTCGAGGCCACATATTTAGTGTCTTCCACTGGCGTGTATTCATGGATTCTAAGGGAAGCCAGACTTCCCCAAAAACTGACCTAAAAATGTATGTATATATTTTTAAAATAATGTAATTTGTCTATCTGTGTTTCATAATTTTCCTTCAGTTCGTAAGAGGCTGAATGTATCTCACAGGAGAAAGCATCCGAGCGAGCGAAACAGCACCCCTCTGTCTCTCTACGTGTAGGCCATCTATCTGATGCTGTCTGGTCCAAACGAGTATGATATTGTTGCCGCCCGTAGCATTGAAGGCAAGGGAAGCCAGCGAGCATCTGGCCTCCCCTGACAAAAAAAGTATTCAAAATTTGCCAATCAGCGTTGCGCTCAACTGGCTCACCTAAAAAAAGTGTTAAGAGAAGCCAGCTTGGATTTGGCGTCACTCCTATCAAATCATTGATAGAAAAACTTGAATTGTTGCATCTTGTTGTGTTGTTGTCATCCGGTGGCTAGCTAGCCAGCTAGCTAAAATCATCCCTTTCCTAAATTAGCCATGGATGGAGATAGGGATTTGGACTGGTGGTTTGGTATGGGTTCCCAGATCCTCAAAAAGTTCTGCAGCTGCACCATCGAGAGCATCCTGACCAGTTGCATCACCGCCTGGTATGCTAACTGTTCGGCATCTGACCGGAGCGCCAAGTCTAGGTCCAAAAGGCTCCTGAACAGCTTCTACCCCCAAGACATAAGACTGCTGAACAATTAATCAAATGGCCATCGGACTATTACATTGACCCTCGCCCCTTTATTTTTACACTGCTGCTACTCGCTGTTTATTATCTATGCATAGTCATTTTACCCCTACCTACATGTACAAATGACCTCCATTAACATGTAGCCCCGCACATTGATTCGGTACCGGTAAATATTTTCTTAACTCTATTTGAACTGCATTGTTTGTTTTGGGCTTGTAAGTAAGCATTTCACGGTAAGGTCTACACCGGTGACAAATACGATTTGATTTGACTTAATTCTACGTACTGGCCAATAATTCTAACGGCATTTCGTGGTGGCAGCATCATGCTGTGGGGATGTTGGGGATGTTTTTCAGCGGCAGGCACTGGGAGACTAGTCAGGGTCGAGGGAAAGATGAACGGAGCAAAGTACAGAGAGACCCTTGATGAAAACCTGCTCCAGAGCGCTCAGGGCCTCAGACTGGGGCGAAGGTTCACCTTCCAACAGGACAACAACCCTAAGCACACAGCCAAGACAACGCAGGAGTGGCCTCCGGACAAGTCTCTGAATGTCCTTGAGTGGCCGAGCTAGAGCCCAGACTTGAACCCGATCAAACATCTCTGGAAAAACCTGAAAATAGCTGTGCAGCGATGCATCCCTCTAACCTGACAGAGCTTGAGAGGCTCTGCAGAGAAGAATGGGAGAAACTCCCCAAATACAGGCGTGCCAAGCTTGTAGCATCATACCCATGAAGACTCGAGGCTGTAATCACTGCCAAAGGTCCTTCAACAGAGTACTGAGTAAAGGGTCTGAATACTTATGTAAATGTGATATTTCCAATTTTGATTTGTCATTATGGGGTACTGTGTGTGGATTGATGAGGGGGGGGAAACAATTTCATCGATTTTAGAATAAGGCTGTAACATTACAAAATGTGGAAAAAGTCAAGGGGTCTGAATACTTTCCGAATGCAATGTACTGTATATATATCATGGTCGCAAGGCATATGAAGAACAGGTTATAGAGCAAACAACGCAATTATAACCACACATAGGTTGTAATATGGCTCGGCTTCTACAGTGATTTTATTCACGACTGGTGTCTCTGTCTTGAATTGGTCTCGGGAGAGTGAGGACTCGTCTCTTCTTCTTGAGACCAGCAGAGACCAGCAGAGTAAAATAACGAGTAATTATCAGCTTCCATTCAGTCAGCTCATACAACTGCCAGGCCAGATATATCCACTCCTTTCTTGAAACATTAATATCTTAACAGTCTTTATATCTACTATAGACATGTTTGCGAGGGGGCAAACCTATAGGCCTTCCGTGTGTGTAATACCGGCACACTCATGTAGGTGAGTGCACTTTTTGTGTATCAAGAGTAGTGTAGTGGAGGTATACGACTTATCATGCACAAAGTAGCCTTCACAATTGCAAAGCCTGTGAAATATATTAACTTTGCCCCCACACGCACACACAGCCTAGTTTCCGGGGAAAACCATCTGCAGACAGCAAGCGTGTGCAGCTCTCAACTAGTTTTGTCATGGAGAAGCTCACAGAAGAATGACATTGGTAGCCAGTAGGGTAGGATGATATTTACCAGGAAATGCTAACTAAGGCAACAATGAGTATGCAAGCCAGGTATTGAAAAGGTTTAGTCCAAAGTGTTGGTTAGTAAGCTATTTGTAGTGCAGAATTGTCATCCTGAGCTGCTTGCATCAGAGACGTATACATGGATGGTGCCTGGGTGACAGGCCCACCCAATCAGATTGATGTGGTTTAAGTATTGTTGTGGACTTAGACCATCAAATGTTGGTCTTTTTTTCTATTAAAAAAAGTGTGATCTTGAGGGTGAAAATCTGAAAATTCTACGGGAAAACTCTTCTTTTTTTTTTTTACAGGAAAACTCTTCTTTTTTTTTTTTTACAGGAAAACAGGATTTTTCACACAGGGTGCCTTTACTTCGCTGGGCGGGACATTTGGGAACTGTTTAACAAAATTAAACTACACCACCTTTTCCAGGCACCACTAAACCACTGTATAGGGCCGATGGAAAGACAGCAGTCACACACAGCATGATGTTAAAGGATAAGCAGTCCATAAACTCTGAAATAATAAGCCAGTAGGTCCCAATCATGGGAATACAAAAACACAACCATTAAGGATTTCCCAATCAAAATGTTCAACTATTACTTCCCATTGCAAAAAAAAACATTTTACGTTTAGCATACAAAGTAACCGCTGACCTAAAGTTTACAGTAGAACTGACAACGTTTTGACTACTTTGCAGATATGAAACAAACATACAATCATAATATTGTTAAAAAATATGAAATTCCCAGTTTATGCTACAAAACCAACTTTATAAACCAACTTTATAAACCAACTTTATAAACCAACTTTATAAACCAACTTTATAAACCAACTTTATAAACCAACTTTATAAACCAACTTTATAAACCAACTTTATAAACCAACTTTATAAACCAACTTTATAAACCAACTTTATAAACCAACTTTATAAAACCAACTTTATAAAACCTTTTCAAAGTTCAGTGATGTACACTAAGGCATTGTTGGCAGAGTAGATGGATGCAGTTCAATCGGGATATATTGTATAAAAATACCTCTCTGTTTTTAGAATATTGGTTCAGAAATAATATCCTATTGGTGAGCCAACTGGTAAATGCAGAGTGTCTTTTACTCAGTTATAAAGAATTCTTATCACTTTACAAGGTCCCTGTAACACCTAAAGATTTTGCAATTGTTTTAGATGCCATTCCCTCAGGTGTTGCTATGTTATTCAGGAACATGTCAAGACCTGACCCTCAGAGCCTACCTTCTTTTGACCCTGTTGACTCATCAGTAGGAAAGATTTGTTTCTCTTTTGGTCCATTCAACAACAGAGCGATACGATCCTTGTTTCAGCAGGATGTTGTATCTATACCTTATGTCATGCCTTATTGGAATGGATTTATTGATAATGTCTGTTGGAAAAAAGTTTGGATGTTGCCACACACATACCTACTTGTTGACAAAATTAAGGAAGTTTCCTTTAAAATTATTCATAAATATTATCCTGCCAACCACTATATGAAGAAGTTTAAGGAAAACATCAACTCAAATTGCTCCTTTTAATGACCACCCAGAAACAGTTGTGCATCTTTTTTGGCATTGTATGCATGTAAGAAAACTGTGGCAAGACATCAGTAGGTTTATAATTGAACATATTTATGAAGATTTTACACTATTGTGGAGAGATGTACTGTTTGGATTCTTTACATACAATAGAAATAAGCGGAATCATTTTTATGTAATTCATTTAATTATTCTTTTGGCCAAATTTCATATACACAAATGTAAATTTACAAACAGAAAACCACATTTTCATACCCTACAAAAAGAAATTGAAATGTATTTTAAGACGGTTAAATGCTCTACTAACAAAAACAAAAAAGCTGAATTGTAAGTATATGCATGTCCCTTAAGGTCCTTGTGTAATTGTAATGTGATATTGTACCCCCTAGCCCCGCCCCCAGCCCCACCCCTAGCGCGATTGTCCATTGTTTGTATTCTATGTATGCTTGTGTTCCCTCATGTGCTTTATGTATTGATTTGTTGTTAATAAAAATTTAAAATAAAAAGATGGATGCAGTTCAATGCATGATTCATATAATTCACCAATACATTTCTTGGTAGTCCCAAAAACATCCCTATCAGGTTGTACATCACAGCTGGCCTGGTACATTGTTTGCTTCCTCTATTCGGGATGCACTGTTTAAGTTTCAATGACTCAATATTCTGCACAAAAACAGACAAATGTAACTAAGGCTGGGAATGTCAATTACAATCAAACTAGCAAGGGCAATGATCACAAGTCATTCATAACATAGCTAGTAAACTAGCATATCTATTTATGTAGCTGCTAGGAGGATGTCATGCTATTGGAGGGGTGGATGAGTGACTGACTTTTTCCTCTCTTAGTTTTTTGGTGGCTACACACAGCTGGAGATGCAGGTGTCATTTGGTTAGCTAGCAACAACTTGAACGACTTACCCAGTTAACATATCTCTTGCATTCGCAAATTCACTCTGGCTATCTACTCCGATTTCAGAGCACTCTCGTCTGAGTGTGCCAGATCGCAGAACAACTGATGAATTTATGAACGCGTAACACCCGCTGAATATGACAGGTGTCAGTAAACGTAGGCAAAAAAAAGTTATAGTTAGTCAAGAATGCTCTAGATAACATGTAAACAGCCTAACCAGTTTTGCTACGGCAAGTAAAATGGTAAGAGTGAGGTGTTCTCTCATTTGTGTCTGGAAGTAGCTAGCTAGCAAACTAGCCAACTTTAGCCAGTTAGCTTGGGTGCTTGGCTTGGACAAGCATGCATTTGCAGGCAAGCTGTAGAAGGATGAGGAGGTTACAATTCCTCATTGTCTATCAGTGAATTTTTGACGGCAACTAGCTGAAAAAGTTTGAGGGGTTTTATACGTATAATGTTCCTTCGTTAGATTGGAGTTCAACCTTTTTAATTGTTGTTAGATCAATTGGACTGTAATGTTCACAAATCTAAGAGGACTCCCTTGGTATTTACAGATTTGCAGAAATCCATTCAGGTGTACTTTGTAGCTTTGGCCAATGTGTTCTAATGGTCTAAAGTTGCGCTGTTTCAACAACCTGTAAACACACAGTCCAGTTCAAAGTGTTTGTATAAAGGCAAACTGTAGCTCTGATTGGCTATTGCAATTATTAGACAGCAGTAAATAAAACAGAATAGAATCTGGACCAGTACAAGACAGATGTTTTTATTCTGTTTTATTTACTGCTGTCTAATAATTGTCCAAATGCAAGACCGCATTCCCTCTATATTGCTATAGAATTTTCACAAATGCCTCAGTTGTAAAGTAGACGCAGGGAGTTACGAAGCAGGTGTAGATGGTGAGTTTAATAATAACGAACATGGAGAGTTACAAAAACTAGAGAAGCGTCGACAGGAAAATGAATCCAATGGCTCCAGTCATTGGACCTTGCTCGGGGATGGCTCCAAGGGCGAGGAGTGGGCCGGTCCGGACGGCGAAGGTGGAAATCTTGGTTGATGTTGGGATCTAGAATGTCGTCCACCAGAACCCAACGCCGCTCGTCTGGACCGTACCCCTCCCAGTCCACTAGGTACTGAAGCCGACCCCCACGACATCGGGAGTCCAGGAGGGATCTGAAGGCATAGGCAGGGGTTCCCTCAATGTCCAGGGGAGGCAGAGGGGTGTAACAGGCCTGCAATATTTTAGGTCAGGCATCCACAAGTCCGTGTGAACCTCTCCACCAACCCCCCAACACACACACACACACACACACACACACACACACACACACACACACACACACACACACACACATAAACATCCCTAAAATCCCCATAAAACTTTAGCAAGACCTCTCAATGATCACCCCCAGATGCCTCACACATGGTTATTCAGTTTCTAATCCCATCCACCCAATCAGCTCAAAAGGTCAAGTCTGTAACTGAACCAACCCCCAGTTATGGGGCTATCTCACTTTAAAGGGACACCTGCAGTGAAAGTTCATCTTTATGGTGCTGGTCATAACCCCATGTGGGCAGAGAGCCAAGTGTAGCAGGAACAGAAGGGGGTAACAAGACCTGCAGACACCAAAGTCAACAGCTTTGAAGATCTGGTAGCAGGTGATGTAGTACTGTAGTCATGTCCTTGATTTAAATATCTGACATCAGTAGTCTTATCTATGGTGAAAAATGCAATCATTGCGATATCAGGTTGTCATGTTGCTACTTGGCTCAATCCAAAAGCCATGTCTAAAAGCTAAGAAACATGTCTCAGGACCTTCAAAATGTGAGTAGTAGTGCTGATCTAAGATCAGTTTTGACTTTTAGATAATGATGAATAAGATAATATAGCCAAGGGGGACATGATCTTAGATCAGCACTCATAGTCTGAGACACTTTTTCTTGCCACTGTATACACGCATAAAGTATGTGAACCCTTTGGAATTACCTGGATTTCTGCATAAATTGGTCATCAATTTGATCTGATCTTCATCTAAGTCACAACAATAGACAAACATAGTATGTTTAAAGAAATAATGCACAAATGATTGTATTTTTCTTGTCTATATTGAATACATAATTTAAACATTCACAGTGTAGGTTGGAAAAAGTATGTGAACCCCCTAGGCTAATGACTTCTCCAAACGCTAATTGTTGTCAGGAGTCAGCTAACCTGGAGTCCAATCAATGAGATGAGATTGGAGATGTTGGTTAGAGCTGCCTTGCCTATAAAAACACTCACAAAATGTGAGTTTCCTATTCACAAGGAGCATTGCCTGATGTGCACCATGCCTTGAACAAAATAGATCTCAGAAAACATAAGATTAAGAATTGTTGACTTGCATAAAACTGGAAAGGGTTACAAAAGCATCTCTAAAAGCCTTGATGTTCATCAGTCCACAGTAAGACAAATTGTCTATGAATGGAGAAAGTTCAGCACTGTTGCTACTCTCCCTAGGAGTGGCCGTCCTGCAAAGATGACTGCAAGAGCACAACGCAGAATGCTCAATGAGGTTAAGAAGAATCCTAGAGTGTCAGCTAAAGACTTACAGAAATCTCTGGAGCATGCTAACATCTCTGTTGTCGAGTCTACGATATGTAAAACACTAAATAAGAATGGTATTCATGCGAGGACTCCATGGAAGAAGCCACTGCTGTCCCCCAAAAAATTGCTGCACATCTGAAGTTTGAAAAAGTGCACCTGGATGTTCCACAGCACTATTGGAAAAATATTCTGTGGACAGATGAAACTACAGTTGAGTTGTTTGGAAGGAACACACAACACTATGTGTGGAGAAAAAGGGGACAGCACACCAACATCAAAACCTCATCCCAACTGTAAAGTATGGTGGAGGGAGCATCATGGTTTGGGGCTGCTTTGCTGCCTCAGGGCCTGGACAACTTGCTATCGTTGACGTAAAAATGAATTCCCAAGTTTATCAAGACATTTTTCAGGAGAATGTTAGGCGATCTGTCCGCCAATTGAAGCTCAACAGAAGTTGGGTGATGCAACAGGACAACGACCCAAAACACAGAATGGCTTCAACAGAAGAAAATACGCCTTCTGGAGTGGCCCAGTCAGAGTCCTGACCTCAACCTGATTGAGATGCTGTGGCATGACCTCAAGAGAGCAGCTCACACCAGACATCCCAAGAATATTGCTGAACTGAAACAGTTTTGTGAAGAGGAATGGTCCAAAATTCCTCCTGACCGTGCAGGTCTGAGTCGCAACTACAGAAAACGTTTGGTTGAGGTTATTGCTGCCAAAGGAGGGTCAACCAGCTATTAAATCCAAGGGTTCACATACTTTTCCCACCCTGCACTGTGAGTGGGAAAAGAAGGTGGAAATGTTTACCAGTGTTAGCTAAGACACTCGCATTCTTCTAATTTCTCCTCCTTCATGCCCCCTTTTTTCTTCTATTCTAGGCCTTCCCTTACACCCCCTCAGTTTGATGCCCATTTTTCCCCCCACGGTGTGTGTTCAATGAAGACATGAAAACGAATAATTGTTTGCGTGTTATTAGTTTAAGCAGATTGTGTTTGTCTATTGTTGTGACCTAGATGAAGATTCAGATCACATTTGCTTTATGCAGAAATCCAGGTATTTCCAAAGGGTTCCCATACTTTTTCTTGCCACTGTAACTAGAGACTACTGGACATTCATGCCCAAGCATGTGCTGGCCTGTGATGTTACTTATTTGTGTATCTGTACAACCTTTATGTCCAAGTATGTGCCTCCTTGAGAATAATCCTCTCTTTTTCCAATAACAAACTCGTAACTCAAAGACAACCCACTGGGCACAGACGTCAGTTCAACGGCTAGTTTTGATTTAAATTTGGGTTGAGATTTCAACTAATCTGATTGGAATTTAAAAATAAATAAAAAACGTATCATCAGATCTAATTTAAAAGGTTGGGTGAAAAAGAGACAAAATGCCCTTACATTGATTACTTTTTGAAAATCGAATCAGTTTTCCACATTGAGTCAACGTCACCGCATCGATTTCTTGGGTTGAAATTACTGATGTCAAGTGCATAATCTATGCGTTTGTTTAGCATAGCCATCAGATGTGAACTATTTGCTCACATAGTTCAACCTTGGAATACATTCTTACTGCCCCCAAGACAGGCCAATTCAACATAGAGGCGGTCACAGTGGATGTTTCCGGTACATGTCAGGAAGATTTCCCATAGCAGGGTTCCTCTCACCGTGTCACTGTCTTTGTGACCAATGGCTCATCAATCAATGATCACACTGAGGGGCCAGCTTGAGCTAACTTAATGCTTGTCATCCTTCCTTTGAGGCGGTATGGGGGAAAAAATGGGCATCAAACTGAGGGGGCGTAAGGGAAGGCCTAGAATAGAAGAAAAAAGGGGGCAGGAAGGAGGAGAAATTAGAAGAATGAGAGTGTCTTAGCTAACACTGGTAAACAGTGTCGATACAGAGAGACCATCAGCTGTTGTTGAATACAGGGCCGGCCTCCACCCAACACCACTCTAAATGCATCCGTTATACTTCAGGTGGCCCGTGGAACGGGTTTTTAGAGAGGAGCAGGCTAGATGAAACTCAAACTGTTAGGAGCTTCAGTAGCGGACCTCCCTTGTCTCTGAAGAGAGTAGCCTGGCCTTAACGGGGCCTTACAGGAGCTTTAGGAGATACTCAACAATGAGCCTCCAGTCTCAGCATTGGTGAAAGTGACAGCATGGTCCTCCCTCCTGCGGACCATTAAATCTGCTTCTGGATAAACAAGAGCAGGGCCCTCTATGAAGAGTGAGAGAGCTACAAAGAGAGGGGCCATTGAGCCACTGGGGGCCCGCCTTTTTTTGTTTTTGTATTGTGGGGCCCATTCTCAATGGTCCGGTCCTGATAAGGGAGGCTCTATTTCGCTTTTAGGGCTCATACACATTGCCAGGGTGCTGGGTTTGGGAAAAACAGAGACAACTTAATTGACAACATTGTGTGCGAGAGTGGGTTCGACTGACAAACTAAATGGGAAGAGAGAGGAAATTTGCTGTGTTTCCGTGTTGAAAATATGCTGATTTAGAAAGTTGTTTGATAATCAAAAAAGGGTGGTCTATGGCGATAGGTGGGATGGCTGAGAGTAGCTGAGGGGTGGGATTAAAAAGCTCATGATTGGTAATAGTTGTTACTGAAAACACTATAGATAATAATGTATACCGGAGATGTCTGAGTACTATCTATCCAAATGTAATGTGTATATATAAAAAACTATATATTTGTTATGTAAATGCTGTGTATAAAAGTACCATGTATGTAAAATATGTGTAAAATATATATGTAACAAAAAAAGCTGTAAAAACAAAAACATCACAAAGTTACGTTTGTCCTCAGAGGTGGATGGGCAATTAAACATTTAAAAGTTGTTTGATAAGAAAATAACTTGTATGATAGGACGTAGTTATGTAACTTGCCTTGTCTAGGGGTTATATTCTAAAAGTGTGAAAAAGCTGCCCAATTGCACTCTATCACTTCAAACACTATGCACTGGTGTCTGCGCCCATGGAGGTAAAATGCAGAATTAGAGGTTAGATCGATTATTCTCTCATTTTATGCCAGCTTTACCTTCTTCCTGTTTTTAAAAGGGTGTCCTATAGTGAAACTGTTTTTTAAATTATTATTTTGAATCGGTCTGCATGCTCTATTGAAGCTGTCCAGTCCTTGCGCTGCCCAAATCTGTTTGTGCTGTCTTGCCAAATCCTATGGTCATTGTCATGCCACAAACGGCTATTCCAGTCCTGTGAGGCAGAGTGACAGGCACCTGTGACCCCTGGTCAAGCTCTTCTCATGGCCCTCTGTGGGAGCACTCAACCCTGGACACACACTAGGCTAGTCACTCCATTAGCTGGCTGACAGGCCGCTAAATGGACAGCAGCGCTATTCCCCAGCCTGTCACTAAGCGAAAGCCAAGATCCTATGCACAAACATGCACTTCCTGTGTGTAAATCAAACAGGGGTTTAGGCCACATTGAATACTTTAGCTACAAGTCTGATTTGCACCATCCAGTTACTTTTAAAATGTATTGTGATTTTGTGGAGGAGTATTCATTTAAGCTTAATGGCAAGCTTGACTCACAGTCAAGTGTCAATAATGATTTGAGCAGGAACATTGTGTGATACCTTGGGGAGCAAAACCTTTATACCTCTACTTATTTTATATAGTGTAACGACCGTGGGTTTATAAGCGCGGAAATCGACTCTGCCGCACGAGCATGCTTTTGCGGCAGTCGATAGCGCGCCGGATCTCGGGCTCGAGACCTGCTCCCTGCTGTTTCAATACAATATATTCTTACCACTCATTCCAATTTTAAAACCATACCTAGTGTTTTAACAAAAAAATGCGAAAGAATGAAGAGCACATAATTTAACACCCAAACCTCATGAATTTAAAGTAGTACACAGTAGCTTGGCGCTACTTTCGCATTCGTATATCTCCTCACTCGGATGTTAGATCTGTGCCCACTGGTAACCTCTACCCGGAGAAACAGCACGCATGGAGGGTGTCACTAACAAGCTAAGAGCATTTTGTCTGGCCATCTCCACTCTCTCCCACCCTTAATCCCTCTCTCCCCATGTTCAGCCCCTTTCCTGTGTGTCAGCATTTCCTCGCTGGCAGGCAGACCTGCGCGTGTCAAACGGGCTTCCCGCCTCCCCCCGCCCCTAACCTGGTCATCTGTCTGTTGGCTGAAAGTCGTTCTCCCGATCTCTCGGGTTCCTTACCTCATCTGGGAGCTATTTATTCCCAGCCCGGGGGTGGGGGGGGGGGGGGGGGGGGGGGGGGGGGGGGGGGGGGCAAGACAGATGAGGCTAAATAGGATTCAGATGGGAAGATAACACGTTGGTGGTGGAGAAAGGCAGCGTTATTGGGCAAAAGATCAGAATTGGGCTGCTTGTGTAAATGTAAAGTTAAAGCACTAGAACATGTCAATGGGTTTGGTGTAGCCTGTATGGCTTGAATCTTAAATCAGAGTTAGAATTCCTGCATCGATCAATGATAGCTCAGAGGTGATGTTGGATGGGAAGGTAGATGTTCAGATATGGAAGTACCTGAGGAGTTTGCTTGACAGTAGTTGGGAGCTTTCCTGTGCTCGATGCATAGCTCGAGATACGAATCTCATTATGTGGTTTAAATAAGCCTTGATAGGGTCATCAATCACAGCACATCACTAGGGCAAGGATAGACAATTATTTATTTTTAATGTAAGTAAGATATGACCAGTTGGAGGTGTTAAACATTTCAATTTCATTTAAAGAATATATTGATTTTCCATTTAGCATCACAACAATAACACATATTCATGACATCACTGACCTACAAATAGAAAAATAATAATAATGGAACGGTGAACTGTATCCTCCATCAAAGAATAACATGTGCGTAAACATCACTTTTGAGTCTTGCTTTGAACAGCCTATACGAAAATATTTTTAAAAAGTCATATCTGACGGAATACTTCCCGTAAAAAAAAATGCGTCATCGTGCGTAAAAGTCCTTAATGCACGCAGTGACCCTACCATGGTCTCCACACCGAGTCTGCGGTGACGGGAGGCGCAACAAGTGACACAGGCACCGCAAGTGCTGGATTGCCATGTATCGCGTTTGGCGCACTCGTATGCGTAAGAGCCACGCTTGGAATCAGAATAGCGAATTGTCCATCTGTCGTCCCCGGCACAATCTGAAGTCCACTGTATAATTTTGCCATTTCTGATGTGAGGTTGATAGGCGAGCCACTTTTGCAAGGCATTATTCCATTTAACTGAGGAGATGCATTTGGGATTTGCGCAATGGCTTGGGCAAGCAATGGATGCGGAGGGTAGGTGGGGATCTGGCATTGAGTTGAGAAGTTTACGGTGTTTATCTGTGACACACAGCCGGCTAAGTGGCTGAGAAGTCGAGACCTGATCTCCGTGTTCACCCCTCCACACGTGGACAGAAAACGGGTGACTTCACTCATGCATTCGCTGAATCCCGCTCTGTACTTGCCAAAGACTGATGGATCCCTGCTTATAGCTGCTGTAAAGTCAAAAACATATATTTGAGGATATATTGTTCAGAAAATCATTACAATCGAATTATATAATACTAAGTAGGTCTATCAATAGCTTTGGTAAACTTGGGTAAATATACGACCGTGGGAACTGCGGTGCGTGCCAAATGGGCACAGCCAGATTATATTTATGCAAGTCTAGAATGACTGTAATCAATTAGAGATAAATAAAAAAAACCTACCAGTCATTTGGAGACGCTGCATATTCCTAAGGTGCTTCACAGTCATCTCAAGGATGTCCGCCTTCTCGAGCTTCGAATGTCTCGAGCTCTAAATAGACATCAAGAAGAAAATGACACATGATTAATAATCTATTTGAGTTTCTTTCCAGTCCATAACGATATAAGCATATGTCGTTGACATAAATGTCTACATGGAATATGGTAATTGCCATATAAAAAAACGTACATCTTTTTTTAGTGCATCCAAGATGAGGGTCTTTAGCTGACCAAGGCTGTCATTGATTCGCGCACGTCTTCTCTTCTCCATAATTGGCTTTGAGGACTTAAAACACAAAACATGTTAATAATGAAAAACAAAACAATTGACATATAAAAAGCAATAGTTTTCTTTCGGTGTATTTTTGTACCTTTCTGTGCTCTGAGGTAGTCCTTGGTTTATCCGGAGTTCCACTGACCCTCGACGGAGTGGCTGCGACAGAGGATGGGGATGTTTTCTCCAAAATATCAGCTGGCATCTTCAAGTTTTAATATCCCACAATCGTCCAGCCAATTTAAGCAAATCCTTTTTAATGTCCCACTATTGAGAAAGTCCAGCCTATTGAGTAATATTCAAACACCGGTTATGCACTTTTTCTGACCAACGCAGTTCGTTCTAGGCGTTTATTATAATGCGGCTATAGCTGAGGTAAAGTCCTATCAGTGCGGTGTTGATAACAAGTCAACACTGTTACTTTCACCCCCGGTCGTATTTATAGAGAAGGCTGCACGCGAACGGCTCGTGTGAAATGTCCCAAAGTTTTATTTCCACTGCAACTTTCTACCAATGAGCGCGCGGGACACGTTGCCAGGGATGAGGTTGGCTCGTGTAAGGAGGCCTTGCATTGGCTATCTGGTGTCTTGTGTGTGAGACAGTGGTCCACAGCACACTACTGCACTGACCTACCAAGCAAAAAGGCAGTAACTGCTCATTTGGTCGAAAATTAGTAAATGTAATTTTTGCTTACATGAAATGCATGCTTAATCATGTGGACAAGTATCCTGCCTCTATTGTATTGTGTTCTGGAGAACATTTGGGTTATGCTAGCAGTAATTGCATAAAGTTACTGTGAAACTAAGGTAAATCAAATAATTTTATGCTATGAGCAGTTACTGCCTTTTTGCTTGGTAGGGCAGTGCAGATGTAGGATCTTAATTTGAGCCAGTGTGCTACAGCAGGAAAAGGATCTTGCAGCAGCAGGAAATGTGAATTATTATGTGGATTATAATTAATGGATTTTTTTTCGGTAGGGTTTGTTACATTTTTCTTTATAGCAAATCAAGTCTAACATTTTAGAGTGGAAATTGCAAACTTCAGAAGACTTTTACAAATGAAAATACACTATGTCTGCTCTGCAGGATAATTCTCAGCAACAAAAAAGTGATCAGATTAAGATCCTACATCTCTATATTTGATCAACAAATACAACAGGTTACATTTTATAAAATGTGTTGCTGAAATATGAAGGTTTTAGTTATTAGTAACAGTCAATTAAAGTTAAATAAATACCTGAATTGGACTCCAATTTAAGCCCAGGTTAATTGATCCAAAAGTGAGTAGTTCATAATGAAATAGAAACAGTTTGTTTTAATGTTCAAAACACTCTCTGTTTATTTTAGTATGTTAAACATTAAATAGCATATTTAAAGTACACCAAATAAATACGTTTTTTTTTTAGGTCATCGTGTCTGTAAAGACAATATTCTGTAAACTACCATCACATGTATGTGACTGACAACTGATGTTGTACTCAATGACCTTCACATCTCGGTCTTAGCATGCAGATGGCATGAACTGTCACCATAGAGGAGAAGATTACCAGGTTGCTCTCACTCTCACTTTCTTGACAGACTTCAGGCGCCCTAAACGTCTCCTTTCTAAAGCTCCTAATACCTTTCAGCTCAAATGACCCCGAGGCTAGGTCAGGGTCTGTATGGTCCCATATCGCGGAAGAAACTTGTCATCTGTATCCTCAAATTCTTTCTTAACAATATGAACATAAATAAACGCACCAAAGACTGACCTCAAAAAAACACATAAGAAATTGTGGACACGAAAATGAGCCAATAGTCGTCATGGATTTTCTATTCATGTCCAATGTTTTACACCAGTGTGTAAAATTACCACGGTTGTACGTTTTTCACGAAACAGGATTCGACGCTGAAAAGAGGATTCTCACAGGGGCCTTTCTCTGTGAGTATCTTCTAAAGCAGTGTTCTCCAACACTGTTCCTGGAGCGCTACCCTCCACTAGGTTTTCACTCCAACCCCAGTTATAACTAACCTGACGCAGCTGATAAACCATCTCCTTATTAGAATCAGGTGCACTAGATTAGGGTTGGAATGAAAAAACCTACAGGACGTTACCTCTCCAGGAACAGCATTGGAGCGCCCTTTCTAAAGGCTACATCGTTTACTGTGAAGATTTAGGTGTCCAGAGGGGATCCTGTTTATTTTCATTAATACAATTCTTCTTCCTTTCACAAACAAGGGTTCTGGGACAAGACAACAGGGAGAGGGAGGATGCAGGGTAGAAGGGGAGGAGGCGATGTGTTGCCCCTAATCAGCTCCATGCTCAATAAGCCTGCTGGTCCGACTGGAGACGTGCCTTTATTGTGCACCGTGATCTATAACGGTGCTTTATGGCACACTCCAGATCAGTATCAGTGTGGGAAACACAGAGGAGAGAGAGGAACAGAGGCTCAGGTCGCCATTTGAGGGGGTTTGAAAGCTATTGAGGGAAAACAGTGTCTGATAACAACCCATAACAGAAGGGCGGTTGAGTTGGACCGGCACAGATTAGGATAACCTTGGACCTTGTGGAAATATTTAAAGAAAGTATATTGCTACTTGACCGCATTCCCCCGAACCAGTATGGCGCTTTGTTCACGTCAATGACTGGCGATGAAGATTGACATGTTGTGTCCGTAACGTTACATTTAAACAAAGACAGCACCCTGGGTTGTTTGCTTATAGCCACTTGCCAGTATTTTTGACACTAACCTCCACGTTCATCTGGTTTGAGACGGACCGCCCTACATATTCTCCCCACTGCTATCATGCCAAGGCAAATCGACTGTGGAATGGCCATCTCAATCACCAAATCCCGGGACTCGTCCCTTTTTAACTGGGCTGTGTGACACAGAGAGCGAGGCCAGCCAGATGGGGACAGAGGGATCACTTAAACATCTCACCAGGGCCTCCGCTTGTTCTCCCCACCTCTTCCCTTTGAGAACCTCTTAAAGAGGGGGGGGCCTCCTATAGCAACTCCTGGCTATTGCCCGCCCGCCTTTTGTCCCCCTCCCCAGCAGAAGTTTCTGCTCCAGAAGCCTTAGACAAGGCCTCCATTAATTGCGGGCCTGTGTGGAATACACGGGGGACAATGGGCCCAACAGAGTGTCCGGCCCTCAGACAAGGCTGGAAACAAATGGTACAGGGAGTCCGGCAGAATAGAATCGTCCTGGCTGATGTCACTGAATACATTTACCTACCTCAGAGCCCATTCAGCACCACGCTTTGTTTTATTTGGACAAAAAAAAGGGGGAGGTATCAATAGCGGGAATGGGAGGGGGGGAGAGGCTTGATGATGGGAAATCACTGGTCTCCATGGTCACCATCCGTCCCAAAAATATGGTAGAATTGATTGGAGGCGGGGATGAAAAGGAGAGGCTATAAGATTAAAGCTCCAGAAGATAAGAAAAGCGATTGAAAACAAAGGTTGTGTTTTCCAGTTTCTTTAACTCTGTGGGATTTCTTTCCAACCCTCTATGATAATCAGATGCGAAGAGATCAATCCTAATGAAACAGGGTTGGTTCAGTTAGCAAGACATGCTCACATGGTGAGTAACCTTGCCTGAAACCTGAGGACTTGCGTTAGCTCCTAGAGCAATGTCTAGGCTTTAGCTCAAAGGGCTAACAGTCTTGTGGCATAATGAAAGAAGCAACAGGCATTTTGCAATTCCTCGGACCACAACAAGCCACCATTTGTCACCTTCCTTTAGCCTTATAGCGATGCTCCAGAACATTTGTATAATTTCAGCCAGTAGTTTTGAAAGTGGTGCTCATGAGCCAAAACTGGTCCCTGTTTTGTGTGTACTATGTCATCCAGTTGTATACTACGTCATCCATTTCGTACGATATGTTACGAATTCAATTCATACAATATGTTATGAATATTTTGTGCTTAAGATCCCGGATTGCCTCTTTTACATCTTAAAAAGCCAGCATTTAGAGAACTTCAACTTGGAGGAAAGGCAATGAGACTTCAGTCTTATTTAACTTTAGGTCCTTCCTTTCAAAGGAAATTGAGCAGGCATGTGCACAGATAGGGTACTTCCCAACCTCCTTCCCCTTTGCCAAGTGCCCTTTTGGGTAGTGGTTTAACTTGTCATTTTTGTATACAGTTTTTGTTGTTGTTGTTCTGAACCAACTGCCCCCAAGTTGTAGTGACGTCGTCAAGTTCACCACCCCCACCCTCTTCATTGATCTGTACTATACAGAGCTCCCGTCCACCTGATTGTGCCTTTTTCCAATCTGCCCTGTACGGAGATTGAGCGCCCGGTATCCAAACATGCACTGCTTGTGATGTGGGTCAACTGTCAAGTGTGTGTAGCAAGCTACCTCGTTTTTTATTTTATTTATTTATGTTATTAACCTTTATTTAACTAGGCAAGTCAGTTAAGAACAAATTCTTATTTACAGCTGCCCTACCCTGACCAAACCCTCCCCTAACCCAGACCACGCTGGACCAATTGCGCGCCGCCCTATAGGACTCCCGATCACGACCAGTTGTGATACAGCCCGTGATCGAACCTGGGATCAATCCAGGGTCCGTAGTGATGACTCTAGCCCTGAGATGTAGTGCCTTAGACTGCTGCGCCACTCGGGAGCCTGTTAAACCAGTTAAACTCTTAGTGGTTGTTTTGGACACGGTACAGGGTCTGGCGAGTTTTGGGCGGTAACCCCCCAAAAATGTTTTTTGTTAAAAAAATAGAAAGTCACGTATAATTTGAAAGCTACAGCCCTTGTCTTTTTGTAAATAGAACTCAACTCTTACTGCTGGCAATGTCATAAGATCCTCCCCCCCCCCCACCACCGATAAACTCAATAACTCGAAAAACCTGATTGATAGGGTCAGTTCAAGATGTCAGGCTTGAAAATCTGATCAGCCATTTTGGCAAAGTGAGTCACTACCCAAACAAGAAGGAACTGGTTTCAAGTGGCCAAGAGACGTCTCCTATTGCTATCTATCTACTGGGAATCAGACAGGGGATATCTTAACATTAATGGATGGGTTGAGACTTCAACAATCTTTTCATGTATAATTCCTGTAAGACAAAAAAATGCATGTTAGATAAAAGCACTGCACTTTTAAAATGGCTGTGTTACTATGTGAACATGTTTAAAGTGACACCAAGTAAAATATCAGATTTTTTAAATGTACTTCAACATTTTGGGACTTTAATTGGTGTCATAATTTATGTCAAACCTAAACTTAAAATCTCTTATTCCCCAACATTCCCCTCTTACCCCCCTGTTCTACATAGTCATTGAACACTGGTCACTTTAATAATGTTTCCATACTGTTTTACCCACTTAATATGTATATACTGTATTCTAGTCAAGGCTCATCCTATATAACTACTGCTTTACACACCTTTTCTATTCATTTACTGTCCATACTGTGTATTTCACACCATTATACAGTATACATATACACACTAAGTGTACAAAATGTTAAGAACATACACTACCGTTCAAAAGTTTGAGGTCAATTAGAAATGTTCTTGTTTTTGAAAGAAAAGCTACTTTTTTGTCCATTAAAATAACATGAAATTGATCAGAAATACAGTGTAGACATTGTTAATGTTGTAAATGACTAGTGTAGCTGGAAAAGGCTGATTTTTTATGGAATATCCACATAGGCGTACCTAGGTCTGTTATCAGCAACCATCACTCCTGTGTTCCATTAGAAAACCCTTTTGCAATTATGTTAGCACAGCTGAAAACTGTTGTCCTTATTAAAGAAGCAATAAAACTGGCCTTCTTTCGACTAGTTGAGTATCTGGAGCATCAGCATTTTTGGGGTTCGAATACAGGCTCAAATGGCCAGAAACAATGACCTTTCTTCTGAAACTCGTCAGTCTATTCTTGTTCTGAGAAATGAAGGCTATTCCATACAAGAAATTGCCAAGAAACTGAAAATCTCGTACAACGCTGTGTACTACTCCCTTCACAGAACAGCGCAAACTGTCTCTAACCAGAATAGACAGAGCAGTGGGAGGCCCCGGTGCACAACTGAGCAAGAGGGCAAGTACATTAAAGTCTCTAGTTTGAGAAACAGACGTCTCACAAGTCCTCAAATGGCAGCTTTATTAAATAGTATCCGCAAAACAACACTCTCAATGTCAACAGTGAAGAGGCGACTCCAGGATGCTGGCAGAGCTCCTCTGTCCAGGGTCTGTGTTCTTATGCCCATCTTTTATTTTTAATTGGCCAGTCTGAGATATGTTTTTTCTTTGCAACTCTGCCTAGAAGGCCAGCATCCCGGAAATGTGCTTTTCTTTCAAAACAAAATGTACTTTTCTTACAGTAGTGTGTGTGTGTGTATATATAAATAAATCAAGGAAGATAAGCTTTGGCTTAGCCCCAGAGATATAGAGGGATTTTCTGGCTGCATGCTACGACACCGACATCTATTTCTTTGTCAAATGGGTACTGGCGTCTGCTATACAGATAAAGGCGTACATTTCTCTCATTTTCAATCCAACAATTTTGTATAAAGATAAGCATTATATTGTTAGATTATAGGAGTGACTCTGGTAGGCCTGAAATATTTTTCCTCACCTCAAGGTCAAATGTCGTAGTTGCATTCATCGGCTTAAAAGGTATATACAGTAACAGTCAAACGTTTGGACACACCTACTCGTTCAAGGGTTTTTCTTTATTTTTACTATTTTCTACGTTGTAGAATAATAAATCAAAACTATGAAATAACATATATGGAATCAAGTACTAATCAAAAAATGGTTAAACAAACCCAATAATATTTTATATTCGAGATTCTTCAAAGTAGCAACCCTTTTCCTTGATGACAGCTTTGCACACACTTAGCATTCTCTCAGCCATTTTCATGAGGTAGTCACCTGGAATACATTTAAATTAATAGGTGTGCCTTGTTAAAAGTGAATTCGTGGAATTTCTTTCCTTCTTCATGCGTTTGAGCCAATCAGTTGTGTTGTGACAAGGTAGGGGTGCTATACAGAAGATAGCCCTATTTGGTAAAAGACAGAGTCCCATATAATGTCAAGAACAGCTCAAATAAGCAAAGAGAAACTACAGTTCATCATTACTTTAAGACACGAAGGTCAGTCAATCTGGAAAATTTCAAGAACTTTGGAAGTTTCTTCAAGTGCCGTCGCAAAAATCATCAAGCGCTATGATGAAACTGGCTCTCATGAGGACCGCCACAGGAAAGGAAGACTCAGAGTTACCTCTGCTGCAGAGGATAAGTTCATTAGAGTTACCAGCCTCATATTGCAGCCCAAATAAATGTAACAGACACATCTCAACATCAACTGTTCAGAGGAGACTGCATGAATCAGGCCTTCATGGTCGAATTGCTGCAAAGAAACCACTACTAAAGCACACCAATAATAATAAGAGACTTGCTTTGGCCAAGAAACACGAGCAATGGACATTAGACCGGTGATAATCTATTATTTGGTCTGATGAGTCCAAATTTGAGATTTTTGGTTCCAAACGCTGTGTCTTTTTGAGACGCAGAGTAGGTGAACGGATGATCTCCGCATGTGTGGTTCCCACCGTGAAGCATGGAAGAGGTGTGATGGTTCTTTGCTGGTGACACTGTCAGTGATATTTTTTAGAATTCAAGGCACACTTAACCAGCATGGCTACCACAGCATTCTGGATGGTGGTACTATCATTTGTTTGTCAACAGGACAATGACTCAACACACCTCTAGGCTGTGTAAGGGCTATTTGACCTAGAAGGATGGTGATGAAGTGCTGCATCAGATGACCTGGCCTCCACAATCACCTGACCTCAACCCAATTGCGATGGTTTGGGACGAGTTGGACCGCAGAGTGAAGGAAAAGCAGCCAGTGCTCAGCATATGTGGGAACTCCTTCAAGCATTCCAGTTAAAGCTGATTGAGAGTATGCCAAGAGTGTGCATAGCTGTCATCAAGGCAATGGGTGGTTACTTTGAAGAATCTAAAATCTAAATTACATTTTGATTTGTTTAACACTTTTTTGCTTATTACATGATTCCATGTTTTATTTCATAGTTTTGATGTCTTCACTATTATTCTACAATGTAGAAAATAGTAAAAATAAAGAAAAACCCTTGAATGAGTAGGTGTGTCTAAACGTTTGACTGGTACTGTATATCTGCCAAACACCAGTGGGTCTACAGGTAGCCTAGCGGTTAAAGAGTGTTGTGCCAGTAACCTAAAGGTCATTGGTTTGAATCCCCGAGTCAGAAAAGTGGAAAAATCTGCTGTTCTGCCCGTGAGCAAGGCAGTTAACCTTTTATTAACGTTGTGTATCATCCTAAAACAGTCAAACGGAATATATCATGCTAAAGCAGTCAACCGTAATATATCATACTAAACGATCAAGACGTAGGATACTCTACAAGTCGTGTTATATTGTACGACCCCTATCACCCTGATAGACCAATGTAATTTAACCTAACGTAAAGGAACATGCCAAACATATCAATGATCAGCTCATAGCCTACCCTCTTTTGCCTCTTTTTTTTAGGAAGCGCTGTAACTAGCTTGCTTACAATTTGTGATGAGTGACTTGTTTGGAGTAATAAATAGGCTTATGCTAAAAAATGTAAACATCTTGAGCACCTGCCTCTGAAAGGTCTGTGCACGGCCCTGGAATAGAGGTCCTCCTCCCCTCATCAAATTGATTTTTTTTTAAACCCAGACAGGAAAGTGTTTCTCGAACCACATTCAACTGTGGCGACTCCTTAAAGCGCTAGTTAACATGTAGATTATATGCATTTCGCTGCATTGTCAACGTTTCTAAGTGTATTTACATGCTAATATGTTCAGGAATACCACAGTCCTGAAAGGTGTTGGGGGAGGTTCTGGTTAACTCTGATGTCTTTATCTCTATGGAATTTGATTTCTTTGTGCGTCATTGCTCAAACGCATTCCTGCAGAGCAATGGTTATTATGTGAACTGATTCGTAACGCATAAACAACTTTCGAATGTTTAAAACTGGTTATTTGGAATTTGTTTTCGGCGATATGGTTGTTATTCAGCTACACCACAAGCCAAATGTCACATGTACCACACTGTTGGAATGGAAGCTTCTGTTGAGTCTGTTGATTGCAGTACCCAGCCAGTACCAAGTCACTGCAAGGCCACATCCAAGTCCATATCCATGAGTGTGTCTGCTGAGGGATTTATTATTGCGAAGATGGCCATTCTTACCAGTGACGATGACTCACAAGACCCCTATTTCAGCCACTTACCCTGTGAAAGCGGCTGCTGGGGTTGCCCTTTCAGCACTCGAGGACCTCTACCCGAGCCCCCTTCACATGGGAGATCATCCTCACTTGGGAAAAAGTCTCTGCTCTTTTGGGGGAGCTGTCCTGAAGGATGCCCTTGTCCTCAGGCCTCCCTTCCTTCTTCACCTGCTGGCTTAGTGTCTAATCACTTATGCACATAATCCCTGGTTAGTGCATGCGAGCCACTAGGCCTGGGCTCTGGCCCCCGGCCTCCCGTTCTCACATGCTTGCTGGGTGGCTCCACGGTGGCCATGGCAACTCTCATCTTCTCATGACAGTTAGGCCTCAGGCATGGGTCTAAATCCACTCTGGTCCCCAAGCGTTGTTTTCTGTCAGCTTTCTGTCTCTTTCTGTCAACCCCCCATCTATTTGTCTGTTGCTATTTCTGACTCTTTCTTTCTGTAACTCTTTACCCTCTCAGCTTTCCACTGTTCCCATGTTATGCTTAAAGCCTGGGAGAATGGTCACTGGTAAGCGGTTGTGCAAGTTAAACGTGAAAGTTCATTCTGAAATGAAAGTTAAAATGTTGAGAGGAGCCCTAGTCAACATGCCATGTTTGTGTATCTGTTTCAATCCCAAATTAGTGTTGAAAATGAGCAGAATCAACTGACTATCTGTCCCATTAATTTGGGGTTGAAGCATGTACTGTAGCTGAATCTACACAATTGATGGCATGGGATGTGGACTCATCTTCTCACTATAGACCCATTTTTCTGTCTGACAACATCTGACAAACTTTGTTTTTGGAGTGAACGGTCACTTTAAGCCTATGGTACCATGGTCAGTACATTACTGCTTGGTTTAGGTTAGACAAAAAGAAAATACATAATTTTCCCCATGAAAAAAAATGTGATGCAACCAGAAACCGTGGATTGATGGCAGCATTTGCTCAAAACTGAAAGCACGAACCACTGCTTTTAATCAGGGCAAGGCGACCGGAAACATGACCGAAAACAAACAGTGTAGCTATTCCCTCCAAAAGGCAATCAAACAAGCTAAGCGTCAGTATAGAGACAAAGTAGAGTCGCAATTCAACGGCTCAGACACGAGAGGAATATAGCAGGGACTACAAAAAGAAAACCAGCCCCGTCACGGACCCCGATGTCTTGCTCCCAGACAAACTAAACAACTTCTTCACTCGCTTTGAGGACAATACAGTGCCACCGACACAGCCCGCTACAAAAACCTGCGGACTCTCCTTCACCACAGCCGACGTGAGTGAAACTGCCGGCCCAGACGGCATCCCTAGCAGCGTCCTCAGAGCATGCACAGACCAGCTGGCTGGTGTGTTTACGGACATATTCAATCAATCCCTATCCCAGTCTGCTGTTCCCACATGCTTCAAGAGGGCCACCATTGTTCCTGTTCCCAAGAAAGCCAAGGTAACTGAGCTAAACGACTATCGCCCCGTAGCACTCACTTCCATCATCATGAAGTGCTTTGAGAGACTAGTCAAGGATCATATCACCTCCACCCTACCTGACATCGTAGACCCTCTCCAATTTGCTTAGCGCCCCAATAGGTCCACAGACGACGCAATCACACTGCACACTGCCCTAACCCGTCTGGACAAGAGGAATACCTATGTAAGAATGCTGTTTACTGACTACAGCTCAGCATTTAACACCATAGTACCCTACAAACTCATCATTGAGCTCGAGACCCTCGGTCTTGCTCCCACCCTGTGCAACTGGGTCCTGGACTTTCTGACAGGCCGCCCCAATGTGGTAAGGGTAGGAAACAACATCTCCACGCCGCTGATCCTCAACACTGGGGCCCCACAAGGGTGTGTTCTGAGCCCTCTCCTGTACTCCCTGTTCACCCAAGACTGCGTGGCCATGCACGCATCCAACTCAATCATCAAATTTGTAGACGGCACTACAGTGGTAGGCTTGATTACCAACAACAACAAGACAGCCTACAGGGAGGAGGTGAGGGCCCTCAGAGTGTGGGGTCAGGAAAACAACCTCACACTCAATGTCAACAAAACAAAGGAGATTTAACCACCTTTATTTAACCACGTAGACTAGTTGAGAACAAGTTCTCATTTACAACTGCGACCTGGCCAAGATAAAGCATAGCAGTGTGAACAGACAACAACACAGAGTTACACATGGAGTAAACAATAAACAAGTCAATAACACAGTTGGAAAAAAGAGTATATACATTGTGTGCAAAAGGCATGAGGAGGTAGGCGAATAATTACAATTTTGCAGATTAACACTGGAGTGATAAATGAACAGATGGTCATGTGCAGGTAGCGATACTGGTGTGCAAAAGAGCAGAAAAGTAAATAAATAAAAACAGTATGGGGATGAGGTAGGTAAATTGGGTGGGCTATTTACCGATGGACTATGTACAGCTGCAGCAATCGGTTAGCTGCTCAGATAGCAGATGTTTAAGGTTGGTGAGGGAGATAAAAGTCTCCAACTTCAACGATTTTTGCAATTCATTCCAGTCACAGGCAGCAGAGAACTGTAAGGAAAGGCGGCCAAATGAGGTGTTGGCTTTAGGGATGATCAGTGAGATACACCTGCTGGAGCGCGTGCTACGGGTGGGTGTTGCCATCGTGACCAGTGAACTGAGATAAGGCGGAGCTTTACCTAGCATGGACTTGTAGATGACCTGGAGCCAGTGGGTCTGGCGACGAATATGTAGCGAGGGCCAGCCGACTAGAGCATACAGGTCGCAGTGGTGGGTGGTATAAGGTGCTTTAGTAACAAAACGGATGGCACTCTGATAAACTGCATCCAGTTTGCTGAGTAGAGTATTGGAAGCTATTTTGTAGATGACATCGCCGAAGTTGAGGATCGGTAGGATAGTCAGTTTTACTAGGGTAAGTTTGGCGGCGTGAGTGAAGGAGGCTTTGTTGCGGAATAGAAAGCCGACTCTAGATTTGATTTTAGATTGGAGATGTTTGATATGAGTCTGGAAGGAGAGTTTACAGTCTAGCCAGACACCTAGGTACTTATAGATGTCCACATATTCTAGGTCGGAACCATCCAGGGTGGTGATGCTAGTCGGGCGTGCGGGTGCAGGCAGCGAACGGTTGAAAAGCATGCATTTGGTTTTACTAGCGTTTAAGAGCAGTTGGAGGCCATGGAAGGAGTGTTGTATGGCATTGAAGCTCGTTTGGAGGTTAGATAGCACAGTGTCCAAGGAAGGGCCAGAAGTATACAGAATGGTGTCGTCTGCGTAGAGGTGGATCAGGGAATCGCCCGCAGCAAGAGCAACATCATTGATATATACAGAGAAAAGAGTCGGCCCGAGAATTGAACCTTGTGGCTCCCCCATAGAGACTGCCGAGGACCGGACAACATGCCCTCCGATTTGACACACTGAACTCTGTCTGCAAAGTAGTTGGTGAACCAGGCAAGGTAGTCATTAGAGAAACCGAGATGATCGTGGACTTCAGGAAACAGCAGAGGGAGCACCCCCCTATCCACATCGACGGGACAGTAGTGGAGAAGATGGAAAGTTTTAAGTTCCTTGGTGTACACATCACAGACAAACAGAAATGGTCCACCCACACAGAACGCGTGGTGAAGAAGGCGCAACAGATCCTCTTCAACCTCAGGAGGCTGAAGAAATTTGGCTTGTCACCAAAAACACTCAAACTTTTACAGATGCACAATCGAGAGCATCCTATGGGGCTGTATCACTGCCTGGTACGGCAACTGCTCCACCCACAACCGCAAGGCTCTCCAGAGGGTAGTGAGGTCTGCACAACGCATCACCGGGGTAAACTACCTGCCCTCAAAGACACATAGAGCACCTGATGTCACAGGAAGGCCAAAAAGATCATCAAGGAAAACAACCACCCAAGCCACTGCCTGTTCACCCCATTATCATCCAGAAGGCGAGGTCAGTACAGGTGCATCAAAGCTGGGACCGAGAAACTGAAGACAGCTTCAATCTCAAGGCCATCAGACTGTTAAACAACCAACACTAACATTGAGAGGCTGCTGCCAACATACAGACTCAAATCTCTAGCCACTTTAATAATTAAAAATTGAATCACTTTAAACAATGACACTTTATGTAATGTTTACCTACCCTACATTACTAATCTCATATGTATATACTGTAATCTATACCATCTACTGCATCTTGCCTATGCCGTTCGGCCATCGCTCATCCATATATTTATATGTACATACTCTTATTCATTCCTTTACACTTGTGTGTATAAGGTAGTTGTTGTGAAATTGTTAGATTACTTGTTAGATATTACTGCATGGTTGGAACTAGAAGCACAAGCATTTCGCTACACTCACATTAACATCTGCTAACCATGTGTATGTGACCAATAACATTTGATTTGCAACGCTACTTGCAGTATTTGGAACTTGCCATTGGTAATGTCCCATCCCATCTATTTAAAATGTAACAGTTATTTTGCCCATTCTGTGAACGTTTTCAGCATGAGGACAATGATGCCAACTGGTTTAATGCAATGTTTTAGTTACCAAATTAAAACTTGACAATTTTTTTTTTATTGTGAGTCGGAGGTGTAAAATGAGAGTGGAAAACATACTGCAATCATTCACTGTGGCCCCTAAGTGCAGATCAGTTTACCCAAAGGCCAGCTCTAGCCTTAACAATTAGGAGGGGGGAGAATGCTAAAAACCATCAGCCTTATGGGGGGGCAACCTACAGCGCTGTGTGGCCCCACACTAACAAGTGTCAGTGATACCAGCCTGTCCTCCCCCTATGTGAACGCCATGTGAGAGGCGGCCCCATCCCTGCCCTGCCGCCTGAACACAAGGCCCTCCATTGACTTCTAACCTGTCGAGGGACCAGAGGAGACAAAGGGGCCCGGGGCGGGGCCCGTCCCTCCAACAAGGCTGCGAACAAACGCTAACACGGCTGCAACTGTCCACCCCCTGAATCACTGAATTTATTTACCAACCACAGAGCCCATTCAGTCCCACATCCCTCTGATAACAGAAGAAGACAGAGATGGCCATAAAGGATGGTGGAAGGAGCCTTGCTTAGGAGAAAGGAGGGAGGAGAAGAGGCTTTGTGTCCTTCTGCTGGCCTACAGATCGTCACAGGCCTACTACCAGACATGGGCGTCTTTGTGTCTTCCGTACAATGGGGCAAACCGTAAGTGAGCAGCGGGCTAGCCTTGTGGCCCGACTATTAATCATTGTGATGGCCTTATGAGTGTACCCATAACTCCAAGTGAGTTTTTTTACTGTGACTTCTGATCTGCTATCTATGTAAGTAGCTACAGAGTACGGCGCTTTCTGAGTTGTAAGATATCAGTGCATTCTTCACTTCACAATGATGAGGGAGTATTGCATTAATATTTCAGTCATTTAGCAGACGTTCTTATCCAGAGCCACACAGTAAGTGTGTTCATCTTAAGATAGCTAGTTATCCTACTTCTATGGGTGTAAGAAGCCTGACGAGGCTCGTCTAACAGCTCCCTACCAAGATGAAGCCATGCCACACAGTGAGAAGTCAATCACTGAGTGCAAAAGGGCATAATAGGAAGTGGCTTGTATGCATTGGCCTTAAACACCTCCAATGTTTAAACAGTCTTCGAGAGATCGTTAATTGCTGAAAAAGTGCATTGTGCTGCGATGGAACTCCGGCATCGGTCAGTCATCAAACTATAGGCCTGACATTCCACAAGTAAGCCCAAGCCTCAAACTTTGCGAGAACAGTCAGAAATGAAAGCCTGTGTTCGTGTGTGTTCTTTAAGTCTTTATATCCATCTCCATCTGTTACTTTACGGAAGACAAAGGAATGGAGGAAAGACTTACACCAAACCTCTAATGCCACACAAGCGAGGCAACAGTAGCCAGAAACACTGCAAACGCTGCTCTAAAGCAAGAGATCCTCATTCCAATACACCACTGTTGACCAAAAAGATGATATACAAGTGGACACAGACATCAATTCATGACTCCTCCTCATCCCCATCCTCCTCATCATGAATAATCCCCAACTGCCTCTTCTTGCCCTGATCTCTGGGAGATTCCATTCCTTTCACTGGCACCAGGCACCCCTCTCTTCTTATTCAGGGTCCCCCCTTCTAAACTCAAAATCCACCCATTCACTGCTATGGGCCCTGATCTCCACATGAAATGATACCCCTCTTTCTCTTCCACTCTCTGGGCTTTAAAGCGCCCATATGCCAGGCAGCGAGAAGGCTGGGAAAGCCCATAATTGATCAGTAAGATGCGAGTGAAAAACGTGTGACCGGGGTCAGCCCCCCACGAAGCCCAAAGGAGTGTTCTGATATCCAGATTTATTGGGAAATGGAATGGTTGAGTTGTCTTCAGAATTGGACAAGGCATTTATGCAATCCTCTTTACAGAGGAAACACAGGGGATAATATCATTATTATTGTAGCCATTTTGAG